>NC_041380.1:388400313-388545621 GCF_002162155.2 Triticum dicoccoides
GGGCCAGTGCTCCTCTGAGTGTTGGTCCAAACTAGAGCCCCTTGCAGCGCCACCTCGGGGAAACTCGAGGGCTGGTTTTAGTTGTACGGATTGCTTATCTGAGTGTGCCCTGAGAAAGAGATATGTGCAGCACCTATCGGGATTTGTCGGCACATTCGGGCGGTGTTGTTGGTCTTGTTTTAACCTGTCGAAGTGTCTTGAGTTACCGAGATACCGAGTCTGATCGGAACGTCTTGGGAGGAGGTCTATTCCTTCGTTGACCATGAGAGCTTGTCATGGGCTAAGTTGGGACTCCCCTGCAGGGATTGAACTTTCGAAAGCCGTGCCCGCGGTTATGGGCAGATGGGAATTTGTTAAGGTCCGGTTGTAGATAACTTGAACCTTAATTAATTAAAAAGAATCAACTAAGTGTGTTGCCGTGATGGCCTCTTCTCGGCGGAGTCCGGGGAGTGGACACGGTATTGGAGTAATGTTTGTGCAGGTTATTCTCTAGTTTCTCGCTCGCGCTTTGCCTCCTCTTCTCGCTCTCCTTTGCGAATAAGTTAGCCACCATACTTGCTAGTTGCTTGCTGCAGCTCCACTCATATAATACCTTGCCATACCTATAAGCTTAAATAGTCTTGATCGCGAGGGTGTGAGATTGCTGAGTCCCTATGGCTCACATATACTATAACTCCAGATGCAGGTCCAGGTGTTTCTGCTCCAGGTGACGAGTACGAGCTCAAGTGGGAGTTCGACGAGGACTCTCAGCGTTACTATGTCTCTTTTCCTGATGATCAGTAGTGGTGCCTAGTTGGGGTTTGATCGGGACCGTGTCGCTTGTTGGGTTATTTTCTATTTTGGCGCCGTAGTCGGGCCATGAGTGTTTGGATGATGTATGTTATTTATGTACTCTGGTGTGACGTGGCGAGTGTAAGCCGACTATGTTATCTCCCCTTTTATTATATTACATGGGATGTTTGTGAAGATTGCCTAACTTGCGACATATGCCTTCAATGCGATTATGTCTCTAAGTCGTGCCTCGACACGTGGGAGCTATAGTCGCATCGAGGGTGTTACAGACTTTGATGAAGTGGAATAAGGTTCCTACGGCTCCTTCCCGTCGCGGCGGTGCTCCCTCTGATGGCGCTGCGGCTCTAGGGAGGTTGGTCTCTCTCTGATCCGGGCATCCGGCGAGGTTTGGTTGGTGAAGGGGTTGTACAGAAGTTGGGATTTGTGGAGAGGGATTCCCAGATTCGGTCACCACGGACGACCGGCAGCTGCGGGCGAAGTTGTTGGAGTTGCTGCTGCACTCCGGTGTAGGCTGGCGCTGGTGGCAGCTTCAAGGACTGGGGAGCAGGGGTACCCCCGACTGATGCACCGAACCCGTTCCTGGTTCTGTCTTATGCGGCAGGGCTTGTATGCGGCCCACAAAGCCATGGATTGGCGATAGTGCTCCTCGCACCGGCGGGTGTAGAGATCAGCATGCCTTGGTGAAGAATTAAGATGAGCTGGGCTGTAAGTTACTTTGTTTTCTCTGATGACATTGATTCCCTTCATCCCTTGCTTTCTCTGGTTCTCAACCTCCAACGACGTCCCTTTTTTTGTGCTGCCTATGGAGATTAGCAGCGGCAGGATCTCCATGAGTAGGCCATGGAGGATATCTGCCGGTGGCGACCTACTCGTTCTCGATGGCTCCGGTGCCCCAAGGGTAGGTGTTCTTTCCTATCGTGCTGCATATGAAAGCTCCGTTCTCGAAATCTCATGTCTGTAGGATGTTGCCGTCAGGGTGGATTTAGCTGGGGTGATTTTAGCCTACATTGTTAGCGTAATAATTATGATACTTTTGTTCAAGCATACCAGCAAACGCACACACTTTTGATTTATTTTCCTAAGCTACTGACTTTTCTTCTGATATTTCACCTGACCAAGTGAAAATGGATCTTTCCCTAGCTGTCTATTCCTACATTTTTTTGCAAATATGTGCCCGTTATGCTGTCATGTAAATTCCACAACACATCTGTATGTGTGTATCCTTCTTATATTTCTATTACCCAATTATAGTCATGCTTGACAGCGTGAGGGATGAGACTAACAATTCTTTTCGCCTCTATGCCCCTTATTTCAATGCATTGTGCTATTGTATACTACTATTATAATGGCATGTGCATTTAGTAAAATCCCTTGATTATGGCAACATGTAAAAACTTTAAATGTTTCCTGAGTGCAGAATGTGGTATAGATTCGTGCAAGTTCTAAAACCTGCAAGTACTGAATTACATAATAATTGTGCAAGGCAGTAAAAAAGAAGAAGATGATGATGATTCAGTTATCAAGAGGATGTCTGAACTCTAAACCTGAAGGACAGGAAATCAAACTAGAGGAGGATAATGGAAGAGAAGAAGAAGCAGACATTAGGATAATGAAACAGAAGGAGTAGATAATGAGGATGGTACTGAAAGAGAAGACAAGATGCACCTTGGCTAAGTAAAGAGCTAGACCTAAAATTGCCCATAAAGGGAATGAGGTCCCTTTCTCTATCGGTGACATCTTAGCTGCCGTCGATTAGGTGCATATTTCATGAGATAATCTTGTTCTAACATGTCTCTAATTTTGATTTTTCCTGCGGATTTCAAAATATAGAAGGCATCTTCGAAGAGGGGTCACTGGCGAGCAACATGAGGCCATTGCGTCTATTTTTGTGTTAGTTAGTTTCAAAGAAATCACACTAATTTCTCTTAGTTTATGTCTCTATAGAGAAATAATTCCTGGAGCAGGTTTCAGTGAAGACTACTGATTTAGAATTGGATGTACGTTCATGAACAAATTTCTGTTGCTGAAATAAGTCATGGTGCAGACTTCAGTGAGGACTACTGATCTAGAAGTCGTATGTTCATGAACAATTTTTTGTTGCTCTGACTGAACGGTTTGTCTCTGTAATTCTTATCTGTTTGGGTGGTGCCCAGCTGCCAATAGAAGACAAGCTGTCTTCTTGCCGAACAACGCCACAATTGCATAGTTCCATGTTATTTAGGATTGTCTCTGTCGCATACGACCTGGAGTTACAAGAGGTCCGGTACTAATTTTGTGTATGTATGTACATGTGCACTCGCCTGCTCTATATACACATGATTTGGAAGCATATTTTGCTGTACATTTTGTTTCTTTGCTCAGTACAAAATATTGCAAGTGTTGTTCATTTTTTCCCTTTTATGTAAATATACTACAAACCTTCTACATGCTCAGTTTTCTTCCTTTTGTCTGAATATATCAGACATTTATGTATGAGGTAGTGATTGTTTGATGTCCTAGCAGTTTGATGAAGCAAAAACTAATATTGTTGGCACATATGTTTTGAGCAAAAAACTAAAAGAAGACTATCATGCTTGACAAATGATTCCATGTCCTCATAGATGCCTACGATATGTAACTAATTAAGTGAAACTAGCTATGTGAGTTATGTTTGGAATATTTCTTCCTTCTACTTCATTCTTGTTTGTCATGAAACCATATATAAGTGTGCTCAAGCTATAGTATGTATGCGTAATATATTGTCTTAATTGCTATCTTCAAGATACTATTATGTGATATTTGATATGATTCTTTTTACGTCAAATTTTTCAAAGGGGTTTGGAATGTTACAACATCGATTTATATTATATGTTGTCATTATATTTTGTTCATGGTCGGCATGCTGCATCATATAATGAGATGACATATACGCGGCATTGGTGGGTGGCGGATCATGATAGGTTTAACCCATTGTACTAGGGCTGAAAAATTAAGTTAGTAGTCGTCACAATTTTGCCACATGCGTTTGGCTTGGTTTTTCTCGATGCATGATAGAGTGAGCAATGTGAAAGGTGAGTAGGGAGGACAACAAGTCTTCTCCCGAGGCAAAGACGGAGAAGAAAATGTTTGGCTTCGATCAAAGGGTTTATTGATTGGAAACCATATGTTTAATCATGCTTGATATGTACTCGATACATTTGTTATTTTTATAACAACATATTGGTTCATGATTATAACTTAAATCCACCTGATCTTATTTGATTCGTAGCGTAGCATGGGCATCTTACTAGTAGGAAACTAAAATTGTAGATCAGAAACTTATATGATGGAAAATAGACCCCGGGGCCATAGGTTTCACTAGAGGCTTCTCTGAAGATAGAAAATATTACGGTAATTGAATAAATTACTGGCAAGCAATTGATAGAAAAGCGCAAAGTATTGACGATATCTAAGGCAATGATCATGAATATAGGCATCACGTCCATATCAAGTAGACCGAAAATGATTCTGCATCTACTACTATTACTCCACACATCGACCGACTCCTACCTATATCTAGAGTATTAAGTTCATAAGAACATAGTAATGCAGTAAGTAAGATGACATGATGTAGCGGGATAAACTCAAGCAATATGATGAAAACCCCATCTTGTTATCCTCGATGGCAACAATACAATACATGTCGGTTCCTCTTCTGTCACTAGGATCGAGCACCGCAATATTGAACCCAAAGCTAAGCACTTATCCCATTTCAAGAAAAGCCAATCTAGTTGGCCAAACCAAATCGATAGTTCGAAGAGACTTGCAAAGATAGAAAATCATGCATATAAGAATTCAAAGGAGATTCAAATAATATTCATAGATAAGATGATCATAAATCCACAATTCATTGGATCTCGGCAAACACACCACAAAAAAGTATTACATCGAATAGATCTCCAAGAACATTGAGGATAACATGGTATGGAGAACCAAAGAGAGAGAAGAAGCCATCTAGCTACTAGCTATGGACCCATAGGTCTGTGGTAAATTACTCATGCTTCATCGGAGAGGCAATGGTGTTGATGTAGAAGCCCTCTGTGATCAAATCCCCCTCCGGCAGGACGCCGGAAAAGGCCCCTAGATGGGATCTCACTAGTACAGAAGGTTGCGGCGGAAAAGTAGTTTCGTGGCTCCCCTGGAAGGTTTTGGGGTATTTGAGAATATTTAGGCGGAATAAATTGAAAGTGCATTAAGTCGACTAGAGGGGGGTGAATAGGCAATTTTTATGAATTCTTCACCGAGGAATTTCAGGGTGAGGAAATTCCTAAGCGAAGAACTACTTGCAGCGGAATAAGTACTCAGATGCAGACATAACATAACATAAGCACAGTCATCATGAAGAAATGAAAACTAGCACAGAGTACAGAAAGCATAAACATAGGATAAGCAGGCTGAAGACAAACTGACTGAAGAAATTGAACTAAGGAAATTAGGAAAGTCTTCAGTCAAAGTCTTCAAACAGTAACGATCAAGTACAGAACACAGCAATAAGGAAATGGAAGGGTTGAGGAAATAGAACCAGTTAGCTCGGTGAAGACAATGATTTGGTGGACCAGTTCCAACTGTTGTGACAGTTGTACGTCTGGTTGGAGTGGCTAGGTATTTAAACCCGAGGACACATAGTCCCGGACACACAGTCCTCACCGTATTCTCCTTGAACTAAGGTCACACAGACCTCGTCCAATCACTCATGGTAAGTCTTTAGGTGACTTCCAAACCTTCACAAACTCGGTCACCCGGTGATCCACAATTTCCTCTTGGATACTCTAGATCATGATGCCTAACCGTCTAAAGGATGCACAATCCTCAAAGGTAACAAGCATCGGTTCTACACAGGAACAATCTCTTTAGTGATGCTTAACCACTTTGGGTTTGTAGGTGGTTGGTTTGGGGTTTTGGGTTTTTCCTTACTTGATGATTTTTGCTCAAAGTCCTCGGAGGATGGGATGCTCTCAATGACAAGTGGCAGTTTCTCGTGGAGCAGCCAACCAGCTAGTGGTTGTAGGGGCGGCTATTTATAGCCTAGGGAGCAACCCGACAAGATAAGACATAAATGCCCTTCAATGATATGACCGTTAGGTGGGTAGATATTTTGGGACAGCTGGCGCATAGCACAACAACGGTCGGAAATTTGGCTTTCAAATTCTTCAGGGCTATCATGTTCCTCACTTGTAGGCAATCCGCACTGGTGAATTCCTAACTCCTCAGTCAGAACAAATTCCCCAAAGGCCAGAAGAACTTCATCTCTGTCACTGAAGAAACTGACTGAACTGTATGAGATTTCCAATGGCTTCACTTGAAGGGATTGGTAGGTGTAGGATTTTGAGTTGAGCATCACTTGGAAACTTTTCCTTAGTTTTTCCTCGACCCCCTTTAACAGTACGGTGTTTCCTATGACTTAAGAAAGGGAAAATTGAACTACGAAAAGAAAAGTCTTCACGCTTCATGTTTCCTCGCAAGAATACCAAGTCTTCAGGGTCACACCAATTTCTTCACTTTCAAAGTCTTCAGAAAGTCTTCAAAAATCCAAAGTCTTCAGTTGAAGACAATCATTTTTAGGGGTCGACTTTCTCTGTAAATATCAAACTCCTTATAGACTTATAGACCTGTGTACACTCACAAACGCATCAGTCCCTTAACCTATATGTCTTCAGAACACCAAAATCACTAAGGGGCACCAGACACACTTACAATCTCCCCCTTTTTGGTGATTGATGACAATCTAGGTTAAATTTTCAATGGGGATAAACATATGAAGTGTAAATACTGAAATTGAGCAATTTGGTTTGCAAGATATAGAAGAACCCCCCTGAAGATGTGCATAGTGAGGAATTTGCTTTTGACGCAATGCACATTTGAAGAGTAGAATCATGGAGATCTCCCCCTATATCTTGTAATTCATACACGCATTTAACATATATGATATGAAGAATTCGAAATGCATGATGAAATATGGTGGTTGATGTAATTCAGCATGCATGCATTAACATATATGAGGAAATAGCATGCGGAAGAACATAGCAAAAGTATCAGACCACCATCGGAGTTAAGACTACAACTCGATCCAACAAAGTTTTCAAAAGAATGAGAGTTGTAACTTAAAAAAAAGATGCCCATATAAAGACCCGCTTGGAGACTAACTCAAATTTCTCCCCCTTTGTCATCGAGTGACCAAAAGGGACAAAAAGTGAGGACTAACGCCCCTGAAGAATATCACGAAGTCGATGGAGGAGCGCCAATGTTGTTGGGGTTGGTTGTTGAAGTAGGGCCTGCTGCAATGTCGTACAAATCTTCATTTTCATCAGTCTTGCGCGATGAAGAATAAGAGCTGGCCACCAAGTGAATAACTTTGACCTTCTTGAATTTCTTAGAAGGTGGTTAAGACCAGTCAAAGTCCTGCTTGAAGCCCATCTTGTTGAGATCATCTTCACTGTAGAGATGAGTCAGAACAACCTAGGCGCGATCAAATACTTCATGAAGGTAGTAATAGTTCTTCTTCACTGAATTCTGAGTGATGGTCATGTTCTGAAGAATTGAACCAAACTGTCTCTTTACCCACTTGTGGTTGCGATCGACCTTCTGGTGAAGACCGAGGAGAAGCTCACGATTAGTCAACACCCTTGGAGCTGTGCCTTGAGGATTTTGCTTTGAAGCATTGGCGGCAGAGTCATGAGTGGCAGAGTCATCATTAGTGGAGTAAGATGCAGCTTTGTGGAACTGACCCTCCAATGGAAGAATGCCTTCATCAATAACTGCAGGTGCCTTGCCCTTCTCATCAGATGAGGAAATAGGTCGCTTGAAGACTTCAATTGGGGGCAAGTAGCTGACGTGATTCTGCAAATCAGCCATGTAATTGATTGAAGACCTTGATCTGAGGAATCTCATAATCCAAGGAGCGCAAGGCTTCAATTCAAAAGGTAACAAAGCAACATTTGCCAGAGTTCTCATGAAGAAATCATGGTAGTTGATTGGAACTCCATGGATGATCTTGAAAAGAAAATTCTTCATGATGCCAACGACCTCTTCTTCATTCGATTCGTGGCCTTTGATTGGACTCAATGTCTTGGTCAGAATGCGATAGACAGTCCGTGGCACATACAGCAATTCCTTCACGAGGAATTTGGTCCTTGGGGCTTGACCAGGCTTCAGAGGTTTCATCAAAACTTGTGTGTAATGGTCAAATAACTCAGGTTCATGGTAGATGAGCTGTGCACCTTCAAGGGGAGGACTGACAAGCATGGCACGAAGCAATTCAGAGGTCGGTGCTTTGAAGTGAGTCTTTTCTGCCATCCAGTCCAACACCCTAGAATGCACATCTTCAGCATTTCCTGTGATGTGTAGCGTCGCATAGAACTAAAGAATTAGCTCTTCATTCCACTCTATGATGTCGGTGCAGAAGTTTAGCAGCCCAGCTTCATGAAGCACACTGAGGACTGGTGCGAAGCAAGGCAGTGACTCCATGTCCACATGAGGAATATGCTCATGGTCAAATACTTTGTCCTTATCAAAAAGAAGTGAGGAATAGAAGTTGGCTTGGCTGGCTGTCCAGAAACGCTTCCTTCGAAGACGAGCAGAGTCATATGGAGTGTAATCAGTGAAGAACACATGGTCGTGAAAGAATTCATCAGCCTTGAATTTTTGCCTTTTCGAGAAGAGATTCTTTGGCTTGGGCTGAGGAATATCTGTCAATGCCTTCACGGGTTTAGGAATCACAATCTCAGGAACCACAGGCTGAGGAATTTCAGTTTTTACTTCAGTAGCAGCCTGGGTCTTCATCTCTTCTGCAACATCAGCATCAGCACTAGTGGCTGGAATTTCTTCATGACTGGAAGGCGTGACTTGAGGTTCTTCAGAGCCCATTTGAACTTCTTCAGTCTGGACAGAGACTGAGGAATCTGTTGCAGTGGGATGAACAGTGGTGAGTTGGGGTGCTGACTGTCCCAATAGTCATCGTTCAGAACCGGAGTGGAGCACCCAATGTCCACGTCTTCGTCTTCTTCATTTAATTCTTCAACACCTGCCTCTTCAGCTGTGAACTGAGGCATATGCGATGAGACGACTAGGGTTGAAGGGATATTATCCGCTTCAATTTCTTCGTCCAACTGCTCTGAAGAAGCAGCAGAAGGAACGTCTTCATCAGATCCGCTTTGGATCTCATAATCTTCACCAAAGGGAACGAGTTCCTTTGATGGCATACTGAAGAGAGGAACATCATCAATAGGATTCTCAAAAGAGCTGGTTAATGTCTTCATCTTCTTCGGGGCCTAAGAATCTGATGAAGCAGATGGTTTCCTTTTCTTCACAGTTGCTTGATACGTCTCCAACGTATCTATATTTTTTATTTGTTCCATGCTGTTATATTATCTGTTTTGTATGTTAATGGGCTTTCTTTTACACTTTTATATTATTTTTGGGACTAACCTATTAACCCAAGGCCCAATGCAAATTGCTGTTTTTTGCCTATCTTAGTGTTTTGCAGAAAAGGAATATCAAACGGAGTCCAAACGGAATGAAACCTTTGGGAGCGTGATTTTTGGAACAAGCGTGATCCAGAGGACTTGGAGTGAACGTCAAGAAATGAACGAGGTGTCCATGAGGTAGGGGCGCGCCTACCCCCTGGGTGCGCCCTCCCCCTCGTGGGCCCCTCGTGGCTCAACCGACCTACTTCTTCCTCCTATATATGTTCACATACCCTGTAAACATCCAGGAGCACCACGAAACCCTATTTCCACCACCGCAGCCTTCTGAGCCCAAGAGATCCCATCTTGGGGCCTTTTCCGGAGCTCCGCCGGAGGGGGCATCGATCACGGAGGGCCTCTACATCAACTCCATGGCCCCTCCAATGATGTGTGAGTAGTTTACTTCAGACCTTTGGGTCCATAGTTATTAGCTAGATGGATTCTTCTCTCTCTTTGAATCTCAATACAAAGTTCTCCTTGATCTTCTTGGAGATCTATTCGATGTAACTCTTTTTGTGGTGTGTTTGTCGAGATCCGATGAATTGTGGGTTTATGATCAAGTCTATCTATGAACAATATTTGATTCTTCTCTGAAATCTTCTATGCATGATTGGTTATCTTTGCAAGTCTCTTTGAATTATCAGTTTGGTTTGGCCTACTAGATTGATCTTTCTTGCAATGGGAGAAGTGCTTAGCTTTGGGTTCAATCTTGCGGTGCTCGATCCCAGTGACAGAAAGGGAAACGACAAGTATTGTATTGTTGCCATCGAGGATAAAAAGATGGGGTTTATATCATATTGCTTGAGTTTATCCCTCTACATCATGTCATCTTACCTAATGCGTTACTCTGTTCTTATGAACTTAATACTCTAGATGCATGCTGGATAGCGGTCGATGTGTGGAGTAATAGTAGTAGATGTAGGCAGGAGTCGGCCTACTTGTCACGGACGTGATGCCTATATACATGATGATGCCTAGAGAACAGTAACTCGTTCAGCCACCGTAATACTTATGCTATCTTGAGAGAAGCCACTAGTGAAACCTATGGCCCCGGGTCTATTTTCCATCATATAAATTTCTAATTTATTGTATTTTGCAATCTTTACTTTCAATCTATATCATAAAAATACCAAAAATATTGATCTTATCATTATTATCTCTATTAGATCTCACTCTCGTAAGTGACCGTGAAGGGATTGACAACCCCTTTATCGCGTTGGTTGCGAGGTTCTTATTTGTTTGTGTAGGTACGAGGGACTTGTGTGTGGCCTCCTACTGGATTGATACCTTGGTTCTCAAAAACTGAGGGAAATACTAACGCTACTTTGCTGCATCACCCTTTCCTCTTCAAGGGAAAACCAACGCAATGCTCAAGAGGTAGCAAGAAGGATTTCTGGCGCCGTTGCCGGGGAGTCTACGCACAAGTCAAGACATACCAAGTACCCATCACAAACTCTTATCCCTCGCATTACATTATTTTCCATTTGCCTCTCATTTTACTCTCCCCCACTTCACCCTTGCCGTTTTATTCGCCCTCTTTTCCTTTAGCCTTTTCTTTCGCTTGCTTCGTTGTTATGCTAGTCCTTTATCTACTCCTCTGTCTCCCAATTTTGAAGTTCTCCACTTCAAACAAAGACAAGGAGAAAACTTAAAAGATTCTTGGTATAGGATGATAAAATCTTATCATGATTGCACTATAGAGGGAGACTCTAAGATTTTACTTCGTAATTTTTATATTGGGCTCACCATACCCCATAGGCAACTTCTCCATTTTGCCGCCAAAGGGAATTTTATTGATATTGATCCCAGTGTTGGTTATGAAATTATAGAAGGGATAGTAGGAATACTTCCCCCCACAAAAGGGACCATCTCCTGAGGGAACCCAAATCTTAGAGAAATTATGCAAATTGCAAAAGTCTACTGAACCTCTCAAAAATGTTGGAGGGAAACTTCACCGCATGAATACATTGATTACAATTTGCAATAAGCGGTTGGATGCTCTAGATCTAGAAATCTCCGAGTATGAAGGGAAACGTAAGGAACCTCCCGGATTCGAGCATAATTCCATTAAAAATATAAATACCAAAGATAATGATACCTAGATCTATCCTTGCTTTTATGCCTAGCTAGGGGCGTTAAACGATAGCTTGTTGGGAGGCAACCCAATTTTATTTTTGTTTCTTGCTTTTTGATTCTGTTTAGTAATAAATAATTCATCTAGCCTCTTTTTAGATGTGGTTTTATACTTTTAATTAGTGTTTGTGCCAAGTAGAACCTTTGGGAAGACTTGGGGAAAGTCTTTGCGATCTTGCTGTAAAATACAGAAACTTTAGCGCTCACGAGATTTGCTGCCATTTTTACTGGAGAGTGATATTTAGTTAATTATTTTTGCAGATGATTAATAGATAAACTCCTAACGTCCAGCAATTTATTTTAGAATTTTTGGGCTTCCAGATGTATTCGAAACCTACAGATTACTACAGACTGTTCTGTTTTTGACAGATTCTGTTTTTCGTGTGTTGTTTGCTTATTTGGATGAATCTATGGCTAGTAATAGAGTTTATGAACCATAGAAAAGTTGGAATACAGTAGGTTTAACACCAATATAAATAAAAAATGAGTTCATTACAGTACCTTGAAGTGGTGGTTTGTTTTCTTTTACTAACGGAGCTGACGAGATTTTCTTTTAAGTTTTGTGTTGTGAAGTTTTCAAGTTTTGGGTAAAGATTTGATGGATTATGGAACAAGGAGTGGCAAGAGCCTAATCTTGGGGATGCCCAAGGCACCCGAAGGTAAAATACAATGACAAACAAAAGCCTAAGCTTGGGGATGCCCCGGAAGGCATCCCCTCTTCCGTCTTTGTCCATCGGTCACTTTACTTGGAGCTATATTTTTATTCGCCACATGATATGTGTTTTTCTTGGAGCGTCTTGTATGATCTGAGTCCTTGCTTTTTAGTTTACCACAATCATCCTTTATGTACACACCTTTTGGGAGAGACACAGATGAATTGGAATTTATTAGAATACTCTATGTGCTTCACTTATATCTTTTGAGTTGGATAATTTTTGCTCTAGTGCTTCGCTTATATCTTTTAGAGCATGGCGGTGGTTCTATTTTATAGAAATAATTGATCTCTCATGCTTCACTTATATCATTTTGAGAGTCCTTTAGAACAGCATGGTAATTTACTTTGGTTATAAATTTTAAATGCTAAGAGAAGTTGGATGCTTGATAGTTGTTTTGAGATATAAAGGTGGTAATATTAGAGGTGTGCTAGTTGAGTAATTGTGAAATTGATGAATACTTGTGTTGAAGTTGGCAAGTCCCGTAGCATGCACGTATGGTAAACATTGTGTGACAAATTTGAAGCACGGGGTGTTCTTTGATTGCTTTCCTTATGAGTGGCGGTCGGGGATGAGCGATGGTATTTTCCTACAAATCTACCCCCCTAGGAGCATGCGCGTAGTGCTTGGTTTTGATGACTTGTAGATTTTTGCAATAGGTATGTTAGTTCTATGACTAATGTTGAGTCCATGGATTATACGCACTCTCACCCTTCCATCATTGCTAGCCTCTTCGGTACCGTGCATTGCCCTTTCTCATCTTGAGAGTTGGTGCAAACTTCGCCGGTGCATCCAAACCCCGTGATATGATACGCTCTATCACACATAAGCCTCCTTATATCTTCCTCAAAACAGCCACCATACCTACCTATTATGGCATTTCCATAGCCATTCCGAGATATATTGCCATGCAACTTTCCACCATTCCATTTATTATGACACGCATCATCATTGTCATATTGCTTTGCATGATCATGTAGTTGACATCATATTTGTGGTAAAGCCACCATGCTTAATTTTTCATACATGTCACTCTTGATTCACCGCAATCACGGTACACCACCGGAGGCATTCACATAGAGTCATATTTTGTTCTAAGTATCGAGTTGTAATTCTTGAGTTGTAAGTAAATAAAAGTGTGATGATCATCATTAGAGCATTGTCCCATGTGAGGAAAGGTTGATGGAGACTATGATTCCCCCACAAGTCGGGATGAGACTCCGGATGAAAAAAAGGCCATAAAAAAGAGAAGAAGGCCCAAACAAAAAATCAAAAGAAAGAAGGGATAATGTTACTATCCCTTTTCCACACTTGTGCTTCAAAGTAGCACCATGATCTTTATGATAGTGAGTCTCTTATTTTGTCACTTTCATATACTAGTGGGAAATTTTCATTATAGAACTTGGCTTGTGTATTCCAATGATGGGCTTCCTCAAATGCCCTAGGTCTTTGTGAGAAAGCAAGTTGGATGCACACCCACTTAGTTTCTTTGATGAGCTATCATATATTTATAGCTCTAGTGCATCCATTGCATGGCAATCCCTACTCCTTGCATTGACATCAATCGGTGGGCATCTCCATAGCCCATTGATTAGCCGCGTCAATGTGAGACTTTCTCCTTTTTTGTCTTCTCACACAACCTCAATCATCATATTATATTCCTCCCATAGTGCTATGTCCATGGGTCGCGCTCATATATTGCGTAAAAGTTGAAAGTGTTTGAAAAGGCTAAGTGTGAAACAATTGCTCGGCTTGTCGTCGGGGTTGTGCATGATGGGAGCATTTTGTGTGACGAAAATGAAGCATGGACAAACTATATGATTATGTAGGGATAAGTTTTCTTTGGCTATGTTATTTTGATAAGACATAATTGCTTGATTAGCATACTTGGTATTACTATTTTTATGTCAACAATAAACTTTTATCTTGAATCTTTCGGATCTAAACACTCATGCCACAATAGAGAAAAATACATTAAAGAACATGCTAGAAAGCATTCCACATCAAAAATTCTGTTTTTATCATTTACCTACTCGAGGACGAGCATGAATTAAGCTTGGGGATGCTTGATACGTCTCCAACGTATCTATAATTTTTGATTGTTCCATGCTATTATATTATCTGTTTTGGATGTTAATGGGCTTTATTTTACACTTTTATATTATTTTTGGGACTAACCTATTAACCCAAGGCCCAGTGCAAATTGTTGTTTTTTTTGCCTATTTTAGTGTTTCGCAGAAAAGGAATATCAAACGGAGTCCAAACGGAATGAAACCTTCGGGAGCATGATTTTTGGAACAAACATGATCCAGAGGACTTGGAGTGGATGTCAAGAAATGAACAAGGTGTCCACGAAGTAGGGGGCGCGCCTACCCCCCTGGGCGCGCCCTCGCCCCTGGGCGCACCCTCCCCCTCGTGGCCCCCTCGTGGCTCAACCGTCCTACTTCTTCCTCCTATATATGTTCACATACCCCAAAAACATCTAGGAGCACCACGCAACCTTATTTCCATCACCGCAACCTTCTGTACCTAAGAGATCCCATCTTGGGGCCTTTTCCGGAGCTCCGCCAGAGGGGGCATCGATCACGGAGGGCCTCTACATCAACTCCATGGCCACTCCGATGATGTGTGAGTAGTTTACTTCAGACCTTCGGGTCCATAGTTATTAGCTAGATGGATTCTTCTCTCTCTTTGAATTTCAATACAAAGTTCTCCTCGATCTTCTTGGAGATCTATTCGATGTAACTCTTTTTGTGGTGTGTTTGTCGAGATCCGATGAATTGTGGGTTTATGGTCAAGTCTATCTATGAACAATATTTGATTCTTCTCTGAAATCTTCTATGGATGATTGGTTATCTTTGCAAGTCTCTTCAAATTATCAGTTTGGTTTGGCCTACTAGATTGATATTTCCTTCAATGGGAGAAGTGCTTAGCTTTGGGTTCAATCTTGCGGTGCTCGATCCCAGTGACAGAAAGGGAAACGACACGTATTGTATTGTTGCCATTGAGGATAAATACATGGGGTTTATATCATATTGCTTGAGTTTATCCCTCTACTTCATGTCATCTTACCTAATGTGTTACTCTGTTCTTATGAACTTAATACTCCAGATGCATGCTGGATAGTGGTCGATGTGTGGAGTAATAGTAGTAGATGTAGGCAGGAGTCGGTATACTTGTCACGGACGTGATTCCTATATACATGATCATGCCTAGATATTCTCATAATTATTCGCTTTTCTATCAATTGCTCGACAGTAATTCGTTCACCCACCGTAATACTTATGCTATCTTGAGAGAAGCCACTAGTGAAACCTATGGCCCACGGGTCTATTTTCCATCATATAAGTTTCTAATCTATTTTTTCAATCTTTACTTTCAATCTATATCATAAAAATACCAAAAATATTTATCTTATCATTATTATCTCTATCAGATCTCACTCTCGTAAGTGACCGTGAAGGGATTGACAACCCCTTTATCGCGTTGGTTGCGAGGTTCTTATTTTTTTTTTGTAGGTACGAGGGACTTGCGTGTGGCATCCTACTGGATTGATACCTTGGTTCTCAAAAACTAAGGGAAATACTTACGCTACTTTGCTGCATCACGCTGTCCTCTTCAAGGGAAAACCAACGCAGTGCTCAAGAGGTCGCACTGCTCGCTCCACAACCTTGGTTTTCTTCACTTCGGATGCAGAAGGAAGAACTAGACTTGGTGTTGGTGCAGGAGGAGCAGAGGAAATTTGCTGATTAACCTCGGGCACAGCTGGTGCAGTTGGCCTGACAGGTATAGTTTCTTCAGGCACAACGACAGATGCTTCAGCTGGCACGGCTTGTTCCTCAGGCGCAACACTAGTGGTTGCCCTGGCAATTTTATCAGCGGCTGAAATAGCTTCATCAGCCCTGGTACTCTCATTTTCATCAGTAGCCTGATTATCATTAGCCGTGCTGGCATGTTCTTCAGTCGGCTGAGCAGAAGCTTCACCCTAAGGAGATTCAACTTTTGAAGTTAATTTTCCAGTTAACTTCACAAATCTGACTTTGGCTCCAAGTCAATCTGTGAGGTAGATGTTGAATTCATCACTGAGTCCTTTGATCTTAGTTTGTATAGCAACAAGTTCATTAGTTGTCATATTGACAACATTCTTCTTCAGAAAGCGCTCCTTTTTGTATTGAGCTTTCTTTAGTTGCCTGGCCTTCTCAAACTTCCATTTTTCTTCGCTAATGAAGGCAGTCAGCATGTGACTTTGGCCAGGAGTGAGATTGAAGTCAGGCATAGGTGTGTTGGGGTCCTTGTGCGAGAGATCAATATACTCAAGGATCAGCTTGGGATCCAACATCAATTGCACATTTGTGCCTTTGGCTCTAGCGGCCCTTTGTTGTTTGTCTCTGATGATTTCTTCAAGTTCTTCATCATCAGCTTCATCATCACTGGATGGTACTTGGAAGGCGACCTTCTTGTTGTGAGGACTTGGTCTGGTGCCTCGTCCAGCAGTGGCCTTTGTCTTCAGCAGAGTGGGGCCAGTTGGGGATTGTGGAGGAGTTAAAGAACTTGCAGAGGCACCTAAGGCAATTGATTTGCCTATGGTCCTTTGACACGAGGCAAGATGCACAGGTGCTGAGGACTTTGCCGGAGGAGCAGAGGGTTTTGGAGGAGCTGGAGCTGCATGAGGAATTTGCTATGAGGGCTTTGCAGAACTGGGTCATGAGGGCATTTCTGAGGAGCTTGGTCGTGAGGGCATTGAAGCAGAAGCACTTGGCTTGTGTGCGGGCTTCTTGGGCATGGCCTTCTTAGGCTTGCTAGTAGAGGCCTCAGTAGTGGCAGCAGCAGAATCTTTATTGAATTTCTTCACTGCCTCTTTTGCCATTTTGGTCAGTTTAGCTTGACGCTTGGCCCATTTAGCAGGAAATTCCTCACCTCTTCCGATGCTTGAGGGATCAGCAACTTGGCCTGGTGCCAATGGAGGTCTTGGGCATGGAGGATGTATAGCGAATTTCTTCATGTACTTTGGAGTGACATAACGATATTCCCTCCATTCTCTGGCCCATCTCCTCTCGATCTTGTGAGTGCGCAGTTCGCGCTCATTCTTTGTTTCATGAGAGGGTGTGCAGTATGCAGCATAGATGTCATCAGGAATCTCAAACGCAGTGTTGACTTCAGGTTTCTTCCCTCCCTTCTGAGGTTTCTTGCCATTAGCCATTTTCTTCAGCTGAGGAATCTGAAACAACAGAATTCTTTGAAGAGGTATGCAACTTTTCTTCGAGGAACGCTGCAAATGAGTTATGTTGATGAGAACCAAGTGATTCAACAGCGGACATGAGTACCTGTGAACAGAGTATAGGTGCGAAGAATTTGGAGAGGTCATATGCGTTATCAGAAGTTTTTGCAAATAAGAACTAGTTTGAGGAATTTTACCAGATGGGTCTTGAGGAATTTCACTAAGTGTTCTTTGTCTTAGGTTCCAGAGTTGTATAGATTGAAAATCCACACAATTGAGGAATCTTGAAGAAAGACGTTGCTTAGGAAACAGATCAAGAACAGATGTTTGTGTGAGGTGTTCAGAGTGTGAAGATTGAAGAATAAACACCTTTTGAAGATTTTGTAGAAATCACTAGAATCAACAAGGGCAGTAAAGGTAGCTTTTAATTACACTTGACGAAGAACACGACAAACTAGGAATGTAGATTAGAAGTTCGTCAGTCCAGATCTTCCACGCCCTAACTTGGCAGAGGAAGACAGCTATGGCGGTGGAGTGAAGATTTCCGCAGCCGGCGCGAGTACGACGGTGACGAGGTCGAGGCAGCGAAGCTCTTCCTCACCGACGACAATGGAAGTAGCGGCGGCGCTAGGTTTTGAGAGCTCGAGCGGGGGAGTGAGGTCGAGCGGAGTAAAAACAGACTAAGGAAGGGAAGGGGTGTATATAGCCACGGCGAGAAACTGCTTGCCCGAGGAAAATGGACGAACATGCGCCTGACCTTTCTCATCCTTGTGACAAGTGTCACCCACGTACAGAGAGGTGGAGATCGTGGGTGAAAATATAATTCTTATTGTGGAATGAGAAACTGTTTGAGTGGCAAAAGCTGAAAATTCAGATATGAAAATTTTAAGGTTTCGTTCGCAAATTCTTCAGTTGACAAGGACACGGTGAAGATTTTGAACGGGTATCAAATAGAACGCACATGAAGAATTTGTGAACAGGCTGGGTTGAGTATAGCATAGAGGGGGAAGGGTCCGATCACATTCACTTAGCAAAAAATGAAACTTGAAGAAATAGCAATAAGTGAATGCTGTAGAGGAAATTCAAGATGAAGAACTACTCAAAAACGACAGAGAGAGTGAAGACATTGCAGAGTTGAAGAAATCGAACAACTGAGGAAATTCAAGATGAAGAACTACACAAATTGAAGATTTTCAACTTTTGTTGGTGGCTTAACCCACCGTATAAGAATGCTGATTTCAGACGCCGCGTACAATTGTCGTAGGGCTCTGAGAATCAAATTCTTCATTAATTTCTTCACACTTAGAGGGTTAGTCTTCATTGATTGAAGAAAAACGTTACTTCGTGTGTTGCACATCTAAGTCATCAATTTTGCATAAGTGTTAGGATGTGTGTCCTTTTCAAAGGACATTCGAAGATTCTAAGATATTTAGCTCACACCGCAACTTGCTAAATCTCTTCTCATCCAAGGGCTTTGTGAAGATATCGACTAGTTGTTCTTCATTCTTCACATGCTCGATAGAGATGTCGCCCTTCAACACATGATCATGAAGAAAATGATGACGAATCTGAATGTGCTTTGTCTTTGAGTGTTGAACTAGGTTATGATCAATCTTGATGGCACTTCTCATTGTCAAAGTAGAGTGGCACATTATTCACATTGATGCCGTAGTGCTTGAGAGTTTGCTTCATCCATAGCAATTGAGCACAGCACGAACCAGCAGCAATGTACTCAGTTTCAGCAGTAGAAAGTGATACACAGTTCTATTTGTTCAAAGACCAACATACCAAGGATCGTCCGTGGAAATGGCATGTGCCTGATGTTGACTTGCGGTCCACACGATCACCAGCATAGTCAGAGTCTGAATATCCAATGAGATCAAAAGCCGAGCCCTCGGGATACCATAATCCAAGTGTTGGAGTGTGAGCTAGATATAAAAGAATATACTTCAGAACCTTATGGTGTGATTCCTTCAGTGTAGCTTGAAAACGGGCACACATGCAAACACTAAGCATAATATCTGGCCTAGATGCACATAGGTACAAGAAAGAGCCAATCATGGAGCGGTATACCTTTTGATCGAAGTCAATACCATTTTCATCAGTGCATAGATGGCCATTTGTGGGCATAGGGATTTTGACGCCTTTGCAATCTTGCACGTCGAATTTCCTCAATACATCCTTGAGGTATTTCTCCTGACATATGAAGATGTCATTTCGTTGTTGACGAATGTGAAAACCCAAGAAGAATTTCAATTCTCCCATCATAGACATTTGATATTCTTCACTCATCATATAGGCAAATTCATCACTGTAACGTTGGCCAGTACAGCCAAAGATGATATCATCGACATATATTTGGCATACGAATAATTCATCATTATAGGCTTTGGTGAAGTGAGTTGGGTCAAGTGAACCGGGTTTGAAGCCTTTCTTCATGAGGAATTCCTTCAAAGTATCATACCATGCCCGAGGGGCCTGCTTGAGGCCATAGAGGGCCTTATTGAGTATGAAGACTTTGTCAGGATGCTTTGGATCTTCAAAACCTAGGGGTTGAGCAACATATACTTCTTCCTCAAGCTTACCATTGAGGAATGCACTTTTCACATCCATTTGATATAAGATGATATTATGATGGTTAGCATAAGCAAGTAATATGCGAATAGCTTCAAGTCTAGCAACAGGTGCAAAAGTTTCATCGAAGTCAATTCCTTCAACCTGTGTGTAGCCTTGAGCTACCAGTCGTGCCTTATTCCTCACCACAAGGCCATTTTCATCTTGGTTGTTGCGGTAGATCCACTTTGTGCCAATGATATTGTGCTTGCGAGGATCTGGCCGCTTGACAAGTTCACAAACATTGTTGAGCTCGAACTAATGTAATTCTTCTTGCATAGCTTGAATCCACTCAGGCTCTAGAAATGCTTCATCTACCTTAGTGGGCTTTGTGATAGAGACGAAAGCAAAGTGCCCACAAAAGTTAGACAAATGTGAAGCTTTTGAGCGTGTGAGAGGACCTAGTGCTTTGATGTCGTTGATGATTCTCTCAATCTGCACTTCATTAGCAACGCGAGGATGAGCTGGTTGATGACGTTGAGGGGGCTCAGCATTTTCTTCAGAGCCATTTTCTTTAGGTGCACCAGCATGATGTTCTTCACGGTCTGGAATGACTTGTTCAGCAGGTTCTTCGGTAGGAATGACATACTCAGTAGCCTTGAACTTAATAGATTCCTCATGTGGTATTTCATCTAGCATAGGAGGTAGGTGCTCTTTTTGCGAGCCATTAGTTTCATCGAACCGCACATCTACAGTTTCAACAACCTTGTGGTGATAGGTACTGAAGACTCGATAGGTGTGCGAGTCCTTTCCATAACCAAGCATAAAACCTTCATGTGCTTTCGGTGCAAATTTAGAGTTGTGATGAGGATCTCTAATCCAACATTTAGCACCGAAGACTTTGAAATAACTCACATTGGGTTTCTTGTCAGTGAGGAGTTCGTATGAGGTCTTTCTAAAGAATTTGTGAAGATATACCATGTTGATGATGTGGCACGCTGTATCAATTGCCTTAGGCCAGAAGCGAGGAGGCGTCTTATACTCATCAAGCATAGTGCGAGCCATCTCAACAAGAATCTTGTTCTTGCGCTCCATGACGCCATTCTGCTGAGGAGTATAAGGAGCAGAATACTCATGAGTAATACAAAGTTCATCAAGATAGTCATCAAGACTAGTATTCTTGAACTCGGTTCCATTGTCACTTCTGATGTGCTTGATCATCACACCAAAGTTGGTTGAAGCCCTCGAGGAAAATCGTTTGAAGACTTCCTGCACTTCAGTTTTGTAAGTGATGATATGCACCCATGTATAACGAGAATAGTCATCAACAATGACAAAGCCATATAGAGATGCAGCATTGATAAATGTGGCATAATGAGTAGGGCCAAAGAAATCCATGTGAAGCAATTCAAATGGACGAGTGGTAGTCATGATGGTCTTTGAGGGATGCTTGGCCTTGGTTATCTTTCCAGCTTCACAAGCTCCACATAGATGGTCCTTGAGTAATTTTACACCCTCGATGCCAATGGCATGCTTCTTCTTCGCGAGCGTGTGTAAGTTCCTCATGCCAGCATGACCAAGTCATCGATGCCATAGCCAGCCTTCTGAAGCTTTTGCAAGTAGACATGTAGCAGGTTGTGGTCCTGTAGAGAAATCAACAATATACAAATCTGCCCTCCTAAAGCCTTCGAACACTTTGGAATTATTAGCTTCCATGATCACAACACAACGATACTTGCCAAAGACAACAACCATATCAAGATCACAAAGCATTGAGATAGACATGAGATTGAACCCTAAGGACTCGACAAGCATGACTTTGTCCATGTGTTGATCCTTTGAGATTGCAACCTTACCTAGATCCAATACCTTGCTTTTGCCTTTGTCAGCATAGGTGATATGCTTTAGATGTGAAGGAGATAAAGCAGTGTCCATCAATAAGCTCCTATCACCAGTCATGTGATTTGTACATCCACTGTCGAGGACCCACTTAGTGGCTTTGGGTTGATCATCCTGCAGATGAATTAGTGCAGCTTACAAACTCATATACTTCATCAGTGAAGAATATGACATCAAATTCATCAGATCATTCATCAAGCAATAGAACGGGTAAAGCAGTATGAGGATGTGAGAAATGAAAGTTCATCTCTTCATCATTAGCTTGCATCCTTTCAATCATTTCCAGGTATCCAGCAAACTCTTCGGACGTTTAAGTTCGTCTGGAGACCTGACCCTGCATAAGAGGTTAGTTCTTTTTCTTCACCACCCACATCTGAAGGGGTGGCAAAAAGTTCATCATTCTGTGAGCTCCATAAGAGAAAGGTGGCATAGATGCCAATCCACTTCGTTTCACATAAGAGGAGTTAGGGTAAGCATATGAATATGCGGAGAAATTCTTCAAGGACTTATGAACATAATGATTTGAAGAATAATTCACATATTCATAGCCCCTAGTCTTTCCCTGTGAAACAAAAGTGTTAGCACGATGATGTTCATATGAGGACATTGATCCATATGAGGACTTGGATCCATATGAAGACTTCGGTCCATATGAAGAATTTGATCTCGGGTTCCTGTTCTTCACCGGTGGTGTCATGATGACATTCACCTGAAGAGTTTCAAGGCACCTTTTGGGAACACAGGTTTTCTTCATAGGGGGACCATTCCCGCAGTTAGTGCCAACATATCTAGCGAATACTTCACCATTTTGATTTTTTAACAGCTTATAGTTGGAGTCAAATGACTCGTTAGAAGAATATGAAGATTCACATGTAAAGCCAGATAATGTAGATGGATGTACTGAAGGTCCCCTTGTAGCAACCCATGAGGTTTTGGGATACTGCTCAGGCTTCCAGTAGGTCCCATCAGCATTGAGTTTCCTCTCAAAGGCAATACCCTCTTTTCTAGGGTTCCTGTTGAGGATCTACTTTTTAAGCACATCACACAGTGCTTGATGCCCTTTGAGGCTTTTGTACATGCCTGTCACATACAATCCCTTCAGCCCTGCATGGTCAGTGATACTAGCAGCATTCTCAGATGAGGAATTAGTGATAGCAAAGACAGTTGAAGAATTTGCAGCAATAGAAGCATTTGAACTTTCAAGTGAAGAGTTAGCAGATTCACGTTCAATGCATTTCAAACATGGAGGAATAAATTCTTCGTGAGCAGCGCTGATTTGTTGTGCAAGTAATGAATCACGCTCCTTCTCAAGATCGTCATAACTCACTCTTAACTGCTCAAGGTCTTGCTTTCTTTGAAGAAATTCATAAGAAAGCTTCTCGTGATTAGATAAGAGAGTGTTATGATGACTCTGAAGATTATCAGCCAAAGCTTTAGAAGGATCCATTTATTCACCCAACATATCATCACTCTCATCTAGCATGTTTTGAACTTTTTCCAAAGCTCTTTGTTGTTTAGTGGCAAGGGAAGCAAGTTTGGTATAACTGGGTCCAAATTCATCATTAGATTCATCATCACTGGACTTAGATAAGTAGCATTCAGTTACCTTGGCACCTCTTGCCATAAGGCATGGTGTAGAGGATGATGATTCTGGATTGAAAGTCATAGCCTTGCACGATTCCATGAAATCCTCAAACCAGGGATCATGGTGAGATCGATGACCTTCATAGACCTCAGATAGTCGGTCCCAGATGAGCTTCCCATGGCAGAGATGCATAACATTCCTGAACTGATTTTGGGACAAGCTAGAGCAGATGATGTCCTTCGTCATGAGGTTAAGTAGAGTGTACTTGCGAATATCATCAACCTCCGCCATCTTGCATAGGTCCGTATGACCAATCTTAGTGACGGTCCAGAGTTTGCTGTTCATCGCCATGAGGCGCTTCTTCATCATGGCCTTCCACTCGGGATAATCATGACCGCCAAAGATGGGCATGTCACAGTCTTCATTCCTGTGATCGACATAACTAAAACTCCAGGCGGTTAAACCAAAATCACACGGAACAAGGGAGTATCTTGCTCTGATACCAATTGAAAGTGCTTTAAGTCGACTAGAGGGGGGTGAATAGGCGATTTTTATGAATTCTTCACTGAGGAATTTCAAGGTGAGGAAATTCCTAAGCAAAGAACTACTTGCAGCGGAATAAGTACTCAGATGCAGACATAACATAACGTAAGCATAATCATCATGAAGAAATGAAAACTAGCACAGAGTACAGAAAGCGTAAACACATGATAAGCAAGCGGAAGACAAACTAACTGAAGAAATTGAACTGGGGAAATTGGGAAAGTCTTCAGTCAAATTATTCAAATAGTAACGATCAAGTACACAACACAGTAATGAGGAAATGGAAGGGTTGAGGAAATAGAACTAGTTAGCTTTGTGAAGACAATGATTTGGTAGACCAGTTCCAACAGCTGTGAAAGTCATACGTCTGGTTGGAGCGGCTACATATTTAAACCCGAGGACACACAGTCTCGGACACACAGTCCTCAACGTATTCTCCTTGAACTAAGGTCACATAGACCTCATCCAATCACTCGTGGTAAGTCTTCAGGTGACTTCCAAACCTTCACAAACTCGGTCACCCGGCGATCCACAATTTCCTCTTGGATGCTCTAGACCATGACGCCTAACCGTCTGGAGGATGCACAATCCTCAAAGGTAACAAGCATCGGTTCCACACAGGAACAATCTCTTCAGTGATGCTCAATCATTTTAGGTTTGTAGGTGTTTGGTTTGGGTTTTGGGTTTTTCCTCACTTGATGATTTTCGCTCAAAGTCCTCGGAGGATGGGATGCTCTCAATGACAAGTGTGTTTCTCGCGAAGCAGCCAACCAGCTAGTGGTTGTAGGGGGCAGCTATTTATAGCCTAGGGAGTAGCCCGACATGATAAGACATAAATGGCATTCAATGATATGACCATTAGGTGGGTAGATATTTTGGGACAGGTGGCGCGTACCACAGCAACGATTGGAAATTTGGCTATCAAATTCTTCAGGGCTATCGTGTTTCTCACTTGTAGGCAATCCGCACTAGCGAATCTCTAACTCCTTAGTCAGAACAAATTCCTCAGAGACCAGAAGAACTTCGTCTCTGTCAGTGAGGAAATTGACTGAACTGTATGAGATTTCCAATGGCTTCAAACGAAGGGATTGGTAGGTGTAGGATTTTGAGTTGAGCATCACATGGAAACTTTTCCTTAGTTTTTCCTCGACCCCCTTTAACAGTACGGTGTTTCCTATGACTCAAGAAAGGGAAAATGAAACTACGAAAAAAGTATTCACGTGTCGGTGGGAACGACACCTATGGGATCACAAGAATCCCTACTGTGGTTAGCGGGGCGCGGGGTCGTGAGAAGAGCGGATCAAACAGATAGCACACGGTTTGTTTATCCAGGTTCGGGTCGCGAGGATGCGTAAAACCCTACTCCTGCTTTGGTGGATTGTATATCTGTGTTCTTGAGCTAGCTATGGGGCGTGAGGAGCTCCAAAAAGCCGAATCCTTCCTCTGGTCGCCTCGGGCCTCCTTTTATAGAAAAAGGGGTTGCCATAGTGGCACATAGGAGGTGGAAAGGGTACAGTGAGGCGAGGTTATCCCACGCATTACATGACAAGGCGCATTTAATGTGTCTTGCTTAGGTGTCCTTGCTTTATCGGGGACGGGGGAGAGATCTGTCTCGTCCATCGCCGCTCCTTCTTGTGTTGACACGCACCCTGGCCAGCGATGCCTGAGATGCCATGTAGGTAGGCAGGCAGCTGAGGTGGCGCAATGGTGGGTCTTCACGAAGATCAGCATGCCGCCACGCAGGTGCCTGCCCAGCTGGTTGGGTCGGCAGCTGATGCGAACGGCGGTGGAGGTTTAGTCGGTGTGGGCCTGGTGGTGATCCTGCGGATGTCCTTGGCAAGGGCCTTGCCAGGGCCCCGGCATGGGTTTTGAGGAGGCGCCTGCTGTCATCCCCGGCAAGGTGCTTGCGGGGGGCCTTGTGGTTTTCCTCGGTTGGGATCCCGCCAAGGGTCTTCATCTTCTATAGTGTGTATCTGATCTTGAATGTCTTCACAAAGATCCGCATGCCACTACGGGGATGTTTCCCGAATCCTTGCCCCATGGGGGCAGTGGACTCAAGGGTGATTTGCTCCGTAGGTGTGGGGCGAGTTGCCGCAGCAAGGATCTTGCCGGGGCTGCTAGAACTGTCTCCCGGCAAGGATCTTGCCGAGGGAGTCCGCTTCGTCCCCTTTGCTCTTCGTGGTCTTGGCCTTGGCGTCGTTCTAGTTCTCTTGAGCTTCGGTCTTACCCTGGCTCACCTTCCTTGCCTTGCTTGGTGTGGTGGTATCCGCGGCTCAGACAGAAAATGATTCTGCATCTACTACTATTACTCCACACATCGACCGACTCCTACCTATATCTAGAGTGTTAAGTTCATAAGAACATAGTAATGCAGTAAGTAAGATGACATGATGTAGCGGGATAAACTCAAGCAATATGATGAAAACCCCATCTTGTTATCCTCGATGGCAACAATACAATACGTGTCGGTTCCTCTTCTGTCACTAGGATCGAGCACCGCAATATTGAACCCAAAGCTAAGCACTTATCCCATTTCAAGAAAAGCCAATCTAGTTGGCCAAACCAAATCGATAGTTCGAAGAGACTTGCAAAGATATAAAATCATGCATATAAGAATTCAAAGGAGATTCAAATAATATTCATAGATAAGCTGATCATAAATCCACAATTCATTGGATCTCGGCAAACACACCGCAAAAAAGTATTACATCGAATAGATCTCCAAGAACATTGAGGATAACATGGTATTGAGAACCAAAGAGAGAGAAGAAGCCATCTAGCTACTAGCTATGGACCCATAGGTCTGTGGTAAATTACTCATGCTTCATCGGAGAGGCAATGGTGTTGATGTAGAAGCCCTCTGTGATCAAATCCCCCTCCGGCAGGACGCCGGAAAAGGCCCCTAGATGGGATCTCACTAGTACAGAAGGTTGCGGCGGAAAAGTGGTTTCGTGGCTCCCCTGGAAGGTTTTGGGGTATTTGAGAATATTTAGGCGGAATAAATTGAAAGTGCATTAAGTCGACTAGAGGGGGGTGAATAGGCAATTTTTATGAATTCTTCACCGAGGAATTTCAGGGTGAGGAAATTCCTAAGCGAAGAACTACTTGCAGCGGAATAAGTACTCAGATGCAGACATAACATAACATAAGCACAGTCATCATGAAGAAATGAAAACTAGCACAGAGTACAGAAAGCATAAACATAGGATAAGCAGGCTGAAGACAAACTGACTAAAGAAATTGAACTAAGGAAATTAGGAAAGTCTTCAGTCAAAGTCTTCAAATAGTAACGATCAAGTACACAACACAGCAATAAGGAAATGGAAGGGTTGAGGAAATAGAACCAGTTAGCTCGGTGAAGACAATGATTTGGTGGACCAGTTCCAACTGTTGTGACAGTTGTACGTCTGGTTGGAGTGGCTAGGTATTTAAACCCGAGGACACATAGTCCCGGACACACAGTCCTCACCGTATTCTCCTTGAACTAAGGTCACACAGACCTCGTCCAATCACTCATGGTAAGTCTTTAGGTGACTTCCAAACCTTCACAAACTCGGTCACCCGACGATCCACAATTTCCTCTTGGATACTCTAGATCATGATGCCTAACCGTCTAAAGGATGCACAATCCTCAAAGGTAACAAGCATCGGTTCTACATAGGAACAATCTCTTTAGTGATGCTTAACCACTTTGGGTTTGTAGGTGGTTGGTTTGGGGTTTTGGGTTTTTCCTTACTTGATGATTTTTGCTCAAAGTCCTCGGAGGATGGGATGCTCTCAATGACAAGTGGCAGTTTCTCGTGGAGCAGCCAACCAGCTAGTGGTTGTAGGGGCGGCTATTTATAGCCTAGGGAGCAACCCGACAAGATAAGACATAAATGCCCTTCAATGATATGACCGTTAGGTGGGTAGATATTTTGGGACAGCTGGCGCATAGCACAACAACGGTCGGAAATTTGGCTTTCAAATTCTTCAGGGCTATCATGTTCCTCACTTGTAGGCAATCCGCACTGGCGAATTCCTAACTCCTCAGTCAGAACAAATTCCCCAAAGGCCAGAAGAACTTCATCTCTGTCACTGAAGAAACTGACTGAACTGTATGAGATTTCCAATGGCTTCACTCGAAGGGATTGGTAGGTGTAGGATTTTGAGTTGAGCATCACATGGAAACTTTTCCTTAGTTTTTCCTCGACCCCCTTTAATAGTACGGTGTTTCCTATGACTCAAGAAAGGGAAAATGAAACTACGAAAAAAGTATTCACATGTCGGTGGGAACGATACCTATGGGATCACAAGAATCCCTACTGTGGTTAGCGGGGCGCGGGGTCGTGAGAAGAGCGGATCAAACAGATAGCACACGGTTCGTTTATCCAGGTTCGGGCCGCGAGGATGCGTAAAACTCTACTCCTGCTTTGGTGGATTGTATATCTGTGTTCTTGAGCTAGCTATGGGGCGTGAGGAGCTCCAAAAAGCCGAATCCTTCCTCTGGTCACCTCGGGCTTCCTTTTATAGAAAAAGGGGTTGCCACAGTGGCACAGAGGAGGTGGAAAGGGTACAGTGAGGCGAGGTTATCCCTCGCATTACATGACAAGGCGCATTTAATGTGTCTTGCTTAGGTGTCCTTGCTTTATCGGGGACGGGGGAGAGATCTGTCTCGTCCATCGCCGCTCCTTCTTGTGTCGACACGCGCCCTGGCCAGCGATGCCTGAGATGCCATGTAGGTAGGCAGGCAGCTGAGGTGGCGCAATGGTGGGTCTTCACGAAGATCAGCATGCCGCCACGCAGGTGCCTGCCCAGCCGGTTGGGTCGGTAGCTGCATGCGAACGGCGGTGGAGGTTTAGTCGGTGTGGGCCTGGTGGTGGTCCTGCGGATGTCCTTGGCAAGGGCCTTGCCAGGGCCCCGGCAAGGGTTTTGCCGAGGTGCCTGCTGTCATCCCCGGCAAGGTGCTTGCCGGGGGCCTTGTGGTTTTCCTTGGTTGGGATACCTCCAAGGGTCGTCATCTTCTATAGTGTGTATCTGATCTTGAATGTCTTCACAAAGATCTGCATGCCACCACGGGGATGTTTCCCGAATCCTTGCCCCATGGGGGCAGTGGACTCAAGGGTGATTTGCTCCGTAGGTGTGGGGCGAGTTGCCGCGGCAAGGATCTTGCCGGGGCTGCTAGAACTGTCTCCCGGCAAGGATCTTGCCAAGGGAGTCCGCTTCGTCCCCTTTGCTCTTTGTGGTCTTGGCCTTGGCGTCGTTCTAGTTCTCTTGAGCTTCGGTCTTACCCTGGCTCACCTTCCTTGCCTTGCTTGGTGTGGTGGTATCCGCGGCTCAGACCGAAAATGATTCTGCATCTACTACTATTACTCCACACATCGACCGACTCCTACCTATATCTAGAGTATTAAGTTCATAAGAACATAGTAATGCAGTAAGTAAGATGACATGATGTAGCGGGATAAACTCAAGCAATATGATGAAAACCCCATCTTGTTATCCTCGATGGCAACAATACAATACGTGTCGGTTCCTCTTCTGTCACTAGGATCGAGCACCGCAATATTGAACCCAAAGCTAAGCACTTATCCCATTTCAAGAAAAGCCAATCTAGTTGGCCAAACCAAATCAATAGTTCGAAGAGATTTGCAAAGATATAAAATCATGCATATAAGAATTCAAAGGAGATTCAAATAATATTCATAGATAAGCTGATCATAAATCCACAATTCATTGGATCTCGGCAAACACACCGCAAAAAAGTATTACATCGAATAGATCTCCAAGAACATTGAGGATAACATGGTATTGAGAACCAAAGAGAGAGAAGAAGCCATCTAGCTACTAGCTATGGACCCATAGGTCTGTGGTAAATTACTCATGCTTCATCGGAGAGGCAATGGTGTTGATGTAGAAGCCCTCTGTGATCAAATCCCCCTCCGGCAGGATGCCGGAAAAGGCCCCTAGATGGGATCTCACTAGTACAGAAGGTTGCGGCGGAAAAGTGGTTTCGTGGCTCCCCTGGAAGGTTTTGGGGTATTTGAGAATATATAGGCGGAATAAATTGAAAGTGCATTAAGTCGACTAGAGGGGGGTGAATAGGCAATTTTTATGAATTCTTCACCGAGGAATTTCAGGGTGAGGAAATTCCTAAGCGAAGAACTACTTGCAGCGGAATAAGTACTCAGATGCAGACATAACATAACATAAGCACAGTCATCATGAAGAAATGAAAACTAGCACAGAGTACAGAAAGCATAAACATAGGATAAGCAGGCTGAAGACAAACTGACTGAAGAAATTGAACTAAGGAAATTAGGAAAGTCTTCAGTCAAAGTCTTCAAATAGTAACGATCAAGTACACAACACAGCAATAAGGAAATGGAAGGGTTGAGGAAATAGAACCAGTTAGCTCGGTGAAGACAATGATTTGGTGGACCAGTTCCAACTGTTGTGACAGTTGTACGTCTGGTTGGAGTGGCTAGGTATTTAAACCCGAGGACACATAGTCCCGGACACACAGTCCTCACCGTATTCTCCTTGAACTAAGGTCACACAGACCTCGTCCAATCACTCATGGTAAGTCTTTAGGTGACTTCCAAACCTTCACAAACTCGGTCACCCGGCGATCCACAATTTCCTCTTGGATACTCTAGATCATGATGCCTAACCGTCTAAAGGATGCACAATCCTCAAAGGTAACAAGCATCGGTTCTACACAGGAACAATCTCTTCAGTGATGCTTAACCACTTTGGGTTTGTAGGTGGTTGGTTTGGGGTTTTGGGTTTTTCCTTACTTGATGATTTTTGCTCAAAGTCCTCGGAGGATGGGATGCTCTCAATGACAAGTGGCAGTTTCTCATGGAGCAGCCAACCAGCTAGTGGTTGTAGGGGCGGCTATTTATAGCCTAGGGAGCAACCCGACAAGATAAGACATAAATGCCCTTCAATGATATGACCGTTAGGTGGGTAGATATTTTGGGACAGCTGGCGCATAGCACAACAACGGTCGGAAATTTGGCTTTCAAATTCTTCAGGGCTATCATGTTCCTCGCTTGTAAGCAATCCGCACTGGCGAATTCCTAACTCCTCAGTCAGAACAAATTCCCCAAAGGCCAGAAGAACTTCATCTCTGTCACTGAAGAAACTGACTGAACTGTATGAGATTTCCAATGGCTTCACTCGAAGGGATTGGTAGGTGTAGGATTTTGAGTTGAGCATCACATGGAAACTTTTCCTTAGTTTTTCCTCGACCCCCTTTAACAGTACGGTGTTTCCTATGACTCAAGAAAGGGAAAATGAAACTACGAAAAAAGTATTCACGTGTCGGTGGGAACGACACCTATGGGATCACAAGAATCCCTACTGTGGTTAGCGGGGCGCGGGGTCGTGAGAAGAGCGGATCAAACAGATAGCACACGGGTTGTTTATCCAGGTTCGGGCCGCGAGGATGCGTAAAACCCTACTCCTGCTTTGGTGGATTGTATATCTGTGTTCTTGAGCTAGCTATGGGGCGTGAGGAGCTCCAAAAAGCCGAATCCTTCCTCTGGTCGCCTCGGGCTTCCTTTTATAGAAAAAGGGGTTGCCACAGTGGCACACAGGAGGTGGAAAGGGTACAGTGAGGTGAGGTTATCCCTCGCATTACATGACAAGGCGCATTTAATGCGTCTTGCTTAGGTGTCCTTGCTTTATCGGGGACGGGGGAGAGATCTGTCTCGTCCATCGCCGCTACTCCTTGTGTCGACACGCGCCCTGGCCAGCGATGCCTGAGATGCCATGTAGGTAGGCAGGCAGCTGAGGTGGCGCAATGGTGGGTCTTCACGAAGATCAGCATGCCGCCACGCAGGTGCCTGCCCAGCCGGTTGGGTCGGCAGCTGCATGCAAACGGCGGTGGAGGTTTAGTCGGTGTGGGCCTGGTGGTGGTCCTGCGGATGTCCTTGGCAAGGGCCTTGCCAGGGCCCCGGCAAGGGTTTTGCCGAGGCGCCTGCTGTCATCCCCGGCAAGGTGCTTGCCGGGGGCCTTGTGGTTTTCCTCGGTTGGGATACCGCCAAGGGTCGTCATCTTCTATAGTGTGTATCTGATCTTGAATTTCTTCACAAAGATCTGCATTCCACCACGGGGATGTTTCCCGAATCCTTGCCCCATGGGGGCAGTGGACTCAAGGGTGATTTGCTCCGTAGGTGTGGGGCGAGTTGCCGCAGCAAGGATCTTGCCGGGGCTGCTAGAACTGTCTCCCGGCAAGGATCTTGCCGAGGGAGTCCGCTTCGTCCCCTTTGCTCTTCGTGGTCTTGGCCTTGGCGTCGTTCTAGTTCTCTTGAGCTCCGGTCTTACCCTGGCTCACCTTCCTTGCCTTGCTTGGTGTGGTGGTATCCGCGGCTCAGACCGAAAATGATTCTGCATCTACTACTATTACTCCACACATCGACCGACTCCTACCTATATCTAGAGTATTAAGTTCATAAGAACATAGTAATGCAGTAAGTAAGATGACATGATGTAGCGGGATAAACTCAAGCAATATGATGAAAACCCCATCTTGTTATCCTTGATGGCAACAATACAATACGTGTCGGTTCCTCTTCTGTCACTAGGATCGAGCACCGCAATATTGAACCCAAAGCTAAGCACTTATCCCATTTCAAGAAAAGCCAATCTAGTTGGCCAAACCAAATCGATAGTTCGAAGAGACTTGCAAAGATATAAAATCATGCATATAAGAATTCAAAGGAGATTCAAATAATATTCATAGATAAGCTGATCATAAATCCACAATTCATTGGATCTCGGCAAACACACCGCAAAAAAGTATTACATCGAATAGATCTCCAAGAACATTGAGGATAACATGGTATTGAGAACCAAAGAGAGAGAAGAAGCCATCTAGCTACTAGCTATGGACCCATAGGTCTGTGGTAAATTACTCATGCTTCATTGGAGAGACAATGGTGTTGATGTAGAAGCCCTCTGTGATCAAATCCCCCTCCGGCAGGACGCCGGAAAAGGCCCCTAGATGGGATCTCACTAGTACAGAAGGTTGCGGCGGAAAAGTGGTTTCGTGGCTCCCCTGGAAGGTTTTGGGGTATTTGAGAATATATAGGCGGAATAAATTGAAAGTGCATTAAGTCGACTAGAGGGGGGGTGAATAGGCAATTTTTATGAATTCTTCACCGAGGAATTTCAGGGTGAGGAGATTCCTAAGCGAAGAACTACTTGCAGCGGAATAAGTACTCAGATGCAGACATAACATAACATAAGCACAGTCATCATGAAGAAATGAAAACTAGCACAGAGTACAGAAAGCATAAACATAGGATAAGCAGGCTGAAGACAAACTGACTGAAGAAATTGAACTAAGGAAATTAGGAAAGTCCTCAGTCAAAGTCTTCAAACAGTAACGATCAAGTACAGAACACAGCAATAAGGAAATGGAAGGGTTGAGGAAATAGAACCAGTTAGCTCGGTGAAGACAATGATTTGGTGGACCAGTTCCAACTGTTGTGACAGTTGTACGTCTGGTTGGAGTGGCTAGGTATTTAAACCCGAGGACACATAGTCCCGGACACACAGTCCTCACCGTATTCTCCTTGAACTAAGGTCACACAAACCTCGTCCAATCACTCATGGTAAGTCTTTAGGTGACTTCCAAACCTTCACAAACTCGGTCACCCGGCGATCCACAATTTCCTCTTGGATACTCTAGATCATGATGCCTAACCGTCTAAAGGATGCACAATCCTCAAAGGTAACAAGCATCGGTTCTACACAGGAACAATCTCTTCAGTGATGCTTAACCACTTTGGGTTTGTAGGTGGTTGGTTTGGGGTTTTGGGTTTTTCCTTACTTGATGATTTTTGCTCAAAGTCCTCGGAGGATGGGATGCTCTCAATGACAAGTGGCAGTTTCTCGTGGAGCAGCCAACCAGCTAGTGGTTGTAGGGGCGGCTATTTATAGCCTAGGGAGCAACCCGACAAGATAAGACATAAATGCCCTTCAATGATATGACCGTTAGGTGGGTAGATATTTTGGGACAGCTGGCGCATAGCACAACAACGGTCGGAAATTTGGCTTTCAAATTCTTCAGGGCTATCATGTTCCTCGCTTGTAAGCAATCCGCACTGGCGAATTCCTAACTCCTCAGTCAGAACAAATTCCCCAAAGGCCAGAAGAACTTCATCTCTGTCACTGAAGAAACTGACTGAACTGTATGAGATTTCCAATGGCTTCACTCGAAGGGATTGGTAGGTGTAGGATTTTGAGTTGAGCATCACATGGAAACTTTTCCTTAGTTTTTCCTCGACCCCCTTTAACAGTACGGTGTTTCCTATGACTCAAGAAAGGGAAAATGAAACTACGAAAAAAGTATTCACGTGTCGGTGGGAACGACACCTATGGGATCACAAGAATCCCTACTGTGGTTAGCGGGGCGCGGGGTCGTGAGAAGAGCGGATCAAACAGATAGCACACGGGTTGTTTATCCAGGTTCGGGCCGCGAGGATGCGTAAAACCCTACTCCTGCTTTGGTGGATTGTATATCTGTGTTCTTGAGCTAGCTATGGGGCGTGAGGAGCTCCAAAAAGTTGAATCCTTCCTCTGGTCGCCTCGTGCTTCCTTTTATAGAAAAAGGGGTTGCCACAGTGGCACACAGGAGGTGGAAAGGGTACAGTGAGGCGAGGTTATCCCTCGCATTACATGACAAGGCGCATTTAATGCGTCTTGCTTAGGGGACGGGGGAGAGATCTGTCTCGTCCATCGCCGCTCCTTCTTGTGTCGACACGCGCCCTGGCCAGTGATGCCTGAGATGCGATGTAGCTAGGCAGGCAGCTGAGGTGGCGCAATGGTGGGTCTTCATGAAGATCTGCATGCCGCCACGCAGGTGCCTACCCAGCTAGTTGGGTCGGCAGCTGCATGTGAACGGCGGTGGAGGTTTAGTCGGTGTGGGCCTGGTGGTGGTCCTGCGGATGTCCTTGGCAAGGGCCTTGCTGGGGCCCCGGCAAGGGTTTTACCGAGGCGCCTGCTGTCATCCCCGGCAAGGTGCTTGCTGGGGGCCTTGTGGTTTTCCTCGGTTGGGATCCCGCCAAGGGTCGTCATCTTCTATAGTGTGTATCTGATCTTGAATGTCTTCACAAAGATCTGCATGCCACCACGGGGATGTTTCCCGAATCCTTGCCCCATGGGGGCAATGGACTCAAGGGTGATTTGCTCCGTAGGTGTGGGGCGAGTTGCCGCGGCAAGGGTCTTGCCGGGGCTGCTAGAACTGTCTCCCGGCAAGGATCTTGCCGAGGGAGTCCGCTTCGTCCCCTTTGCTCTTCGTGGTCTTGGCCTTGGCGTCGTTCTAGTTCTCTTGAGCTTCGGTCTTACCCTGGCTCACCTTCCTTGCCTTGCTTGGTGTGGTGATATCCGCGGCTCAGACTGCCTGTGCACAGTTATAGGGGTACAAAAAGTGTACCCCTCTTTTTGTACACCGACAGGAGCCGCCGGGCCTGGGCCACACATAAGCGCAACGCGTTATTGGGCTAGGCCCAAAAATGGTGCGCCGGCAGGCGGGGCGGTTTTTACCATGGTAAGATTCTTCACGCACTGCGCTTCCCACGATTCTCGCGCGTGGCGCGGTGTGGGGAGGCGCGTGTGACGTGGGCAGCATGCATGGGGTTGGTTCATGCAGGCATGCGTCACATCATAGTAAAGGGGCGGTTCGCGCCTTCCCCATAAACGGAGGGAGGTGTGGAGGCGCGGCCCATTTACTGAATGGGGTTGAGGCGCGGTCTTCAAGGCGTCCACTCCCCACGATCACGGGGTGGGGAGTGGTCGTCTCACCCGTCCCCTCGGTTCTACATGTTCGCCACGTGTCTCCCATGCGCCTGGGGTAGCAAACGGTGGAGGCGAGAAACCGGGCCGTCGCTGGTTGGGCGGTGGGTCAGTCCTGGCTCCCTGCGCCTTCCGTATCTTGATTGGCCGAGTGGGGCGGCCGAGCCCCAACCCCGATCCTTTATAAAGAGCGGGAGGCGGGATGGCGTCCCACATTCTTTCATCTTCTTCTTCCTTTAGCTTCTGCTCCTCCCTTCCATCCGTCATGGACAGAGGGAATCCTGGTCCTTCAACAGTGGCGGCGAGGGTCACCGCTCGACAACGCGTCCCTCCTTCTCCTATGACTGCGGTGGCAGAGCCAGCCGCGAGGGGAAGGGGGAGGGGGCGAGGCCGTGGGTGAGGCCGGGGCACTCGGGGAAGGGGAGGACAGGGCGGCGCGCTGGCCTCGCCTCCGCCAGCAGCTCCTCCTCCAATGGAGGGCCATGTTGGGGATGACCCTTGTGAGTTCTTCATCAGGCTGCGCCGGCCGCCGCGCCGTCGCCTTCGTCTCCCGACTCCATTTGCGCGGGAGATGGAGTTGGATCCGCCGGAGTCGTTGCGGCTGCACATGAGGGGCTGCGGGATCAGTGGCACGCGGGTCCGCGTTGACTTCCCCGCCCCCCACGTGATGTATCTTCATTGGGGATGGAAGACGTTTGCTCATATCCACCGCTTGACGATGGGCTCACTCTCCATTTTAAGCTGATGGAGGGTGGCCTTCTCTCCGTCAAGGTCTTTGGGCTCTTTGGGACCCGTGCAAGGTGTTGCGTGGAGAGCTCTTCTGATACTGAAGACTCCTCCTTGGGCGGGAGTGACGAGGAGGACAGCAGCAGTGACGCCGAGGGTAGTTGGCGGCAGGATGACGGGTCTGATTAGGTGTCGGGTGTCATTCCGTGCGGCACCGGCGACCCCATCATCCGTGTCGCTGGCTCCCTGAACTTCTCAGGGTCGTCTCCTTGGGCGGCTGGCGTTGGGAGGCTGCGGAAGAGGAAGAGGGCGGGCGGCAAGGCCATCAAGTCGGAGTATGCGGGCACCGATGCCTTCGACGCGTGCTGACGTCCTGCCGCCTCGTCTTTGAGCTCTGCTTCCGGCGCCGCCATCACCATCCAGCCTTTGGACGGCCACCAAGATGTTCTCTTGGTGTCTTCTGCCACCCGTAGCTCGCCTAGGCGCTTCTTTTGTCCTTTTTGCCTCCTTGACCTGCCTCCTGAGGAGAGGGACAAGAAAGGGATTACGGGCACCTTATCTCTTTTTAGTTTGTAAGCCTTCGGGCCTTTGTTGAATTTAAAACTTGTAATCCCATCATTCATGTTTTTCATTCCCTATGGACTGTACCTGAGTGGAATGTTTTTTTAATGAAAAAGGGATGCTTCCGGGTCATTTGTTTGCGGGTGGAACCCACGACAAGGAGTAAATCCTTGATATCTTCAAGATAAACATTTCCTTGCCCGGCAACAGGCCTTGCCATCACCCCACTTTGCTCGACCTTCCTCACGCCTTTGGCGGAGGCAGGGATGAGGCGGGTTCAGGCTCCTTGTTTCATCCTTTCGCTGCCGCGACTACGACCAAACTTGGCCCCAGGAACGAGCCCTAGGGCCTAGAGTTAGGGGAGCATGGTAGCTTAGGGGAAAACGAGGTTTCACATACCTCAGTCCATAATGGAATGCATGATAATGGATGAAGAACTTATCTGAAGCTGCAGTCCCCGGCAACCCTGGTTCGCCATGGGTGAATCTTTGCTCTTGCAGCCCCCGGCAATACTGGCTTGCCGGGGGCTAGATGCTGGTCTGTTCATCTTTTTTTCCCAAGTTGTTCGGCACGGATATTTGTGTGTCCTGTGAACCAAAGAAGACAAAAGAAAGAGAAAGAGACGCACACTCGACCTCTAAGCTAGGGGTTAGTAGCCGCTAAGCACTATCAACCCTAACCAAGGACGAGACTCGACCTAGCATGCATGCTATAACTTAGGGCACCAGTGCTTCATTTATTTATGCTCAGGGTCTGCGCCTGGCTTTGTACAAAGGGTTACATGCGTCATCGGCAAGGCTCGTACAAAAGGTGGCTTGCCGGGGGGCCCGGCAAGCCGCGCCTCACGAGTAAAACTTGCGAAGATGCTCAATGTTCCAGGAGTTACTCACTGGAACGGCATCTTCGGTCTCCAGGCGGACTGCGCCGGGCCTGGTGACTCGTATTACCCGATAAGGGCCTTCCCACTTTGGCGTCAACTTGTTGGAATTCTTGGCCGATTAAACGTGATGAAGAACAAGGTCGCCTTCCTCAAAGCTTCGGGCATGAACCTTGCGGCTATGGTAGCGGCGCAAGGCTTGCTGGTAGCACGCTGCTCTCACAGCTGCCCGAAGACGATCTTCCTCAAGGAGCGTTGCGTCATCTTGCCGCAATTGCTCTTGCTCAAGCTCGTCATAAGCGAGTACTCGAGGTGACCTGTATATGAGTTCCGTGGGGAGAACTGCTTCTGCCCCATATACCAGGGCAAAGGGTGTCTGGCCGGTGGCTTGATTTGGTGTCGTTCTGATTGACCAAAGAACCGCCGGCAATTCATCAATCCTGCGCCTTCCACTCTTGTGTAGTCTGTCAAAGGTCTTTGTCCTCAGGCCTCGCAGTACTTCAGCATTTGCCCTCTCAGCTTGACCATTGCTTCGTGGGTGAGCAACGGAAGCGAAATAGACCTTGCTGCCGAGGTCTTGAATATATTGCATGAAGGTGTGGCTTGTGAACTGCGTGCCATTGTCGGTGATAACCCTATTGGATACACCAAAATGGCACACCAGTCCTTTGAAGAACTTGACAGCTGACTGTGCCGTGACCTTCCTCACTGCTTCCACTTCTGGCCACTTTGTGAACTTGTCGATTGCAATGTACAAGTACTCAAAGCCCCCAACAGCGCGGAGGAAAGGGCCCAGTATGTCGAGCCCCCAGACCGAGAAAGGCCAGGAGAGAGGAATGGTTTGAAGGGCTTGAGCTGGCTGATGAAGCTTCTTTGAATGGAACTGACACGCTTCACACCTGGTGACTAGTGTTGTTGCATCCTGGAGGGCGGTGGGCCAGAAGAAGCCTTGCCGAAACGCTTTGCCAGCAAGGTATGTTGTGCCCACGCTGGAGCCTGGGGCTCGACGGCGAGGACTAAAGGCATTTCCTCCGCTATCAGAGCGGCTGTCTCCATGGCAAGAGCTTGATGCTCTGTCGGAGCTAGCCGTCCCGTGGCGGGCTCAATGTCTCTGGCAACATCCTTGTCGGCGGCTTCGGGGAGCTCGGCGGGAAAGTACTTGTCGTGCCCTGATTTTCTCCTCTTGTTCTGCTCTGTTGATGGATCAATGGATGGCTGAGTTAGCCGAAGCACAAAGGTACCTGGTTCCACAGGTAGCTTCAGGGCAGCGTGTTTTGATAGGTAATCAGTGATATCATTCTTCGCTCGGGGAACGTATTCTGCCTGTATACCGTCAAAACGCTCTTCCAGCTTTCTCACTTCATCGACGTAGGCCTTCATCAACGGGCTCTGGTAATCCTTGTTGACTTGCTTGACAAAAGTTGTGAGTCGCCTCTGACAATGAGTTTCTTGATTCCGAGGTCTGCCGCGATCCTAAGACCGGTAAGCAGCCCTTCGTACTCAGCCGTATTGTTTGTTGACACCTCCCTGGGGAAGTGCATCTGGATCACGTACTTGAGGTGCTCTCCGGTGGGCGCGACAAGTAGTACGCCAGCCCTGGCGCCCTGTAAGGAGAAAGCTCCATCAAAGTACATGATCCAGTCGCAACCTGCCTCCTTGCTGGGGAGAGCAGTCTCTTGGGTTTCTTCGTCAGGCGTCGCGGTCCATTCTGCAACGAACTCCGCTAGGACTCGACTTTGAATCGTCGAGGTACACTCAAACTTGAGGCCAAAGCTGGACAGTTCCAGTGCCCACTCTACGATCCTTCCCGTTGCGTCTGGATTGTGCAATATCCGTTGAAGAGGGAGGCGAGTGATGACAGTGATTCCGTGCGCCTGGAAGTAGTGACGCAGCTTCCTCGAGGCCATAAGAAGGCTGAAGAGCAGTTTCTGCACACCGGAGTACCTCGATCTAGCCCCCTGCAGGAGGGAACTAACAAAGTAAACCGGGTGCTGCATCATTTTCTTCTTCGGCGGCACTTCAATTGGCTGCGTCGTCTCGGCATCGGTGGCATCGGGCTCCGTCGCTGCTATTACCTCATCATCAATTTCTCTCTGCGCCACTAGTGCGGCGCTGACCACCTGGTTCGTTGCCGCCAGGTACAACAACAACGGTTCCTGTGGCCTAGGCGCAACTAGTATTGGCACGGAGGAGAGGTACCTCTTCAAATCTTGCAATGCTGCTTTGGCTTCTGGCGTCCACTCCATCGGGCCCGCCTTTTTCAAAATCTTGAAAAAGGGAAGGGTGCGCTCGGCGGACTTGGAAATGAACCTGCTCATGGCGGCAACACAACCAGCAAGCCGACGCACATCCTTGACTCGCTTGGGTGCTTCAATCTGCTCTATAGCTTTGATCTTGTCCGGATTCGCCTCTATCCCACGCTGTGACACAAAGAACCTGAGAAGCTTCCCAGACGGGACGCCGAAGACGCACTTCTCAGGGTTCAGCTTGAGATTGATCTTGCATAGGTTTGCAAATGTTTCTTGTAAATCTGATATGAGGGTTGCCCTGTTCTTGGTTTTGACCAGTATATCATCCATATAAGCTTCCATATTTCTATGGAGCTGGGGTTCAAAACCAATCTGGACCGCCCTTGCAAACGTTGAACCAGCACTCTTCAACCCGAAAGGCATCCGTATAAAGCAATACGTACCACATGGGGTGATGAATGCCGTCTTCTCTTCATCTTCCCTTGTCATGAAGATCTGGTGGTAGCCAGAGTAGGCATCAAGAAATGACAACAGATCACACCCAGCTGTGGAGTCAACAATGTGGTCGATGCGCGGCAACGGGAAGGGGTCTTTGGGACAAGCCTTATTAATATCTGTGTAATCAATACACAGCCTCCACTTCCCATTTGCCTTGCGCACTACCACCGGATTGGCCAACCACGTTGGATGGAGCACTCCTCTTACCAAACCCGCTGCTTCCAGTTTCCGGATCTCCTCTGTGATGAACTCTTGTCGTTCCAAAGCTTGCTTTCTGACCTTCTGCTTGACGGGCCGCGCATGAGGATAGATAGCAAGGTGGTGCTCAATCACCTCCCCGGGAACGCCGGGGATGTCGGATGCTTGCCATGCAAACACATCGACATTCGCCTGCAGGAAGGTGACGAGCGCGTCTTCCTATTTGTCGTCAAGGGTGGAGCTTATGGTAAAAGCTCCTCCCGTGCCGTCCTCCTTGACAGAAACCTTCCTGGTTCCCGGCGGTGTGGCCCTGGACTTCTTGTTTCTGTCGGTGGAGCTCTCTGGCATGTCCTCGATGGGAGCGCTACACTCCGAAGAGGTGCGCTTGCCGGAGTGGGTGCCAGAGGTCTCACTGATCTTCTTCTTTTGCCTTCCCGGGGCTCCAGCTGCAGGAGCAAGCGCCTTAGCAGTGGCGGCTGCTGCAACTGCTTGTTGGTAGAGTTGGTCAGTGCAAATTAGCGCATCCTTCTTGTCTGATGGGATGGTGATGATCGTCACAGGCCCCGGCATCTTCAGGATGTTGTAGGCGTAATGTGACGCCGCCATGAACTTGGCCAGCGCTGGGCGGCCAAGGATCCCGTTGTAAGGCAAGGGGATCTTGGCAACGTCGAACACAATCCTTTCTGTCCTGTAGTTCAGATCACTCCCAAAAGTCACGGGCAATGTGACCTTTCCCTTTGGTTGACTTCTTCCTGGGTTGACCCCCTGAAACGTGCCCGTCTCTTCAAGGTCTTCATCATGAATCTGCAATTTCTCGATCACGGCAGGCGAGATTAAGTTCAAACCGGCCCCGCCATCGACTAGCATATTTGTCACCTTGAGGTTGCGTATTGTTGGTGAAACCAACAATGGAAAGCACCCGACTACAGTAGTGCGATCAGGGTGATCCTCAGTGTCAAAAATGATAGGTGTGCTGGACCACTTCAGCGGCCTTTGGGCATCAAACGACGGTTCCGCCGCTGTAATCTCACACGCCCATTGTTTAAGCGGGTGGTGAGAGGTATACAGCGAGGCGCCGCCATCGACGCACATGGCCTCTGTAGCTTTCTGAAATTCTTGGTCACCAGACTCATCGTCCTCTTCATGATCATCGTCTTCTGGCTTTTTGTCACGGCCCCGGGCGGGCCTCTCCCGCTGTTTATCTTTGCCGCGACGGCCCGCCTGGCCGTTACGCTTCTTGCCGGACCCCTCAGCACCGTCCTGGCCTTTCTCCTTGTCCCGCCTCTCATATTCAGCCCTCTGCTTCTTAGCAAGGAGCTCAACCTGTCGGTAGTTCTGGAGATCATGGCCTTTGGTACGATGGATCTTGTAGTATTGCTTGTCGAAGTTTCCTGGCTTCTCGGCAGCCGCCAAGGCCTGGCAGGCGACACATCCGGCAATTTCCTTGCCGGGGTCATCTGCCTTGGTTTTCTTGGCGGAGCCGGCGCCGTCAGATCCCTCGACGGCAAGCACAGCTTTACCTTTGCGCTTCCTATTGCGGCGCCGGCCTTTCTTCGCCGGGGCGGCAGTATCCTCATCTGAGGAGTCGGTTTCCACGCCGGCATCTTCGTCGGGGTACTCCTTCCCTCTTCAGCTCGGGCACATTTGTCAGCAAGAACATAGAGTTCTGCCACATCTTTCACCTTGTTCATTGCCAGTTCTTCGCGCATCTTGCGGTTACGCACGTTCTGATGGAACGTGCTGATGATGGCGGCAGGGTGAACATCAGGGATATTGTACTGTACCCAGCTGAACCTATGTATATACTTGCGCAGACTCTCGCCTCCCTTCTGGGGAATGACATGCAGGTCGCTTGCTTGGCCATGGGCTTGGTGACCTCCAGTAAAGGCGCCCACAAACTCATGGCACAAATCCGACCAGGAGGAAATAGAGTCTACCGGCAAGTGCATCAACCACGACATGGCATTGGGTTTAAGAGCCAATGGAAAGTAATTCACAAGCACCTTATCATCGCAGGCTCCAGCGGCTTGCATCGTGATGGTGTAGATGCTGAGGAACTCAGACGGGTGAGTCTTGCCGTTGTACTTTTCGCCAACGTTAGGTTTGAAGGTGCAGTGAGTGGGCCACTGGAACTGCCGCAGCTCACGGGTAAAAGCCGGACAGCCTACCTTGTAAGGTAGGCCTCCAGGGCTCTCCGAGGCTGGGTAGTTCACAGCAGGCCTTGCTCGCCTGTCTGACTGGTGGCGCGCTCTGCGCCGGCGCTCGATAGTGGTTCGAGTGTCTTCATGGGCTCGTTCCCGAAGAACTTGGCGCCGGTCACAGTGGGTCCTCAGGTCAGACGATGCTATGGAGATGTCGTCGCCCGCGACGTCGCGACGAGCCGGCGTCCGCGGTACCGAATGGGGAAGAGGTGAATGCACCATAGTCGCGGCGCCGCCGACTTTTCCGCCACAGGAGGTGGAAAGGGTACAGTGATGCGAGGTTATCCCTCGCATTACATGACAAGGCGCATTTAATGCGTCTTGCTTAGGTGTCCTTGCTTTGTCGGGGACGGGGGAGAGATCTGTCTCATCCGTCGCCTCTCCTTCTTGTGTCGACACGCGCCCTGGCCAGCGATGCCTGAGATGCCATGTAGGTAGGCAGGCAGCTGAGGTGGCGCAATGGTGGGTCTTCACGAAGATCTGCATGCCGCCACACAAGTGCTTGCCCAGCTGGTTGGGTCGGCAGCTGCATGCGAACGGCGGTGGAGGTTTAGTCGGCGTGGGCCTGGTGGTGGTCCTGCGGATGTCCTTGGCAAGGGCCTTGCCGAGGCCCCGGCAAGGGTTTTGCCTCGGCGCCTGCTGTCATCCCTGGCAAGGTGCTTGCCGGGGGCCTTGTGGTTTTCCTCGGTTGGGATCCCGCCAAGGGTCCTCATCTTCTATAGTGTGTATCTGATCTTGAATGTCTTCACAAAGATCTGCATGCCACCATGGGGATGTTTCCCGAATCCTTGCCCCATGGGGGCAGTGGACTCAAGGGTGATTTGCTCTGTAGGTGTGGGGCGAGTTGCCGCGGCAAGGGTCTTACCGGGGCTGCTAGAACTGTCTCCCGGCAAGGATCTTGCCGGGGGAGTCCGCTTCGTCCCCTTTGCTCTTCGTGGTCTTGGCCTTGGCGTCGTTCTAGTTCTCTTGAGCTTCGGTCTTACCCTGGCTCACCTCCCTTGCCTTGCTTGGTGTGGTGGTATCCGCGGCTCAGACTGCCCGTGCACAGTTATAGGGGTACAAAAAGTGTACCCCTCTTTTTGTACACCGACATCACGCTTCATGTTTCCTTTCATGAATACCAAGTCTTTAGGGTCACACAATTTCTTCACTTTCAGAGTCTTCAGAAATCCAAAGTCTTCAGTTGAAGACATTCATTTTTAGGGGTCGACTTTCTCTATAAATATCAAACTCCTCATAGACTTATAGACCTGTGTACACTCACAAACGCATTAGTCCCTTAACCTATAAGTCTTCAATACACCAAAATCACTAAGGGTCACTAGATGCACTTATAGAAATAGGTCGGTGGAGTCACCAACGGCCCACAAGGGTGGGGGCGCGCCCTACCCCCCTGGGCGCGCCTCCCGACCTTGTGGCCGCCTTGTGGCTTTCCTAACATGCACTCCAAGCCCTCTGGATGTCTTCTTGTCCAAGAAAAATCAACGCGTAAGTTTCATTCCGTTTGGAGTCCGTTTGGTATTCTTTTCTACGAAACTCTAAAACAAGGAAAAACAGGAACTGACACTAGGCTCTAGGTTAATCGGTTAGTCCCAAAATCATATAAAATAGCATCTTAATGCATATAAAATGGAGTCTATCATAGATGCATCAAAATAAGCAAACATCACGCGAAAAACAGAATCTGTTAAAAACATAACAGTTTGTTGTAATTTGGAGATTTCGAATACTTATGTAACTCCAAAAATCCTGAAAAATTAGGAAGGCCTAAGAAATTTGTTTGCTAATCTTCTGCAAGAAGAATCAGTATTTTTTCACGCTTGTGCTAAAAATGAAAACTAATCTCCCTAGCGAAAAAGTTTCTATTTTTTCAGCAAGATCAAATCAATTGTCACCATAAGCTATCCCAAAGGTCTTACTTGGCACAGACACTAACTAAAACATAAAACCACATCTAACCAGAGGCTAGATAAATTATTTAATGTAAAACAGGACCTAAGGAGCAAGAACAAAAATAAAATTGGGTTGCCTCCCAACAAGCGCTATTATTTAACGTCCTTAACTACGCATAAAACATGAATATATCTAATATAATCGTAATAATTATAAGGTAAATCTCGAAAACTCATCTCATACTCCCTTCGTTTAGCTGCAAGTTTTCTTAGAGGTAAGAAAAAGTAATCAAAAGGTATAAATTAAATGGGATAAGAATCCCCAAGACCGATCTCGGGAGGAATTGGTTCCTCCTTTGGCCCTTCATATTGTATGGCCAACTCATCATTATAACCATTCTTTTGGCAAAAAGTCATGAGCTTGTGTCCAAGAGAGAAAACCAATCTGTTGTTCTGTATGGCAAAATCATCATTAAGCTCAGAAACTTATTAACTAAAACATCGGTAGGAACCCTCTTTCTTAAATTTTCGTTATAAGCAACATGATCTAAAGATCGTAAATGCATTATGTCCTCTTGATTAAAGAAAATTCCCTCTATGGGAGGATGACCACCATCTATTTTATAATGTGCGAAAATTTCACTAGCTTCTTTCATAATAAATCTAAACTCATGTGCTAGGAAAATACTGGCGACACGCTTAATAGAAGAATGCTCAATGTTAGAAAACTCTAGAAAAATCTTTTGAATGGAAGGATGCATATGAACAAATTGTCTTTCAAGTTCAACTATGAGCAAGGATATATCATCTGCAAGACTACTAGTTTTATGGAGAATAGACCCACCCATAGTGGGAAGTGCATTGGCACAAGCAAATTGAATAACCCCTTTTCCAATAATATTACCGCTACCTATGCGAAGTTTTTTTTGTGTGTAGAATAGTAGATTCTTCATGAGGATTAGCATCAAAGTTTCCCTCATTGTTACTACTACTTTTTTCAGCGATAACCTCCCCAGTTTCAGACATGGTGGCAACTGGCAAATGAGCAAGCGAAGAAGAAGAACGGAAGAGGGGCGAAGAAAAGGCAAATCTTTTCGAAATTCGTTTTAGAAGTGGGGGGGAGGAAAACGAGATGCGAATGGTAAATAATCTAATGCGAGCGATGAGAGTTTATGATGGGTACTTGGTATGTCTCTGCTTGGCCTAGATCTCCCCGGCAACGGCGCCAGAAATTCTTCTCCTACCTCCTGAGCTTGCGTTGATTTTTCCCTTGAAGAGAAAAGGGTGATCCAGCAAACTAGAGTAAGTATTTCCCTCATCTTTTGAGAACCAAGGTATCAATCCAGTAGGAGACAACGCACAAGCCATCGAATACCTGCACATACAAACACCAACTTGCACCCAACGCGACAAAGGGGTTGTCAATCCCTTCACGGTTATTTGTAAAGTGAGATCTGATATAGATGGATAAACGGTAATTGCAAAGATCGAGCATCGCAAAGGGGTCTATTTTTGGTATTTTTGGTTTATAGATCGAAGAGTAAAAGATTGCAAAGAAAGTAAATAGGAAACTAAAATTGTAGATCGGAAACTTATATGATGGAAAATAGACCCGGGGGGCATAGGTTTCACTAGAGGCTTCTCTCAAGATAAAAAATATTATGGTGGGTGAAGAAATTACTGCCGAGCAATTGATAGAAAAGTGCAAAGTTATGACGATATCTAAGGCCATGATCATAAATATAGACATCAGTTCCATATCAAGTAGACCGAAACGATTCTGCTTCTACTACTATTACTCCACACATCGACTGGCTCCTGCCTGCATCTAGAGTATTAAGTTCATATGAACAGAGTAACGCATTAAGTAAGATGACATGATGTAGCGGGATAAGCTCAAGCAATATGATGAAAACACCATCTTGTTATCCTCGATGGCAACAATACAATACGTGTCGATTCCCCTTCCATCAGTAGGATCAAGCATCGCAAGATTGAACCCAAAGCTAAGAACTTCCCCCATTGAAATAAAAACCAATCTAGTTGGCCAAACCAAATCGATAGTTAGAAGAGACTTGCAAAGATATCAAATCATGCATATAATAATTTAGAGGAGATTCAAATAATATTCATAGCTAAGCTGATCATAAATCCACAATTCATCGGATCTCGGCAAACATGCCGCGAAAGAGCATTACATCGAATAGATCTCCAAGAACATCGAGGAGAACATGGTATTGAGAATCAAAGAGAGAGAAGAAGCCATCTAGCTACTAGCTATAGACCCGTAGGTCTGTGGTAAACGACCGACACTTCATCGGAGAGGCAATGGTGTTGATGTAGAAGCCCTCCGTGATCGAATTCCCCTCTGGCAGGACGCCGGAAGGGCCCCTAGATGGGATCTCACTAGTACAGAAGGTTGCGGCGGTGGAGTCATGAGGGGCCCACAAGGGTGGGGGCCTGCCTACCGACCTTGTGGTCACCTCGTGGCTTTCCTAACATGCACTCAAAGCCCTCTGGATGTCTTCTGGTCCAAGAAAAATCATCGTGAAAGTTTCATTCTGTTTGGACTCCATTTGGTATTCCTTTTCTGCGAAACTCTAAAACAAGGGAAAAACAGGAACTGGCACTGGGCTCTAGGTTAATAGGTTAGTCCCAAAATCATATAAAATAGCATATTAATGCATATAAAACATCCAAACAGATAGTATAATAGCATGGAACAATCAAAAATTATAGATACGTTGGAGATGTATCACACCAGCGGTCGAGGGCGATGGCGGAGTAGCCGGCGGGTTCAGCGGAGCGAGGGGAGGTCGAGGGTGGCCTCGGCGGTGGTCGGGGAAGACAGAGGCGGCCGGGGTGTCAAGGTGCAGAGCTCGGTGCTCTGCGGCTCCGCTAGCGGACGGCGATCTCGGGGGCGACGGCTTTGCGGGGACCTAGGGGGTAATGCAATGTCAAAAGAAATCGTGGCATTGAGAGGAGTCGTTTGCCCGAGTTTGACTGGCTCGGGATACTCACCGATGATGAGAGCGGCGGTGAACGGTGGCGGTTGAGGTGAGATTAGTTTGACGTGTGCGAGCGCTCCGATGGGTTTTGGCATGGCGTTTTGAAAGGGGTTGAGAGAGAGGAGGGGTCCTGGTACTTATAGGACGCAAAACTTGGGCAAGGGGAAAGCCCTATCTAGGCTTTTGACGATGCGTGGGCACGGCCAGCAACGGGTCCGAGCGAGATACGAACGCGGGGATTTCGGAGGTGGAAGAATGTGTGGGGTCCGTGTGGCAGTGGGTGGGGGCGAGGGCGAGTGGGTCGGACGACCGATAGGGAGGGGTTATGGGTGTGGGTGCTGCGGGGCAGGCCACGACGGCTGGGTTGGCTGGCCTAGCTAGGAGTTGTTTTTTGAATTTTGGACAAAAAAGAAAATAAAGAAAAATAAAAATAGTTTTATATAGACAATATATATATATATATCAAAATGATCAGAAAAACAAATCCTAATTAGTGGACTATTTTTCAGAGGCGAAATGCAAACTTTGTAAAAAATCACTTTTTTAAAAATTCCAAATAAAATCAAATTTGAACTCAAAAACTTTTTGCATTATTTTCTTCTGACTTTCTGGAGTGTCATGTTATCTCATCTCATACTTTTTGAACAAAGTATTTGTCAGGAATTTTTGAAATGAATTTCAAATGACCGTTTGAAGTGAATTCAAATTCAACAGAAACTATTCAAATGCCTCTGAAATTTTTAAATTGCACCACAATTCAATCAAGATGCAATAGATGCTTAGCTATAATTCTAAAACATTCCAAATTGAAAATTTGGGATGTTACAATTAAGCACCAAGTCTAAGTAGAGATTACAGTGGGGAGAAGAGGTGTTACATCGCAGCATAGAGGGGGGAGAGTTGGTGATGATAGCAGCGAAGTTGTTGGTGTAGATCGCCATCATGATGATTTCCATGGCAGCGTTCCGACACCACCGAGAGAGAGGGGAGAGAGCCCCCCTCCTTATTTCTTGGCCTCCCCCTAGATGGAAGGAGGGTTTCCCTTCTGGTCCATGGTCTCCATGGCGCCCGGAGGGCAGGAGACCCTCCGAGATTGGATCTCTCTCTGCTCTATTCTGTTTCATGTTCCTATTTTTTGGCCGAAACCCGTTTCCTAAATTCCAGGCGATCCGTAACTCCGATTGGTTTTTAGATATTATCTTTCTTGCGGCGAAAGAAGGGGATCAACCGACTTACGAGGGGCTCATGAGGCACCACGGTGCCCTCTGGTGCCTCGTGCGGCCCACGAGCACCGTCTTGCATTGATTCTTCTTCCCAAAAATCACATATATTCCAAAATAAATCTCCCTAAATTTTTATCGCGTTTGGATTTCATTTGATATGGATATTCCGCGAAACAAAAACATGCAATAAATAGGGATGGGCACTGGGCACTAGATCAATATGTTAGTCAAAAATAATATAAAATGTTGCCAAAAGTATATGAAAGTTGTACAATATTGGCATGAAAGAATAAAAAATTATAGATACGACGGAGATGTAGCACTACCTACCGGGCCCCAAAGCCCAACCAGCGAATCCCTACTCCCTAACTAGGGAGAGGGTAGCCTTCTTCCCCCACCTCGTCTAAGGTCCGGTGTTCCCCATGCACCCCTTTGTGCATGGGTTTATTATCTACAACGGGCTAGATTTCCACCACCTAGCCCCGAACTCTATACTTCACCTCACGACATTCATTATCATCTGCAAGGCTTTTCTCTACATCAAGCCGCATTTCGGCCTCTAGCTGAAGACGTTTGGCATAAAGCCGAAGAGCAGCGGTGCCCAACTTGCTGAATATGGTGGAGCCATGGTCAACAGACTCCAGAAGGTGACTTGGGCGGAGTGCACCTTTGTGGATACAATCAAGGAGTGGCAGGGAGAGTGGTTCTACATCACCGAGTCGCTCGTAGTAGGCCAAGTTGGGATGCCGTCATTCTCAACCACTCCTCCGAGGAGGCTCATCTCATGAACAAGGAAGAGCCCGATACATCTCTGACATATCAATATTTGTTTATTGTTTCATACTATTATATTATCAATCCTGGATACTTTATATGTCTTTTTGTGCTATTTTATATCATTTCTTGGGACTAACCTATTAACCCAGTGCCTAGTACTAGTTGTTGTTTTCTGCTTGTTTTTGGTTTTCCAGAAAATCAATACCAAACGGAGTCCGAACTCTTGCATTAGGACACAGCATAATCCTTGCCGAGAGGTGTCGCAATAGATCACGAAGTGTTTGTGTGCATCAGGGGGAGAAAGCACTGGGCAGAAGTCAGGTTGACTTTTAGAGTTTGGAATCTTTCCTGACATTTGGATGTCTACTCATAGTTCTTGCCTTTGTGGAGCAGGTCAAACAATGATTTAGCAATCTTGGAGAAGTTCTCGACGAAACAACAACAATAGATGGCGAGTCCGAGAAAACTTCTAACTTGCTTGACATTCTTAGGAGGAGTCCATTCAAGAATAGCCTAGACTCGTTCAGGGTTAACAGCAGTGCCATCTGCGAAGATTACATGGCCAAGATAGGTCACTTCAGGTAACCAGAACTCACACTTGGAGTATTTGGCATAAAGTTTGTGCTCATGAAGCTTCTCCAGTACAAGCGGAAAATGTTCGACATGTTCTTCTTCTGAGATATGAAGATGCCATTGCGTTGTTGACGTATTTGAAGACCTAAGAAGAATTTCAATTCTCCCATCATAGACATTTGATATTCTTCACTCATCATATAGGCAAATTCATCACTGTAATGTTGGTCAGTACAGCCAAAGATGATATCATCAACATATATTTGGCATACGAATAATTCATCATCATAAGTTTTGGTGAAAAGAGTTGGATCAAGTGAACTGGGTTTGAAGCCTTTCTTCATGAGGAATTCCTTCAAAGTATCATACCATGCCCGAGTGGCCTGCTTGAGGCCATAGAGGGCCTTATTGAGTCTGAAGACTTTGTTAGGATGCTTTGGATCTTCAAAACCTGGGGGTTGAGCAACATATACTTCTTCCTCAAGCTTACTGAGGGAGTCCTGGATTAGGGGGTCTCCGGACAGCCGGACTATATCCTTTGGCCGGACTGCTGGACTATGAAGATACAAGATTGAAGACTTCGTCCCGTGTCCGGGTGGGACTCTCCTTGGCGTGGAAGGCAAGCTTGGCAATATGGATATGTAGATCTCCTTCCTTGTAACCGACTCTGTGTAACCCTAGCCCCCTTCGGTGTCTATATAAACCGGAGGGTTTTAGTCCGTAGGACAACATAAAATAATACCATAGGCTAGCTTCTAGGGTTTAGCCTCTCCGATCTCGTGGTAGATCTACTCTTGTACTACTCATATTATCAAGAATAATCAAGCAGGATGTAGGGTTTTACCACCATCAAGAGGGCCCGAACCTGGGTAAAACATCGTGTCCCCTGCCTCCTGTTACCATCCGCCATAGACACACAGTTCGGGACCCCCTACCCGAGATCCGCCAGTTTTGACACCGACATTGGTGCTTTCATTAAGAGTTCCTCTGTGTCGTCATCATCAGGCTTGATGGCTCCTTCGATCATCGATAGCAATGCAGTCCAAGGTGAGACTTTTCTCCCCGGACAGATCTTTGTATTCGGCGGCTCTGCACTGCGGGCCAACTCACTTGGCCATCTGGAGCAGATCAAGAGCTACGCCCCTGGCTATCAGGTCAGATTTGGAAACTTAAACTACACAGCCGACATCCACGGAGACTTGATCTTCGATGGATTCAGTCCCTTGCCGAGTGCGCCACATGGTCATGATGAGCATGATTTAGCTCTACCATCGGACAGTGTTTGGGAGATCGCACCGGCGACCGCTCCGACCCTCAATTCTGAGCCAATCGCACCATCTAGGGACGGGTGGATAGACCCCGCCACTGAGGCCGCATTTTCATCGGCGATTGAGCCGAATATCGACCTTACCCTTCATGAGAGTCGTGACGTCAAACTGCCGGATTCTTCCCCGGCCACAGACTCCGAACCGCCTGCGCCCGTGCCTATCGGATCCGACTGGGCGCCGATCATGGAGTTCGCCTCCGTGGATATCTTTCAGCACTCGCCCATCGGCGAGATACTGAGCTCGTTAAGGTCTCTCTCCCTGTCAGGAGAGTCCTGGCCGAACTATGTTCGACAGGATTGGGATGAGGATGACGAAGAAATTCGCCGTCCACCCACCACCCACTTAGTAGCCAGTGTTGATGATTTGACCAACATGCTGGACTTCGACTCCGAAGACATCGACGGTATGGATGACGATGCAGGAGATGAACAGGAACCACTGCCCATAGGGCACTGGACGCCCATTTCATCATATGACGTATACATGGTGGACACACCCAAAGAAAACGACGATGAGGAACGGAAGGACGCAGCGAAGGGTTGTTCCCTCGAGAAGCAGTCAAAGCGGCGGCGTAAGCGTCCCTCCAAATCCCGCCTCGGCAGAAACAACGATCATATAGACCCAGCATTAGAGCAGGGTGAACCATCGCCCGCCCACGGCAACACAGAGAATCAAACCGAACAACCCGACTCCGTCGAAGATAACAGTCCGGACGACATCACACCCGAACAACAGAATGCCCATCAAAGGCTTGTTGCACTGCGAGGAGTCTGAAAAAGCAGAAGCAAAGGCTCAGGGCTGCACAAGACACACTCAGAATCAGATGGAGTGAAGTACTCAACACTGCAGCAAAGTACGGCGGTAATCACCACACCAAGAGCTACCCTAAGCGAAAGTTGCTACCTAAATTTGATGAGGAGGCCTTGGATCCCCCGCAATTAAAAGACAAAACGGCCATTCGGTCGGATAGACGACCTCGTGGCCAACATAGAGCGGCAAACGACGCCGCACATAAGACAGTACGCGATCCATGCGAGGGCTCGAATCAAAAGGATGGCGCAACCAGATCCATATACGGGCCACGCAAGCGCGCTCCAGCATGCAATGCAACACAACAAACATCCGAACACCACGGTACACCCAAATACAGGGGTGCCGCACACCCCCTATGTTTCACCGATGAGGTGCTGGACCATGAATTTCCAGAGGGATTCAAACCCGTAAACATAGAGGCGTATGACGGAACAACAGACCCTAGGGTCTGGATTGAGGACTACATCCTCCATATCCACATGGCTCGAGGAGACGATCTCCACGCCACCAAGTATTTACCACTCAAGCTCAAAGGGCCAGCTCGGCACTGGCTTAAAAGCCTCCCCGAAAACTCCATTGGAAGTTGGGAAGAGATCGAAGACGCTTTTCGGGCAAATTTTCAAGGGACCTATGTCCGACCACCGGATGCAGACAATTTGAGTCATATAACTCAACAGCCCAGAGAGTCAGCCCGAAAGCTTTGGAACAGGTTTCTCACTAAAAAGAACCAAATAGTTAACTGCCCGGACGCTGAAGCCTTAGCAACTTTTAAGCACAGCGTTCGAGACGAATGGCTTGCCAGACACCTCGGCCAAGAAAAGCCGAGAACAATGGCAACATTAACAAGCCTCATGACCCGCTTTTGCGCGGGCGAGGACAGCTGGTTAGCCCGATGCAGCACCAGCGAACCAGGTACATCCGAAGTCATGGATGGAAACAGGAAGTCACGACGCAGCAAAAACAAGCACCGGAATAAAGAAGACAGCCCGAAGAGCATGGCGGTAAACGCCTGATTCAGAAGCTCTCGGCCAGGTCAGCAAAAGCTGCCCTCCAAAGGTAACGGAGACGAACTGTCCAGCCTGAACAAGATTCTGGACAAACTATGTCAGATCCACAGCACCCCCGATAAACCTGCAAATCATACCAACAGAGAATGTTGGGTCTTAAAGCAGTCCAGCAAACTTAACGCCGAACACAAGGGGCAGGATACACCAAGCGAAGACGAGGACGAGCCTCGCAAGCAAACCACTGGGGAATAGAAGCAATTCCCACCAGAAGTCAAAATAGTCAACGTGTTACATGTGATAAAGGCGAGAAACAAAGCGGCACTCCTAGAGACACATGCCTCAGGGCCTATCACCGTGGAGTTCTGCCACTGGTTGTCCCAACAGATCACCTCTGACCATCGGGATTACTCGGCAAGTATCTGACATGCAGGATGGGCTGCCTTGGTATTAGACCCAATAATTGACGGATACCATTTCACATGAGTCCTGATGGACGGCGGCAGCAGTTTAAACCTGATATATCAGGACACAGTCCGCAACATGGGGATAGACCCAGCAAAAATTAGCCATAGCAATACTACCTTTAAAGGAGTAACGCCAGGCCCAGAAGCCCATTGCACGTGCTCCCTGCTACTAGAGGTTATTTCGGCTTTCCCGATAACTTCCACAGCGAAAAGTTAACCTTCCACATCGCTCCGTTCCAAAGTGGCTATCAAGCACTACTCGGATGCGAAGATTTCACTCGCTTTAATGCAATACCACTTTACGCTTCTCTCATGCTTAAGATGCCCGGTCCACGCGGCATCATTACACTAAATGGAAAAATTGAGCGCTCCTTGCGCGCGGAAGACCGCGCGGCTGCCTTGGCAGCCGCACACTAAACGGCCTCACCAACTAAAGCATCTAACAAGTCGTTAAGACCACGGACACGGTTAGACGAGTCCGGCACAGCTATATGTAATTGATACAGGTTTGATGGCTATAGCCCTATTACAATACAAGGGGCTCAACGCGCGCAAACAAGTGGCAATTAGGCTCAACTTTACTCATCTTGAACTGTACATGGTTTCTTTAGTATAACCTACCTTTTTGCACGACAACTTTTCAACTAAGTTCTTCTCTTTTACAGATGACCATCGTGCTACACCCGTCCAGGATACGGCACAATGGAGACACAGGCGCAGACGTGCAACAGGGACCCGTTCCAAGGATTCTTTTTAGATTAAGACCCTGTGTAAACCTTTTTTACTGTCTCTTGTTGATACACATCCCCCGAATTCTCAGTACAATTGAGAAGGATGCTGACATATTGGCATGTGGCCACGTCAGAATATTGCACGTACCTGGACACCAGGGGCTTATTACAAAGGGCACCGCTTAAGCCCAGTTTCCACCATAAATACCGAATACTTTAGGGAGTGTTCGGTGTCGCGAGTTTGGCCTTATATGCATCAGCTCCGAATCATGTCTTTGGTCAAATGTTGGGTTTGCCCGGCTCCTATGTTTTGCTGCCTTACGTTCCGCTCTATCGGCTAAGGCGGCACCAGGAGAACTACTGCGATTATGCCCTGGTTCATCCGGACGAGCACCTCAGTAGAGAAAGCCGAAAACTGACTGTCATGATATAGCATGAGACTGGTCAACCACTTGATGACCTAGCGGAATCTTCGGGATTCCTCCACCTTAACGAAGGGCCGTTTCCCAGCCAGGCATGTATGCACCCCGAATTCGGATGAGTGCGGAGCCACCAGGGGCTATATAGTAGCCCCACTGTCAAACTCCTCTGGCTAAGTGAAAGTGTTAAAGCATTATAGTCCGATTGCCTAGTTCGCTGTGCTATCACCTCCTTAATGGACCAAGACGTTGGATCAAGTGTGAACACGCGTGTTCTGCGAACACCCCCACATTATATGCGTGGGGGCTGAAGCCCACGACTACCATCTTTCAGGTTATATACATATATACGTAAATGGCCGCACAGGAGGCATCGTAGTACTTTCGGGCAAAAGTATAAATACAGCCTTAATAAACTCAATAAAACATTATTTTTACAATGGGAATACATGTCACTCAAACATAATATTCTTCGAGCACTGAGCCTCTATCGAACGAGGGCCTTCAAGAACTTCTTCAAAGTAGTGCTCGGCAGCCGCTCGGCCTATGGCCGAACCCTGTGCCGCAACAGTGGTGGCATCCATCTCCGCCCAGTATGTTTTGACACGGGCAAGGGCCATCCGCGAGCCTTCTATGCACGCCGACCTCTTTATAGCATCGATGTGTGGCACAGCGCCAAGGAATTGTTGCACTAAGCTAAAGTAGCTATTCGGCCTTGGCCCTCCTGGCCACAAATATTCCACAATGGACCTCATGGCCAGTCCGGATAATCTATGGAGCTCGGCCCAACCGGTCAATCGCCAGCAACAGCGGACGGACTGGAGCGTGAAACTATGACCAGAACAGCTTCTCCACTTCAAGACCTTTCTGATCCTTGAAGTACTCGGTCGCATCAGCAGCACTTGCAGCCAAATCCATGTACTCATCCACAGAACTCCATAGCCGGTCCAGAGGAGCATATTTCGGATCTCCGAACTTAGTCCGCAACAAGAAGGGCTTCCCAGAAACGATATCCGCAGCTTGATTGAGCTCCTCCTTCGTCGCTCTAATTTTGGAGCGGGCTTCCTTGGCAGCCACCCGGGCCTTCTCCAGGTTCGTCGCCTTCACCCGGTTTTCTTCTTCAAGAAGCCGGTAACGGTCAGCAACATCTTTTAACTCCACGGCCATCTTGGCAATTTTTTCTTTGCTCCCACAATGTGCGGCCTGTTTGGCCCTTAACTCTTTGGCCGCCTTTAAAGCGGCCGCATTACTACTCCTCGCTTGCTCCTTGGCTCGGGCAAGCTCCGCCCGAAGGGTCTCCACGGTGGCAGCTCCATCTGCAGTCACAACATATTAAAGATACTGGCATCATGCTGCTCTTACTATGTGACATTCACCAGAAAAATCACCTACCCTGTGCCTCGTCAAGCCGCTTGTTAATAAGCACGATGTCGGCATCTGCCGCATCCAGTTGCCGCTTTAGTTCGGCAAACCCATCAGTCCGGCTAGCCACCGGAGTTTCAACCACCTGCGCATACAGGCGGTCTGGTTATTACCTGGGACTATGATCCTCTGTTTGCCGCCATTTTCGACGACAACTAGAGTCTCAGGGGCTACTATCTACACAGGGCACACCTAAAAATGTGCGGTACTGTCAAAAATGTACATCATTTCACGTACCTCAAAACCCGCCAGTAGACTCATAAAGGCTTCATGCAACCCGCTTTCGGCGGACGAAATCCTTTCAATCACCGTACCCATCAATGTACAGTGCTCTTCTGAGATAGTCGCTCGCTCTAGTAGATCCCTCAGTACGTCCGACCGCATACCAGACGGTGCCGGACTCTTTTGATTGCTCTCTTCAAGAGCCGGATACTGGGGACTTCGGGTGCCCATAGGATTACCTTCTGGCCTTGCTGGATCAGGAGAAACCCTCCGCGGCGACACCTTTGGGTCGCCCGCCTCGTGAGGCGGTATGGCAGGGGGAGGCGTTTCGCTCTCCATCATCTCTGGAAGAAGATCCCCTGAAGACGAGCTCTGTTGAGAAGGGCTAAGATCCGAACTGCAAGATAAATGCTTCGGTTATTTTCCTTAGAAGTAAGGTAGGATATCTTCACTATTAAGTACTTTTTGATTACTTACAGCTCGGTAGAGGGCTGATCCCCGCGCGGACTTTGTGCGGCAAGAATACCCTCCGAGGCAGGACCCTCTGGCGGAGATTTCTTCTCCCGTTTGGAAACCTTGGTTTCCGGATCTTCAGAGGTAGTCCTCTTCCTTCCCCGGGGAGAGAGAATGTCATATTCTTCCCCTTGGTTATCCTCCCTTGCGGAGGCGCTCATTCCCTCGATTGGAATAGGTAGCGATGGAGGCCTGCTTTTGCCCTCTTTATTCCCCCCTTCATCTTCCTTTGAGGGCACCAGACAAGGTGCTGGCTCGAGCATCTTTTCCAGCATCGAATTATCCAAGCCTTCAGGAAGGGAGGCCGAACACCGGATCATCTTCGCCTTTGTTATCCAGTCCTAGTCAAAGAGCGATTCTTCAGAATGATGTCATGATAAATAAAAGGACAGTGTGTTCGGCCATGGGATTACTTACTTGGGCGGCGGGGCGGTTGCAGTTCAGGCCCACGTCCTCGGTAGTGTCCGAACAATCTATTTGGGGTCCGAAGAACGATTTGTACATCTCCTTGTGTGTCATGCGAAGGAAATTCTGAATAGTGCGTGGTCCTTCCGGGTTGAATTCCCACATGCGGTGGGGCCGGCGTTTGCAAGGCTGGACTCGACGAACCATCATAACTTGCATTACCATAACCAGACTGAAATCTCCCTCGAAGAGATCTCAGATACGGTTCTGCAGTATTGGCACGTCCTTGGCTGGACCCCAGCTCAGCCCCCTGCTGATCCATGACATCAGTTGTGGTGGAGGGCCCGAGCGAAAGGTGGGGGCAGCTACCCACTTGGCACTTCGGGGAGCTATGACGTAAAACCACTCCCGTTGCCACAATCCGGACACCTCTGGAAAGGAACCCTTTGGCCATGGAGCGTCAGCAATTTTGCTTATTAGAGCACCTCCGCACGCTGCGTACTGCCCCTCGACCATCTTCGGCTTCACATCGAAGGTCTTGAGCCACAGGCCAAAGTGAGGGGTAATGCGGAGGAAGGCCTCACAAACGACAATAAATGACGGGATGTGAAGAAGGGAATCCGGGGCTAGATCATGAAAATCCAGCCCGTAATAGAACATAAGACCCCTAACAAAGGGATCTAGAGCGAGGCCTAGTCCTCGGAGTAAGTGGGAGAGAAACACAACGCTCTCGTTTGGTTCGGGAGTAGGGACGACCTGCCCTCGGGCGGGCAGCCTATGCGAAATTTCAGCGGTCAGATATGTGGCCTCCCTCAACTTCTTGATGTCCTCCTCTGTGATGGAGGAAGGCATCCACCGGCCTTGAACGCTGGATCCGGACAGGATTGAAGGTCCGAAGCACCTGACCTGGGCTTTGGGTGTTAGAACTCGAGGTGGGGGAAGGATTCGATTGAGCACGGGAGGGAAAAAAGTAAAAGCCTTGTCCCTTTTTAAAGGGGATGAATATCAGGCATCCTCCTCGTGGCCGTTCGAGACTTACTAAGATCTAGGAGTCATACCAATAGGCACGGTTGGGTTACCCACGTTTGTATTGATGAGAATCCTGTAATAAGGGGAACACGATCTCTGCTTTGACAAGACGTGTCAAGAAACCGCCTCGCGTTATGTGCGGGGCTGGTTAAAGAAAAACGGTTCGAATAATTACTGGGCCATGGCGTGATGTCATGCTGCCAAAACGTGTCAGCAGATTAGATTTGTGGAAATATTATTCTCTCTATGGTGGTATGTGGAACTTATTTTGCAGGGTCGGGCACTATCCTTGTATTCAAACTCTTATGTGGTGTATTCGGAGGAGGAACCCGCCTTGCAATGTCAAAGACAACACTGCGCGCCGGACTCATCGTCATTGAAGCCTGGTTCAGGGGCTACTAAGGGAGTCCTGGATTAGGGGCTCTCCGGACAGCCGGACTATATCCTTTGGCCGGACTGTTGGACTATGAAGATACAAGATTGAAGACTCCGCCCCATGTCCGGATGGGACTCTCCTTGGCGTGGAAGGCAAGCTTGGCAATAGGGATATGTAGATATCCTTCCTTGTAACTGACTCTGTGTAACCCTAGCCCCCTTCGGTGTCTATATAAACCGGAGGGTTTTAGTCCGTAGGACAACATACAATCATACCATAGGCTAGTTTCTAGGGTTTAGCCTCTCCGATCTCGTGGTAGATCTACTCTTGTACTACTCATATTATCAAGAATAATCAAGCAGGACGTAGGGTTTTACCTCCATCAAGAGGGCCCAAACCTGGGTAAAACATCATGTCCCCTGCCTCCTGTTACCATCCACCTTAGACGCACAGTTCGGGACCCCCTACCTGAGATCCGCCGGTTTTGACACCGACACTTACCATTGAGGAATGCACTTTTCACATCCATTTGATATGAGATTATGCGAATAGCCTCAAGTCTAGCAATAGGTGCAAAAGTTTCATCGAAATAAATTCCTTCAACCTGTGTGCAGCCTTGAGCTACAAGTCGTGCCTTATTCCTCACCACAAGACCATTTTCATCTTGCTTGTTGCGGTAGATCCATTTTGTGCCGATGATATTGTGCTTGCGAGGGTATGGTCACTTGACAAGTTCCCAGACATTGTTGAGCTCGAACTAATGTAATTCTTCTTGCATAGCTTGAATCCACTCAGGCTCCAGAAATGCTTCATCTACCTTAGTGGGCTCTATGATAGAGACAAAAGCAAAGTGCCCACAGAAGTTAGACAAATGTGAAGCTTTTGAGCATGTGAGAGGACCTGGTGCTTTGATGTCGTTGATGATTCTCTCAATCTGCACTTCATTAGCAACGCGAGGATGAGATGGATGGCGACAAGGAATTGGATCAGCATGTTCTTCAGAGCCATTTTCCTCAGGTGCACCAGCATGATGTTCTTCATGGTCTGGAATGACTTCTTCAGCAGATTTTTCGGTAGGAATGACATTCTCAGTAGCCTTGAACTTAATGGATTCCTCAGGTGACTGTTCATCTAGCACAGGAGGTAGGTGCTCTCTTTGTGAGCCATTAGTTTCATCGAACCGCACATCTACAGTTTCAACAACCTTGTGGTGATAGGTTTTGAAGACTCTATAGGTGTGCGAGTCCTTTCCGTTACCAAGCATAAAACCTTCATGTGCTTTCGGTGCAAATTTAGAATTGTGATGAGAATCTCTAATCCAATATTGAGCACCGAAGACTTTGAAATAACTCACATTGGGTTTCTTGTCAGTGAGGAGTTCGTATGAGGTCTTTCTGAAGAATTTGTGAAGATATACCCTGTTGATGATGTGGAATATAGTATCAATTGCCTCAGGCCAGAAGCGAGGAGGCGTCTTGTACCCATCAAGCATAGTGCAAGCCATCTCAACAAGAATCCTGTTCTTGCGCTCCACGACACCATTCTGCTGAGGAGTATAAGGAGCAGATAACTCATGAGTAATACCAAGTTCATCAAGATAGTCATCAAGATCGGTATTCTTGAACTCAGTTCCATTGTCACTTCTGATGTTCTTGATCTTCACACCAAAGTTGGTTGAAGCCCTAGAGGAAAATCATTTGAAGACTTCCTACACTTCAATTTTGTAAGTGATGATATGCACCCATGTATAACGAGAATAGTCATCAACAATGACAACCCATATAGAGATGCAGCATTGGTAAATGTGGCATAATGAGTAGGGCCAACGAGATCCATGTGAAGCAATTCAAATGGACGAGTGGTAGTCATGATGGTCTTTGAGGGATGCTTGTCCTTGGTCATCTTTCCAGCTTCACAAGCTCCACACAAATGGTCCTTGAGGAATTTGACACCCTCGACGCCAATGACATGCTTCTTCTTCACGAGCGTGAGCACGTTCCTCATGCCAGCATGACCAAGTCGTCGATGCCATAGCCAGCCTTCTCAAGCTTTTGCAAGTAGACACGTAGCAGGTTGTGGTCCTGTAGAGAAATCAAAAATATACAGATCTCCTCTCCTAAAGCATTCGAGGACTTTGGAATTGTTAGCTTCCATGATCACAACACAATGATACTTGCCAAAGACAACAACCATATCAAGATCACAAAGCACTGAGACAGACATGAGGTTGAATCCTAAGGACTCGACAAGCATGACTTTGTCCATGTGTCGATTGAGGGAGTCCTGGATTAAGGGGGTCCTTGGGCATCCGACCTGTTGGACATGGGTCGGACTGATGGGCTATGAAGATACAAGACTAAAGACTCTCTCCCATGTTCGTATGGGACTCTCCTTGGCGTGGATGGCAAGCTTGGCGTTCGGATATGAAGATTCCTTTCTCTGTAACCGACTTTGTATAACCCTAGTCCCCTCCGGTGTCTCTATAAACCGGAGGGTTTAGTCCGTAAAGGCCATCATAATCAAATAGGCTAGACTTCTAGGGTTTTAGACATCACGATCTTGTGGTAGATCAACTCTTGTAATACTCATATTCATCAAGATCAATCAAGCAGGACGTAGGGTATTACCTCCATAGAGAGGGCCCAAACCTGGGTAAACATCGTGTCCCCTGTCTCCTATTACCATCGACCTTAGACGCATAGTTCGGGACCCCCTACCCGAGATCCGCCGGTTTTGACACTGACATTGGTGCTTTCATTGAGAGTTCCGTTGTGACGTCGAAGACAGGATTGATGGCTCACCTTGTTATCAAGGACAATATCACCTCCGGAGGAGCCCTGGCCTCAGGCCAAACCTCCGGTTGGGCGGCTTTACCATGACCGCCCGTCCGGCCTTAAAGCCAACGATGACTTCTCGGGTCATCGAAAATCGCCTCTGTGGTGACTCCGAGTACTCCAAACAGATGGATCTGATAGAGTTGTCGTCCTTAAACGAACTCCTGGGTCGCATCGCCGCCTTGGGGGTCGCTACAGACTATGATCGGATTGGGCTTAAACTCGATCAGAGAGAAATCAAATCTCTGCTGATCACCCATCAGATAGCGGTAGTAGAGGAGCAAAACATCAACTCTCCCTCTATATTGAGGACGAACTATGTTTGGATTTCCGAGCTCCAAGAGCCGAACACCTGTCCGCGGAACGACATGCCTTGCCCTCCGAACCTGGAATCGGACGGTGGACCCGAAAAATCAGTCGATATCCCGGATCCCGAACTGTTAAGCTCAGAAGTTTCTCAGACTCCGGATCCCAAATTGGGTCAGGGTTCGGATTTAAATCCACCCACTAACCCAAATATACACGATCTCACATACCTACGGCAGCAGTCTCAGGAAATAGTCCATCACTTTTGGGCCAGGTTCCTCCTTGTCAAAGACAAGATTAAATATTGTCGTGACGAAGACGTGATCTTAGTATTCTGCAATAATTGCACGGACGAAGGAATCCTCAACGTCATCAACCGCCGTCACGTATTACTCTTCGCTGACTTGGCAACCATAGTACATAAGTACCGCGCATTGGAAAGTGCCTGGAAAACTTAGGCAGCTCACTGGGAACCACCGGTTTCCACTCAACCCCTTTTCCGGACAAAAAGGATGCACCCTCGCAGCGCGCCCGACCCAGCAGTAAAGAAATCAAAGCCCATTACGGGGCACGGAACCGTTCTGGAGGGATGGCTCGATAGGCCATGCAAAATACACATGACACCGGATACCATACCAACCTACAGCCTTAGAGCATGTTGGATACTCCGGCAAGTGTCCAAGAGCAGCGAAGATATCCTCACCAAAAATACCCTAGAGCAACACCCTCCGGAAGATAACGACCTCAGCGTATTGACAGTCTTCAAGACCTTCGCTTCAAACAATCGGCGTAAAAGGTCCTTTCATGACCTCGTCGAAGTCTGCCAAGTCGCAGCAATAAAACCCTAGAACGACACAGCCATAACTTTCAATGCCAGTGACGAACCAAAATTTCGGACAGTCCGGGCACCAGCCGCCTTGGTCCTCAATCCAATTGTGGATGGTTTTTGGCTCGCTAAAGTGCTCATGGACGGCGGCAGCGGATTAAACCTCATCTATGAGGATACACTCAATAAAATGGAAATAGACAAGAGTCGCATCGAGCAAAGTAGCACGACCTTCCGAGGAATCATTCCCAGTCGGGAGGCGCGATGCGCGGGAAAAAGCACGCTCGACATGGTATTCGGCACGCCGGAGAATTATCGGTCCGAAGAGATAACCTTCCAAGTGGCCCCTTTCAACAGTGGATATCACGCCCTATTGGGGCGAGATGCATTTACACGCTTCCAAGCTATAACTCATTACGGGTACATGAAGCTCAAGATGCTCGGGCCCAATGGTATTATCACTCTTGTCAGTGATCCGGACATAGCACTCCGCGCCAAAGACAAAACCGCATCCCTGGCCCTCGAGGCACTGTCTGAATCCCTCACGACTGAAGAGTTAACCGCGCTACGCTCCATGGTGGATAGGGATGACGTAATCCTGGACAAGCGACCCAAATCCACCTCCTTTAAACCAGCAGATGAAATAGTCAAATTTCGAGTCCACCCAACGGATCCCAAGAAGACAACATCCATCGGGGTACAGCTGGACCCAATGGTTGACGCCGCGCTACGAGAGTTCTTGCGTGAAAACTGGGACATATTCGCCTGGAACCCTTCTGATATGCCAGGAATCCCATGCAGGTTGGCCGAGCACAGCCTCAACATATTGAAGGGATATAAACCGGTCAAGCAAACACTACGGCGCTTTTCCGAACCCAAATGACAAGCTATGGGGGAGGAGCTAGCCAAGTTACTCGAGGCCGGATTCATCAGAGAAATAAAACACCCGGACTGGCTAGCAAACCTGGTGATGGTGCCAAGGAAGGATAAATCCTGGCGCCTATGCATCGATTTCAAAGACCTCAACAAGGCCGGCCCTAAGGATCCCTTCCCCCTCCCTCGCATCGATTAGATTACTCGGACAGGGATCGATCCTGCTCGGACAGGGATCAGATCCACAAGGGGAAGGAATCCCTGTGTTTGGAGCTTAACCAACTGCTTGTGGGATACCGAACATCTCTCCCAATCGCCTTTTTAGGAGCCGTGGGGGCGGGAGGAAGAATTGGGAGCGCTAGCCATGTTGGAGTGGTTTCTCCTAGCAAGCTCTGAGGATTTTCCGCTTGGTGTGGAATGGATCTGAGATCCAATCTCTTTAAATACACGCATTTCTTACACGACCAAGGTGTTATGTGTAAAAAATACCCTGACCTCTCGTATTCGCTCGACACATGGAAGCTGAAGCCATGGATGCACAGAAGCCAATGGGTACAACATTAAATGGAAGGTCGAGTATAGTTCTTTGAAGTCGTCGGAGGAGGAACCCGCATTGCAATGCCGAAGACATTCTGCACTCCGGACACATCGTCATTGAAAGCCTGGTTCGGGGGCTACTGAGTGAGTCCTGGATTAAGGGGTCCTTGGGCGTCCGGCCTGTTGGACATGGGCAGGACTGATGGGCTATGAAGATACAAGATCGAAGACTCTCTCCCGTGTCCGGATGGGACTCTCCTTGGCGTGGATGGCAAGCTTGGCATTCGGATATGAAGATTCCTTTCTCTGTAACTGACTTTGTATAACCCTAGTCCCCTCTGGTGTCTATATAAACCGGAGGGTTTAGTCCATAGAGGCAATCATAATCATACAGGCTAGACTTCTAGGGTTTTAGCCATCACGATCTCGTGGTAGATCAACTCTTCTCATACTCATATTCATCAAGATCAATCAAGCAGGACGTAGGGTATTACCTCCATAGAGAGGGCCCGAACCTGGGTAAACATCATGTCCCCTGTCTCCTGTTACCATCGACCTTAGACGCACAGTTCGGGACCCCCTACCCGAGATCCGCTGGTTTTGACACTGACATCGATCCTTTGAGATCGCAGCCTTACCTAGACTCAATACCTTGCTTTTTCCTTTGTCAGCGTAGGTGATATGCTTCAGATGCGATGGAGATAGGGGAGCGTCCATCAATAAGTTCTTGTCACCAGTCATGTGATTTGTACATCCACTATTGAGGACCCACTCAGTGGCTTGGGTTGATCATCCTACAAATGAATTAGTGTAGCTTACAAACTCATATACTTCATCAGTGAAGAATATGACATCAAATTCATCAGATCAATTTCATCAAGCAATAGAACAGAAATAGCAATATAAGGACGTGAGAAATGAAATTCATTTTCTTCATGATTAGCTTGCGTCCTTTCAAGCATATTCAGGTCTCCAGCAAATTCTTCAGACATTTAAGTTCGTCTGGAGACCTGACCCTGCATAAGAGATTAGTTCCTTTTCTTCACCACTCACATCTGAAGGGGTGGCAAAGAGTTCATCATTCTGAGAGCTCCATAAGAGAAAGGTGGCATAGATGCCCATCCACTTCGTTTCACATAAGAGGAGTTAGGGTAAGCATATGAATAATCACATAAATTCTTCGAGGACTTATGAACATAATGATTTGAAGAATAATGCACATATTCATAACCCTTGGTCTTTCCCTGCGAAACAGAAGTGTTAGCACGATGATGTTCATATGAGGGCTTTGATCCATATGAGGAATGTAGTCCATATGAGGACTTGGATCCATATGAAGACTTTGGTCCATATGAAGAATTTGATCTGGGGTTCCTATTCTTCACAGGTGGTGTCATGATGACTTTCACCTAAACACTTTCAAGGAACCTTTTGGGAACCTAGATTTTCTTCATAGGAGGACCGTTCCTGCAGTTAGTGCCAACATATCTAGCAAATACTTCACCATTCTGATTTTTGAACAGCTTATAGTTGGAGCCAAATGACTCATCAGAAGAATGAGGAGATTCACATGTAAAGCCAGATAGAGTAGATGGATCTACTGGAGGTCCCTTTGTAGCAACCCATGAGGTTTTGGGATACTGCTCAGGCTTCCAGTATGTTCCATCAGCATTGAGTTTCCTCTCAAAGGCAATACCCTCTTTCCTAGGGTTCCTGTTGAGGATCTTCTTTTTAAGCACATCACAAAGAGCTTGATGCCCTTTGAGGCTTTTGTACATGCCTGTCATATACAATTCCTTCAGCTCTGCATGGTCAGGATACTCGCAGCATCCTCAGATGAGGAATTAGTAATAGCAGAGACAGTTGAAGAATTTGCAACAATAGAAGCATTTGAACTTTCGGGTGAAGAGTTAGCGGATTCACGTTCAATGCATTTCAAACATGGAGGAACAAATTCTTCCTGAGCAACGCTGATTTGTTGTGCAAGTAATGAATCATGCTCCTTCTGAAGATCTTCATAACTCACTCTTAACTGCTCATGGTCTTGCTTTCTTTGAATAAATTCATAAGAAAGTTTCTCATGATCAGATAAGAGAGTGTTATGATGACTCTGAAGATTATCAAACTCGGTCTGAAGTCTCTGAAGACATTCAGCCAAAGCTTTAGAACGATCCATTTCTTCACCCAACATACCATCACTCTCGTCTAGCATGTTTTGAACTTTTTCCAAAGCTCTTTGTTGTTTAGTGGAAAGGGAAGCAAGTTTGGTATAACTGGGTCCAAATTCATCACCAGATTCATCATCACTGGACTCAGATAAGTAGCATTCAGTTACCTTGGCACCTTTCGCCAGAAGGCATGGTGAAGAGGATGATGATTCTAGATTGAAAGTCAAAGCCTTGCGCGATTCCATGAAATCCTCAAACCAGGGATCATGGTGAGATCGATAACCTTCATAGACCTCAGAGAGTCGGTCCCAGATGAGCTTCACATGGCAGAGATGCATAACATTCCTGAACTGATTTTGGGACAAGCCAGAGCAAATGATGTCCTTCATCGTGAGGTTAAGTAGAGTGTACTTGTGAATATCATCAGCCTCTGCCATCTTGCATAGGTTAGTAAGACCAATCTCGGTGACGGTCCAGAGTTCGTTGTTCATCGCCACGAGGCACTTCTTCATCATGGCCTTCCACTAGGGATAATCATGACCGTCAAAGATGGGGCATGTCACTGTCTTCATTCCTGCGGTCGACATAACTAAAACTCCAGGCGGTTAAACCAAAATCACACAGAACAAGGGAGTACCTTACCCTAATACCAACTGAAAGTGCATTAAGTCGACTAGAGGGGGGTGAATAGGTGATTTTTATGAATTCTTCGCTGAGGAATTTCAGGGTGAGGAAATTCCTAAGCGAAGAACTACTTGCAGCGGAATAAGTACTCAGATGCAGACATAACATAACGTAAGCACAGTCATCATGATGAAATGAAAACTAGCACAGAGTACAGAAAGCGTAAAGACAGGATAAGCAGGCTGAAGACAGGCAGGGTTGAGGAATTGTAAGGGTTGAGGAAATAGAACCAGTTAGCTCGGTGAAGACAATGATTCGGTAGACCAGTTCCAACTGCTGTGATAGTTGTACGTCTGGTTGGAGCGGCTAGGTATTTAAACCTGAGGACACATAGTCCGCACTGTATTCTCCTTGAACAAAGGTCACACAGACCTCGTCCAATCACTCGTGGTAAGTCTTCATGTGACTTCCAAACCTTCACAAACTCGGTCACCCGGCGATCCACAATTTCCTCTTGGATGCTCTAGACCATGACGCCTAACCGTCTGGAGGATGCACAGTCGTCAAAGGTAACAAGCATCGGTTCCACACAGGAACAATCTCTTCAGTGATGCTCAATCACTTTGGGTTTGTAGGTGTTTGGTTTGGGGTTTTGGGTTTTTTCTCACTAGATGATTTTCGCTCAAAGTCCTCGGAGGATGGGATGCTCTCAATGACAAGTGTCAGTTTCTCGTGGAGCAGCCAACCAGCTAGTGGTTGTAGGGGCAGCTATTTATAGCCTAGGGAGCAGCTCGACATGATAAGACATAAATGCCCTACAATGATATGACCGTTAGGTGGGTAGATATTTTGGCACAGCTGGCGCTTAGCACAGCAACGGTCGGAAATTTGAGGCTCGAATTCCTCAGGACTATCATGTTCCTCACTTGTAGGCAATATGCACTGGCGAATTCCTAACTCCTCGGTCAGAACAAATTCCTCAGAGATCAGAAGAACTTCGTCTCTATCACTAAAGAAATTGACTGAACTGTATGAGATTTCCAATGGCTTCACTCGAAGGGATTGGTAGGTGTAGGATTTTGAGATGAGCATCACTTGGAATCTTTTCCTTAGTTTTTCCTCGAACCCCTTTAATAGTACGGTGTTTCCTATGACTCAAAAAATAGAAAATGAAACTACAAAAACAAAAATCATCACGCTTCATGTTCCTCGCATGAATATCAAGTCTTCATGGTCACACCAATTTCTTCACTTTCGAAGTCTTCAGAAAGTCTTCAGAAATCCAAAGTCTTTAGTTGAAGACATTTATTTTTAGGGGTCAACTTTCTCTGTAAATATCAAACTCCTCATAGACTTATAGACCTGTGTACACTCACAAACGCATCAGTCCCTTAACCTATAGGGAAATTTTTTGTTTTTGCCACTCTAGATTTTGCCAATTTTCCTTATGCCATTCTAGATTTTGACATTTCACTTTTGCCACTCTTAGATTTTGACAATTATCACAATTGCCATTTCTTGGCAAAATCACTAAGGGGCACTAGATGCACTAACAATGTTCAAAGACGGGAGAACGATGGGAGAGGCAGGGAACTCTAGTCCTTCAATCTCAATGGAGACATTAGGGGTAACATTAGTGGCATCACAGTGTGTTCCTGGGGTACTTATAACTAGTGGGGAAGGCATCTTCTCACAAGCTATGTCATGCATGAGTGCAAATGCTTCAGATATAAATGAATGTGATGCCCGTGTATCAAAAAGAACAAAAGCGGGCACTGAATTAACAGGAATGGTAACCATCATGATGCTCGGTTCTTCCTAAGATTCTGCAGCATCAACATGGTTGGCATGACCACAACCAAATGCACGCAGCCTGGTATTATTGTTGTTGCCACGACCATTACAATGACCAGTGGAAGGAAGTGCCAACTGGTTCTGGTTCAGAGTGCATTCTCTAGCACGGTGCCCTGGTTGTCCACACTTGAATCTTAGGTCATCATTGGGATGAGGAGCCATAGTATTGGGCTGTCCACCTTGAATTCTTGGCTATCTTAGTGGTGGCGGGGGCAAACGAGGTGCAATATAGGAAGGCCTCGATGCTGGGGGAGCTTGCGGATAAACATTGTGGGGGGTCCACACTCGGCACTTCTAAGCAGACGGGCCCAAAGATGAGCCAACGTCCCGAGTGAGCTTGAGGGTCTCCTGGTGCTCCATGTGACTGGTCTCAGCCTGGATGGCCTTGCTGACAAGAGTGGCAAAGTCGTTGAACTCATGGATGTAGAGTGCAAGCTTCAAGTCAAGGTTCAGTCCATCATGAAACGTATCATGTCTGCGTGCTTCAGTGGAGACATCGTCTTCAGCATAGCGAGACAAGTTGAGAAATTCCCGTTGATATGCAACAACAGTCATCCTGCCCTGGACGAGTTTGCAGAATTCCTTCTTCTTCTTGTCCATTATTCCTTGGAGGATGTGACATGCCCTGAAGGTAGCCTAGAATTCCTCGCAAGTGACAACGGTAATGGCAGGCATCGAACGCATGTGGCTATCCCACCATTCTGCAGCTTGACCCTTCAGATGGTACGCCGCAAAGGTGACGTAGTTGTCAGGGGCAACACCGCCAGACTCCAACTCAAAGGTCATGTCACAAAGCCAGTCATCAGCATCAAGTGGGTTTGTTGAGGTGCGGTAGATTGCTAGGTTGAGACATGAAAAGTCCTGAAGTGTGACTTGGCCCTGCCGGTGTTGGTTGTTTTGGTTTGGGAACTGGTTCATGATTCCTTCGATGAACTGACGATTCAGCTCAAACTGTGCCATCATGGCGGCAACATATGGTGGAGGGGGTGGATTGTCATCATCACTAGCACGACCATGGTTACCTCTCCCGACCATTCTGAATAGAACAACATGGATCGGTCAACAATAGTAATGACAGGCAAGCAAGACAGAAAGTAGGGGGAATGCGATGGAATACATAGTGGTAGTCATATCTTACAAAAGGGGGCATACATAGAGTTTAGTACATGGACTAGTGACATAGTAGGCGGCATGCAGGCACGTGACGAAAACAACTGATACTAATAAGTAAGGCTACATCAGCCCCAGAGGGTGCTGTGGAAGTGGGTGTATCCTGACAGCTGCTGGTGACGTGTCGGGAAATCATCCACGGAAGGATCATGCGGTCCGTGAATAGTCTGGTGAAGAAGCCGACGATCATGTGGCAAAAGATGACCACGAGCGGGAGTGTAGCCTCCAACCTCAGGCCATCCGACACCACAGGGCATCACGGTCCTGGCTAGAAAGATCACAGAACTATGCAGCTGCCCAGATACAACAAGGGGTGCAATCACGTCAGAGCGTTGTAAAGGTGCAGACGGGTGGCATACAACTCGCAACGAAGAGCTCGGTTAGCTCGATCCAGACCATCAGCATGCCAGACAAAGTTCTAGTGGTATAAGGGCTCGCGGGTAATGGTGGTGTAGATAGCATTGTAGTATCCCTGCTCAACCTCACTGGATGCAATAGCAATGTGCCTGAAAGGGGAGTTATCCAACTCCCGATACTCTACACATAGACGTGTCAGAGCTGCATAGGCAGCATCGTGGACTGCCATATCAATGGTCACTTCAACACCATGAGCGGTGTGCAGCATAGTAGGGGAGTCATCATCACGAGAATAGATGTGGACGATGGCGCAGTACTGCTCCTGGTTAAAGTCCCGGTACTTCTCGTACACGGTGTACTCAGGATGCCAGCGATAACCCAGGAAGGTCATCATCTCAGCCAACACAACAGGTGATCCTGAGGCTCCAATAGCCATCATGTAGCTCACGACCAGTCTCATATGATCCATCTGTAAGCAAAGATGTTTCAAAGGAGTCAAACTTCAGAAACTAAAGGTATAACATAACGAAGGGGTAACTGATACGTCTCCAACATATCTATAATTTTTGATTGTTCCATGCTATTATATTATCTATCTTGGATGCTTTATATGCATTTATATGCTATTTCATATGATTTTTGGGACTAACCTATTAACCTAGAGCTAGTGCCAGTTTCTATTTTTTCCTTGTTTTTGAGTTTCATAGGAAAGGAATATCAAACGGAATCCAATTGACCTGAAACTTTACGACAATTGTTTTTGGACCAAAAGAAGCCCATGGAGTACCGGAGATGCACCAGAAGAGTCCCGAGGCCACCACAAGGGTGGAGGGCGCCCCACCCCCCTAGGGCACGCCCTCCGACCTTGTGGGCCCCTCGTGGACCCTCCTGACTTGTTCTCGACGCCAACACCTCTTATATATCCCCAAACCTCCAGAACAGAACATAGATCGGTAGTTCCGTCGCTGCAAGCCTCTGTAGCCACCAAAAACCAATCGGGACCTTGTTCCGGCACCCTGCCAGAGGGGGACACCATCCCCGGTGGCCATCTTCATCATCTCGACGCTCTCCATGATGAGGAGGGAGTAGTTCACCCTCGGGGCTGAGGGTATGTACCAGTAGCTATGTGTTTGATCTCTCTCTCTCATGTTCTTGATATGGCATGATCTTGATGTACCGCGAGCTTTGCTATTATAGTTGGATCTTATGATGCTTCTCCCCCTCTACCTTCTTGCAATGGATTGATTTTTTCCTTTGAAGTTATCTTATTGGATTGAGCCTTTAAGGATTTGATAACACTTGATGTATGTCTTACATGTGCTTATCTGTGGTGATAATGGATATTCATGTGATCTACTTGATGTATGTTTCGGTGATCAACTTGCGGGTTCTGTGACCTTGTGAACCTATGCATAGGGGTTGGCACATGTTTTCGTCTTGACTCTCTGGTAGAAACTTCGGGGCACTCTTTGAAGTTCTTTGTGTTGGTTTGAATAGATGAATCTGAGATTGTGTGATGCATATCGTATAATCAAACCCGCGGATACTTGTGGTGACATTGGAGTATCTAGGTGACATTAGGGTTTTGGTTGATGTGTGTCTTAAGGTATTATTTTAGTACGAACTCTAGGGTTGTTTGTGACACTTATAGGAATAGCCCAATAGATCGATCAGAAAGAATAACTTTGAGGTGGTTTCGTACCCTACAATAATCTCTTCGTTTGTTCTCCACTATTAGTGAATTTGGAGTGACTCTTCGTTGCACGTTGAGGGATTGTTATATGATCTATTTATGTTATCATTGTTGAGAGAACTTGCACTGGTGAAAGTATGAACCCTAGGCCTTGTTTCTAAGCATTGCAATACTGTTTTCGCTCACTTTTGTTACTTGCTACCTTGCTATTTTTATAGTTTCAGATTACAAAAACCTATATCTGCCATCCATATTGCACGTATATCACCATGTCTTCGCCGAACTAGTGCACCTGTACAATTTACCATTGTATTGGGTGTGTTGGGGACACAAGAGACTCTTTATTATTTGGTTGCAGGGTTGTTTGAGAGAGACCATCTTCATCCTATGCCTCCCACGGATTGATAAACCTTAGGTCATCCACTTGAGGGAAATTTGCTACTGCCCTACAAAACTCTACACTTGGAGGCCCAACAACGTCTACAAGGATAAAGTTGTGTAGTAGACATCATGCTCTTTTCTGGCGCCGTTGCCGGGGGAGGCTAGGTAAGCGGCACTCACCTCCCGTCAACGAAGCTCTTTTTTGGCGCCGTTGCCGGGGAGGCTAGGTAAGCGGCACTAACACCCCATCAACAAAGCTCTTTTCTGCTGCCGTTGCCGGGGAGTTTAGTGCTTGAAGGTATATCTTTAGATCTTGCAATCGAATCTTTTAGTTTCTTGTTTTATCACTAGTTTAGTCTATAAAAGGAAACTACAAAAAAATGGAATTGAGGTTGCCTCATATGCTTCATCTTTTTAGTATCTTTCGTGAAAATAAGGATTCCGATAATTGTGCTCAATTGCTAGAGGAAGAATGCAATAAAATATTTGACATACAATCTTTGAATGATGAGCATGATTGCAATGTTGTTAGTATGGATTCTTTGAATATCCATAGTACTAATGATGATTGCACTATTCATGATAAAATGTTTCTTATAAGCATGTCAATTTTTGTGGAGTGCATAGAGTTTGTCGTTACATACCAAAAAGGGAAGATATATTTTGCAGGAGGCATAAGCATTTAGAAACTAAATGGTTGAAAGAGAGGCAAGATGTTTGTGCTGAACAATTTAATATTTTTAGCCATCCTTGTGAACTTCGCAATGAACGTGGTCATTTAAATCTCCAATGCAAATTGTTTCATGATCGAATCATGTCCAAAAATTGTGATGACTTGATTTCCCTTGCGCATCATAATGAACTTAGTTTGCTTCTGGGATATGAAGAAATGAAACGTATAACTAAGGGTATTCTAGAATATAACCTTGAGAAATTTCTTGATTTTGATCTTGAGGAAATTTATATGTATTGTGCGGTAAATTGCATTGAGAATCCTTATATTGTCAATTACTTAAAGACAAGAAAACAAATTGAAGATGAAGAGAATACTAATGAAGGGGAAGAGGTTTCCCAATATCCTCCTATTTTTTATTATGTTGAATCAGGTAACGAGGAGGAGCCTTTTATTGAACCAATCTCATCAATAAGGAGCTCCAAAAGGGTGATTAAACCCACACATGATGTGAAGAAGAAAACGAAAAGACGGAGAAGCAAAGGTAAAAAGGCATCACTTCCAAATGATGTTGCTCCTATTATTGTTATGGCTCATAAGAGTGAATCAAAAATAAATGTGGATGATGATATACTTGATGATGATATTGATTCTTTACCTTGTGATACTATGTCTGAATAAATTATTGAGGATGATTTTGTTATGCCTATTATTCATTGTGATGATTATGATTGAGAAAGTCATGATACTTGTTATAATCTTCAAAATCTTTTTAGCCCCAACTTAGAAAGTAGTGATGATAATAATTGCTATACTATTTGTGCTATCCATACTATTGATGATGAGAGTGATTATGCTTATGATATGCAAAGGCCCGATCTTGGGGATGCTATGTTTGATGATAATGACATGTTTGAGAATTTATTTGCTGCAATTAATGTTTGTCCCAAGCTTGGGATGCTATGTTTAATGAAGATGATATTTTTAGTCCCCCAAGTCTTGATGTGCAAATTTATTATGATGATAGCATGCCTCCTATTTATGATGATTGCAATAGTGATAAAGTGGATTTGGAGAGGTCATGACTTTATTTAGTGATGAATCCACTATTTCGGAAGAGGTTCCAATTGATTATGAGAACAAAGTTGCTATTTATGATGATTATTGTGATGACATGTATGCTATAAAGAATAATGATAACCATGAAACTTGTCATCGTGATTTTAATATTCAATTGGATTATGCCTCGCATGATAGTTATTTTGTTGAGTTCGCTCCCACTATTCCGAATGAGAAGAATTTTGCTTATGTGGAGAGTAATAAAATTTATATGCTTGTAGATCATGAAAAGAATGATTTATGTGATGGTTATATTGTTGAATTCATTCATGATGCTACTGAAAATTATTATGAGGCAGAAACATATGCTTGTAGGAGTTGCAATAATATCAAGTTTCCTCTCTATATGTTGGAAATCTTGAAGTTATGCTTATTTTGCCTTCCTATGCTAGTTGATCCTTGTTCCCATAAAAATTTTGCTCACAAAATCCTTGTGCGTAGGAAGTGGGTTGGGCTTAAATGTGCTTGTAATATGCTTCATGATGCTCCCATTATGTTTCAATTCCTATCTTTTATGTGAGCATCATTGAAATCATCATGCCTAGCTACAAAGACATTAAAGAAAAGCGCTTGTTGGGAGACAACCCAACATCTCTACCTACTGTTTTTGCATGTTCACATGATTAAGCTACTATAGTAATAATGTTCTATAGCTTTTGTTTCAATAAAGTGCCAAGTAAGACCTTTGGGATGATCTATGCTGATAGTTGATTTGATGTTGCTGAAAAACAGAAACTTTTGCGCCCAGGAGATTAGTTTTCATTTTTAAGAGAAGCGCAATAAAATAATGATTATTTATGTAGGAGATTAATAAACATATTTCTCAGGTTGTCCTAATTTTTCAGAATTTTTGGAGTTACATAAGTATTTGAGAGTTACAGATTACTACAGACTGTCCTGTTTTTGACAGATTCTGTTTCTGATGCATAGTTTGCTTGTTTTCTAGTCTCTATGGCTTATATTGCTTAATATACATTGTAGAAATTATAGGGTACAGTAGGCATCATGTGAGAAAAATTATGAATCTTGTCTTGACAGTACCTAAGTGGTGATTTGCTTTATTATACTAACGGAGCTTACATGTTTTCTGTTATGTTTTGTGTTGTGAAGTTTTCAAGTTCTGGGTAAAGTTTCGATGGAATATGGAATAAGGAGTGGAAAGAGCCTAAGCTTGGGGATTCCCAAGGCACCCAAAGGTAATATTCAAGGTCAACCAAGAGCCTAAGCTTGGGGATGCCCCAGAAGGCATCCCCTCTTTCATCTTCGTTCATCGGTAACCTCACTTGGAGCTATATTTTTATTCACCACATGATATGTGTTTTGCTTGGAGCATCATTTTCTTTTGTTTTGTTTTGCTTGCTGTTTGAATAATATTCCAAGATCTTAAATTCTTAAATGTTAGAGAGTCTTCACATAGTCACATAATTATTCAATTACTCATTGATCTTCACTTATATCTTTTGGAGTAGTTTGTCATTTGCTCTAGTGCTTCACTTATATCTTTTTAGAGCACAATGGTAGTTTTATTTTGAAGAAATTGTTGAACTCTCATGCTTCACTTATATCACTTTGAGAATCTCTAAACAACAAGGTAATTTGCTTAAGTTATGAATTTAGTCCTAATATGATAGGCATCCAAGAGGGATATAATAAAAACTTTCATATAAAGCGCATTGAATACTATGAGAAGTTTGATTCCTTATGATTGTTTTGAGATATGAGGATGATTATATTAGAGTCATGCTAGTGAGTAATTTTCAAATTAAGAAATACTTGTGTTAAGGTTTGTAAGTCCTGTAGCATGCACGTATGGTGAACCGTTATGTAACGAAGTTGGAGCATGAAGTATTTAATGATTTTCTTCGTTATGAGTGGCGGTCGGGGATAAGCGATGGTCTTTTCCTACCAATCTATCCCCCTAGGAGCATGCGCATAGTACTTTGTTTAGATGACTAATAGATTTTTGCAATAAGTATGTGAGTTCTTTATGACTAATGCACTCTCACCCTTCCACCATTGCTAGCCTCTCCTGTGCCGCACAACTTTCGTCGGTACCATAAACCCACCATATACCTTCCTTAAAACAGCCACCATACCTACATATTATGGCATTTCCATAGCCATTCCGAGATATATTGCCATGCAACTTCCACCGTTTCGTTTATATGGCACGCTCCATCATTGTCATATTGCTGTGCATGATCATGTAGTTGACATCGTATTTGTGGCACAGCCACCGTTCATAATTCTTTCATACATGTCACCCTTGATTCATTGCACATCCCGGTACACCGTCGGAGGCATTCATATAGAGTCATATTTTGTTCTAAGTATCGAGTTGTAATTCTTCAGTTGGAAGTAAATAAAAGTGTGATGATCTTCATTATTAGAGCATTGTCCCATGTGAGGAAAGGGTGATGGAGACTATGATTCCCCCACAAGTCGGGATGAGACTCCGAACGAAAAACAAAGAGGCCAAAAAAGAGAAGGCCCAAAAAACAAAAAAAATGAGAGAAAAAGAGAGAAGGGGCAATGCTACTATCCTTTTACCACACTTGTGCTTCAAAGTAGCACCATGATCTTCATGATAGAGAGTCTCCTATGTTGTCACTTTCATATACTAGTGGGAATTTTTCATTATAGAACTTGGCTTGTATATTCCAATGATGGGCTTCCTCAAATTGCCCTAGGTCTTGTGAGCAAGCAAGTTGGACGCACACCCACTTAGTTTTATTTTTTAGCTTTCATAAACTTATAGCTCTAGTGCATCTGTTGCATGGCAATCCCTACTCACTCACATTGATATCTATTGATGGGCATATCCATAGCCCATTGATATGCCTAGTTGATGTGAGACTAACTCCCTATTTTTGTCTTGTCCACAACCACCATATTCTATTTGACCTATAGTGCTATGTCCATGGCTCACGCTCATGTATTGCATGAAAGTTCAAAAAGTTTGAGAACATCAAAAGTATGAAACAATTGCTTGGCTTGTCATTGGGGTTGTGCATGATTTGAATATTTTGTGTGATGAAGATGGAGCATATCCAGACTATATGATTTTGTAGGGATAACTTTCTTTGGCCGTGTTATTTTGAGAAGACATAATTGCCTCGTTAGTATGCTTGAAGTATTATTGTTTTTATGTCAATATTAAACTTTTGTTTTGAATCATACCGATCTGAACATTCATGCCACAATAAAGAAGTTACATGGATAAATATGTTAGGTAGGGGGAAATATCAAGTACTCCCATCCTTGGAGTGCTCCCCATGCGCCAACTTCAAAAAATTCAATTTTAAATGTTTTAAAAAATTCTAGAAAAATATATGAATATTTACAAGTAATTTGACTACAACTCCTAAAAATTTCAGATTCGTACTCTAAATGTACATTGAGAAACAAAAATGTGAAATCTAGCGTGAATAGTGTCATAAAAAGACAAAAGCAACACTTGACACTATTCACATCTGAATTTGTCTTTTTTGTTTCTCAATGTACATTTTGAGTTTGGCCCTGAAATTTTTAGGAGGTGTAGTCGCATTCCTTGTGAACATTCACATTTATTTTCAGAATTTTAAAACATTTAAAACTCATATTTTACACTTGGAGTATAGGGAGCACCCCAAGGATGGGAGCACTTGATATTTCCCCTGTTAGGTAGCATTCCACATCAAAAATTCCATTTTTATCATTTACCTACTCGAGGACGAGCAGGAATTAAGCTTGGGGATGTTTTGATTGTTCCATGCGGAGTATTATATTATCTATCTTGGATGTTTTATATGCATTTATATGCTATTTTATATGATTTTTGGGACAAACCTATTAACCTAGAGCCCAGTGCCAGTTTCCTTTTTTCCTTGTTTTTGAGTTTCGCGGGAAAGGAAATCAAACGGACTCCAATTGACCTCAAACTTTACAACAATTGTTTTTGGACCAAAAGAAGCCCATGGAGTACCAGAGATGCACCATAAGAGTCCCGAGGCCACCACAAGGGTGGAGGGCGCCCCCACCCGCCTAGGGCGCGCCCTCCGACCTTGTGGGCCCCTCGTGGACCCCCTGACTTGTTCTCAACGCCAACACCTCTTATATATCCCCAAACCTCCAGATCAGAACCTAGATCGGGAGTTCCGCCGCCGCAAACCTCTATAGCCACCAAAAACCAATTGGGGCCATGTTCCGGCACCTTGCCGGAGGGGGAAACTGAAGGAAATATGCCCTAGAGGCAATAATAAAGTTATTATTTATTTCCTCATATCATGATAAATGTTTATTATTCATGCTAGAATTGTATTAACCGGAAACATTGTCACACCCTAGCTATTTCATGCATTAGAGTGCTTGCATCATGTTTAAATTATCAGAAACTTGGAAATGGGGATGACAGAACCCCCAGCACCCCCCCCCCCGAAAGCAACTAGGGTTTACTAAAAATATTTTCAATGAACCTGAAATGCCCTTCTAAAATGTTCATCATCTTTGCCTTGGTCCTAAACCTCTGACAAAAATGGTGCACAATTTTCTAGGTCATCCTAAGGTCACTGGATTAAATCTTTAGTTATTTGAATTTGGGCATTTAAATGCTAGTAAATATTTTGAATTCTCAAATAATCCTAAACTAAAATGTTCCATGTTGGATGTATTCCAAACAGGGGCCATGAGAAGTTTGGTGATTTTTGGAAGTACCTAGCTATTTTTAGAAATGCCACAAACTTGCAGAAAATAAAACAAAACAGAAAATAAAGAGAGAGATCTTACCTGGCCGCAGCCCACCTGGCGGCCCAACACTGTGCGGACCCATGCCAGCCAGCTTCTTCTTCTTCGCCAGGCAGGCAGGAGGGACACCGCGACGCCGCCGAGCTCGTCACGGCGCCAGCTGCTTGCGCTTGCCCATGATCGTGCTGGACGGCCTCCACGTGGCCCGCTCGACCGCCTGGACACCTCACTCTCCCCCCTGCTCCTCTCTCTCTCGCCCTTTCCTCGCCATGGTCGACGCTGTCGCGCCCGCGCCACCGTGAAACTCGCGTCCACTGTCGTCCCCGCGCCGTGTTGCCGTGTCCCGAGCTCCGCTGTCGTCTGCTTCATCGAGCTAGCCGAGCCCCGAGCGCTCGCACGCTCTACTCCGTCTTCTTCAACCTCGCCTTTACCGAATGTCGCCGGAGATCCCCTTCGCTGTCACCGCCGCATCAGCTCGTCCCCAACCTCACCGTTTGCCTCGTTGGGATCGCCCTAAGCCCTGCTACCTCCTCCTCCTCTCCGTTTGCCTTCTCGAGCACCGCAGCAACCGCACCAAGCTCGGCCGCACCCGCCACCGCCACCGCACATCGTCGTCGTGGCCACAGCCATGTTGGCTCGAAACCGAGCACGCCATCGTCTTCACCTCACTCGCAGGAGCCCGTAGCACCACTCCACACACCTCGCCGTGCCTCCTAGCGACGAGTTCGAGCTCGTTCAAGCTCCGGCCACCGCCACACTCGTCGCCGACGACATTTTCGGCCACTCCAGATCCACCCACTGCCACCACTCGACGTGGCTCACTCCCCGCATCACGTAGATGTGCTCCGCCGTCGTTTTGGTCACCGGAGCACGAATCCCGCACTGCCCCGCCGCGTTTGGCCTCGCCGGCGGCTAAACATCAGCGAGTTTGACCCCGCTAACCAAGTTTGACTCTGGGTGGGCCTAGTTTGACCCCCTGGGTCTATGACAAGTGGGACCCGCCTGCTAATTAAGTTAGGATTAGGACTAACTAAAAATTAGTTAAACTAATGACACTGACACGCGGGACCCACTGGTCAGGTTTGACCTGGACCATCCCTATTGACTGCTGACATCACCCTGACGCAATGCTGATGCAGTAATCATTTACTGGATCTATTCTTATACAGGAAATTCCAGAAAATGTTCTAAACTTCAAAAATTCATAGAAATTAATCTGTAACTCCAAATGCAAAGATTTATATACGAAAAATGATCAGAAAAATTCAATATTTCCATCTGTATTGTTTTCATGCATGTCAGAACACTTTAACCTTTCTATTTAAGTGAAACAAGCTAATGCACTAATATGACTTCATATCATGAGCTTTTATTTGAATCTTTGATTCAAATGGACTCAAACCAACCTGTTTTACAATGTATTAGCCAAAACACACCCATATTGACATATCATAGCATGCATCATATTGTTGCATATTGCCATGTGATGATTGTGTTCCGTTGTGTCTTTCGTGGTAGGTTGTGCCTCCGAGGATACCTACGAATATCCGAATGAAGGGCAGTACCCTACTACCACTCCATCAGGCAAGCAGCCCCATTGATCATATCGATACAATCCCATGCTCTCGCTCCTGCTCTCATTTACTGCATTAAGACAACAACGTTTCAAACTGTTGTGTGTTGCAGTAGTTGAAACCATTTCCTCTGCATGACCTGTCATTGCCACAGTAACTAGATGAAACCCATTAGCATGTGTAGGAGTTGATTGAGCCATGTCTGTGTTTCCTACCTTGCTATGCCTTCTATGCTTAGAGTCGTGTCAGGTCTGGTTCATCTGGGTGATGGGCTAGAGTGAAATGGATATGTCGGTAATGTGAGTGATGTGTTGAACACGATTTGGTAAAGGTATTGATGAGAGGCCATGTAGGAGTACATGGTGGGTTGTTTCATTGGAACCGTCCTTAAGCACCGAGATCTGTATGTGTGATTTAAGAACCAGCTACTACCATGCATTGGGCCCGAAACCAATGGACCCTCTCGGCTTCTTAACCACCCTAGCCCTTTTTCCAGGAGTTGCAACTAGTTTCTGGTGTTTATAGGATATGTGTTGGCGGCCGTGCGTAGCGCTGACCCTAGGGGTGGGCTATGATGCGGTAGATACACCGTGGCACGGTGTACCAAGTCGCCTGTTTGGTGTCTCGGGAACCCTGTACACATCGTTCGGGGCCGTATGTGGAAACCTCGACCGGACTCCCTGCGGATGGAACCTGGATAGGCGATAAAACTAGACTAGAGACTTGAGTATTTAGGTAGGCCGTGGCCGACACCCTCGTTGGGCTTCTACTTGAAGGTTGCCGAGTACATGTCGTGTAAACGACAATAAGTGGTGAGAGCGTGTATGAAGAAGTACACCCCTGCAGGGTTAACATCATCTATTCGAATAGTCGCGTCCGTGGTAAAGGACTACTTGGTTGCCTATACAGTTCATAGACAAGTAAATGGATACTCCTAAAAGCCTCAAGATAAGTGTGAGTGCTGTGGAAGGCCCTTCCGTAGGATGATGGAGGAGGATCCTCGGTGGTGTATTGTTGTGGTGAGTAGTGGACTCATGTGCGCAAAACATTCACAAGTTGTTGCCTCGTAGGATAGCTTAGCCAAGAATCAAAGCTAGCCAGCTGCAATAACCCCACTATCCTTCTTGAGAATGTTGCATGTATAGTAGGATCTATTGTAAGACTTGCTGAGTACCTTTGTACTCATGTTTGCTTAATTACTGTTGCAGAAGAGAACACCGCCCCCTCTGATGGGTTCTATGTAGATCTAGACATTGACGAGAGACTTGCCACCTAGGTGGTGATCCTGAGCCGTGAAGGGCCTTGTAGATAGATAGGCTTCGTCAAGCCTTCTTGCTTTCTAGTTGTCTGTACTCAGACAAGTTTGCTTCCGCATGTGCTTGTATGTTTGTATGACTTGAGTGTCGGGTCGTGTGACCCCTACCTGTATGAACATATGATGTAAGGCTCTCTGGAGCCTTCTAAATAAAGTACTTTGACTTGTGGAGTTTTGTTGTGATGCCATGTTGTATTTACACATATCGAGCATATTATGTGTATGTTTGAAATGCTTGGTATGTGTGGGATCCGACAACCTAGTCGTTTATCCTTGGTAGCCTCTCTTATGGGGAAATGTAGTCTTGTGCTTCCATGAGCCATAGTAGTCCGCTACAGCCCGGTTCACCGGAGTCCTGCTAGCCCAGCAGTACTGCTTCGGAACACTTAGACTGGTCGGCATGTGATTCACTTCGTTCATGTGCCTGTCCCTTCAGGGAAATGTCACGCGGAGATATCCGGAGTCCTGTTGGTCTGCTGCAGCCCGGTTTACCGGAGTCCTGTTAGCCCAGTTGCTACAGCCCGGATTCATACGCTGTTGACCGACATGCTCGAGGTTGATTCATGTATGCATGTCCCTGTAAGTTAGTGCCACTTTGGGTTCACGACTAGTCATGTCGGCCCGGGTTCTCTGTCATATGGATGCTAGCGACACTATCATATACGTGAGCCAAAAGGCACAAACGGTCCCGGGCCATGGTAAGGCGACACCCGTGGGAATACCGTGCGTGAGGCCGCAAAGTGATATGAGGTGTTACAGACTAGATCAGTGTGACTTGGAATCGGGGTCCTGACAGCGTTGGCATCAGAGTCGGACTGCTTGTAGGTTCGTTAAGCCAAACTGGTCGATGTCGAGTCTAGAAATGCTTTAATTATATGTAGGGGAATTGATTGTGGGAGGGAACATAAGGCTCTTTTTACTCCTTTACCTTATGCCCTCTGATCTGAGTCATCCTCTTCTCTTTCTACGTGGGTTAAGGACTAGGATCTCATCTTCTATCATGATCATGTGTTACTAATCCGTAGAATCTTAGGATTGTTGGTTCCAGGCCTCAGTTCAGTTTATACTACTTTTAGTATGTTATCAGTTGAACCAGAACCTTGATATGATGTTGTTGAGTGGTTTTGCCAACTATTGTGAATGTCTCAAATCTTTTTCTGAGCATTTACAGCCGTTATGATGTCCGATTTCTCCTAGAAAATTCTAATGCCTTTGCATTATTTCGTGCTTTCAGATGGCCACCCGCACCCAGAATCAAGTGGTTCGTTTGACTCGATGCCTCGATGTACCTGGTCACACGGCCATTCTGGTCTGTGTGATGACCGAGGCGGGCTACCAATGGTATCCTGAGTATACTATTCAGGAGCAATATCGAGATTTCAACCAGTGTCAATATCTTTGCACAGTCAGGATATACCCTTCCTATCCTGGAGCTATTGAACCCCTCCATTGTTCATATGGACTTGGGATTACCATCGAGATGTTCGTGCAGGACGCAGCTTACTCGATGATGTCCATCATGCGAGCTAGACTTCCTTTGCTTCGGAACACTGAGTTCCGCTATATGCCAACATCACTTCCTGGTGCAGATGGTTACTACCAGGCTCTCTACGCTGACTCCTCCCATGAGGATTCGCTACTCCGCACCACCACAGAGTTGCTTGAGGATAAGGACCGCGAGAATCGTGCTTTGCGAATGGAGCTTTTCAACAGTCGATCTGATCATTAGGCCACTCTGACACGGATTGCACCTGCCGTGCAGGCTGGGTATATGGACATGAGGGATTTGTACCCCGTGCGGTCTGGTCTGCTGGATCGTATGGACTGGCGTGATGTAGGAGGCATCACTCCTCCCCGTGGACCCTGTCTGCCACCGTTTGTTGGACCGAGGCCACATCCGAGTCCTTATGGACTGCAAGCTCCACAGAACCGACTGTTTCCAGATGATCATGTTCAGCTCCCAGGATATGGTGGTAATCTCTATGAAGATTACTACGAAGACATCTGAGTTGGTAGTAGCTTCACTAGTATTGTAACAGATGTATTTCCACAGTCCTGCGCGTCTAGTGGAATATGACTTAGTGTGTACTGAATTCCAAAGGCGTAGAAAAATAATGTATAGGAGCTTGGAATGCCTCTGATGAGTTGTAATGTTCTTCAGCCTGGGCTTGTACTAAACTATGTATGGTGTGTATGACTGATGGTATATATATATATGGCAGTTTCTGTATTACCATGTCATGCGGATGAACATCTCTGCATTCTGTGTCATCCATTACATTCTGCATTCTTATGCCACAGTTTTGCCATCCTTGTCTAAACTGTTGTTTTGTTTTCCTAGGATGGTGAACACCCGAAGCACCCCTGCTATTCAGGAGCAGGGTTAAGCCAGTGGAGCTAGGGATGGGAATCTGCCCCATCCATCTTCCTTGGCTGAAGTCATGTTGGAGGGAGAAAGGAATAAACGCGAGACCAACCGGTTGTTAGAATGCATCGAGCAGAATACTGCATGTTCCCATGGGAACAACTTGGTGTCTCTCAATGATTTCATCAAGCTGACCCCACCAACTTTCCATCATTCTGTCGAGCCTCTTGATGCGGATGATTGGTTTCGCAGCATTACCCATAAGCTACGTTCTGCACGCGTAGCCGAGGCTGACAAAGTCACTTACGCTGCTTATCGCCTTGAGGGCCCTGCTAGCTTTTGGTGGGAAAACTATGAGGCTATGCGCCCAGCCGACCAGGTTACCACTTGGGAAGAATTCAGCACGGCTTTCCGTGATCACCACATTCCGGAGGGTCTTATGGATCGCAAGAGAGAGGAATTCTGCAACTTCACCCAAGGCCGACTGACCGTGGATGCCTACAGCCGCGAGTTTGGAAACTTGGCATGTTATGCACCTAAGGAAGTGTCCACTGACGCCAAGAAGCAGGCGAGGTTCCGGAAGGGACTTAGCCTCGAGCTTCGCCGTGATCTCTGTTTGCACGAGTGCACCTCCTTCCAGAAGCTTGTGAACAAAGCCATCAGTGCTGAGACCGGTCAGACTGACTTTGAAGCTACACGTAAGCATTCTCGTGATTTTGGTTCTTCATCCGGCTCTGGTTCTTAGAAGCGTCGGGTGTGGATTCCAAACACAGCTCTGCCACCCAGGTTCACTCCGAGGCCATCCTATGAGGCGCCTCGCCCAACCCAACAGTATACACTACCTAAGGCTTACGGTGGACCGGCCGCCAATGCTTCTCCATGCACCAACACGGTGACATGCTTCAAGTGCGGAGAGCCGGGTCACTACAGTCGACAGTGTCCCCGAAACAACAACCCCAACCAGTCTGGAAAGTCCATTGGCCGTGGTAAGCCAGCGGGAAAGGTGTATTATGCCAAGCCAGCCACCACTGCACGTGGCCATGTTAACTATGTCTCAGCAGAGGAGGCTCATGATGATCCCAACATCGTCCTTGGTACGCTTCTTGTTAACTACCATCCGGCATCTGTTCTTTTGATACTGGAGCATCTCATTCATTCATATCTGAGAGCTATGCTCGGTTGCATAACACCACATTTTGTGACATGCCCACTTCCATGGTAATTCAAACTCCGGGTTCCAAATGGCAAACTTTTAGAGTAAGCCATGGGAATGAAATTCTTGTCGATAGGCTTGTCTTCCTTGCATCCTTAATAGCTCTCAAGTCCTCATACATAAATATCATCTTATGCATGGACTGGATGTCAGCCCATTATGCTAAGATTGATTGTGCCACTAGAACTGTTCAACTTATTCACCCATCGGGCAATACATTCAATGTCTTAACCTGAGTGGCCAAGCGTCAGCTCTACTCCCTAAATGCCAACCCTCTTCCAGACCTTGAAGATATTCCGGTAGTCCGTGACTTCCCGGATGTCTTTCCAGAAGAATTGCTAGGTGTTCCACCTGGCAGGGATGTCGAGTTCGTGATAGACCTTGTCCCAGGAACCGTTCCAATCTCTAGAAGACCCTATAAGATGGCACCCCTAGAACTAGCTGAACTTAAGAAACAACTCGATGAATCCTTGAAAAAGCGTTACATCCGTCCTAGTTCTTCTCCATGGGCTTGCCCCGTCCTCTTCGTCAAGAAGAAGGATGGTACGGATCGGATGGTTGTAGATTACCGACCCATCAACTTGGGTGCCATAAAGAAAAAGTATCCGCTCCCCAAGATCAACGATCTGTATGATCAGCTCGCTGGATCCTCATTCTTCTCCAAAATGGATTTGAGGTTGGGCTACCATCAAATCAAAATCAAAAATGGGGACATTCCCAAAACGGCCTTTGTTACTCGTTATGGCCAATACGAGTCACCGTCATGTCCTTCGGTTTAACCAATGCCCTAGCCACCTTCTCTCGGTTAATGAACTCAATCTTCATGGAGTGTTTGGATAAATTCGTCGTGGTATACCTCGATGATATACTCATCTACTCCAAGAATGAGGAAGAACATGCCGAGCATCTAAGGCTAGTATTGACGAAACTTCGAGAGCATCGCCTTTATGCCAAATTCTCCAAATGTGAATTTTGGTTACCAGAAGTGACCTACCTAGGCCATGTAATCTCCGATAAGGGTATTGCTGTCAATCTCGAGCGAATTCAAGCTGTCCTTGATTGGACTCCACCTAAAACGGTCAAGCAAGTTCAGAGTTTCCTTGGCTTTGCGAGCTACTGTCACCGCTTCGTCGAGAATTTCTCCAAGGTTGCTAAACCTCTAACTGAAATCCTCAAGAAAGATAAAAAAAGTTCGAGTGGACCCCACAGTGCGAGTTCAGCTTTCAGGAACTGAAAAGACGCCTGACATCTGCTCCCGTACTCGTACCACCAGATTTTTCTAAGGACTTTATTATCTATTGTGATGCCTCGTGACAAGGACTACGTTGCATACTCATGCAAGATCGTCATGTAATTGCATATGCTTCACGGCAGTTACACCCACACAAGGAAAACTATCCCACACATGATCTAGAGCTTGCAGCTGTAGTCCATGCACTTAAAACTTGGCGACATTACCTTCTCAGTAATCGTTGCGAGATCTTCACCGATCACCAAAGTCTGAAATATATCTTCACCCAACCGGATTTGAATCTCAGGCAAAGATGTTGGGTCGAGTTGATCTCAGATTATGACTTAGGGATAACTTACACCCCGGGAAAAGCCAATGTTATGGCTGATGCACTAAGTCGTAAATCCTAGTGTAACAACCTAATGTTACAACAAGGTCAACCACTTCTCCATGAGGAATTTCGGAAGCTTAATCTTCACATTGTTCCTCAAGGATTCTTATCTACCTTGGTGGCGAAACCTACCCTTACGGATCAGATCATCAAAGCATAGAAGGTTGACCTGGGAATTTCCCGTATCAAGAGGAACATCAAGAAAGGAGTCATGAATTGTTTCTCCATTGATGATCAAGGTGTCGTGTTATTTGGAAACCGCTTAGTGGTTCCCAAGGCATGAAATTTGAGGTGGCTAATCATTAAGGAAGCTCATGAATCTCCTCTCACCATTCATCCCGGTAGTACTAAAATGTATCAAGACCTACGCCAGAGGTTTTGGTGGACTAGGATGAAGAGAGAAATCACTCAATATATTGCAAATTGCGACGTCTGTCGTTGTGTCAAAGCAGAGCATCAACGGCCTGCTGGCACCCTTCAACCTTTAGCTATTCCTGAATGGAAATGGGATAAAATCGGTATGGACTTCGTCACCGGGTTTCCCAGGACCAAGAAAGGGAATAATGCTATTTTCGTTGTCATCGATCATCTTTCCAAAGTAGCTCACTTCCTACTTGTTCAGGAGAGTATAACCGCTAGCCAGCTAGCAGACTTGTATATCGAATAGTGTCTCTTCATGGTGTTCCATTGGAGATTAACTCAGACCGTGGAAGTCTCTTCACCTCTTGATTTTGGGGAGTTTCCAAAATGCTATGGGGACTTGTCTCTCCTTTAGCACCGCTTTCCACCCTCAATCAAGTGGTCAAGTTGAGCGCGTCAATCAAATTCTGGAAGATATGCTCCGAGCTTCTGTTATCTCATTCGGAATGGATTGGGAGAAATGCCTTCCATTTGCCGAATTTGCTTACAACAATAGCTATCAATCTAGCTTGGGAAAGCTCCTTCTGAAGTTCTCTATGGACGAAGGTGTCGAACGCCTCTTAACTGGTCAGAAACCAGGGAAAGACAATTCTTTGGCCCGGATATGATCCAGGAAGCAGAAGAGCAAGTTCGCATTGTTCGTGAAAAGTTGAAAACAGCCCAATCCCATTAAAAGAGCCAATATGATCGTAAACATAAGGCCATGACTTTTGAAGTCGACGAGAAGGCTTACCTTCGGGTTACTCCTCTGAAGGGAACCCATCGATTCGGTATCAAAGGCAAATTTGCTCCTCGTTACATAGGTCCCTTTCGCATTGTTGCCAAACGAGGACAAGTTGCCTACCAATTGGAACTACCTCCGCATCTTTCTAGAGTTCATGATGTCTTCCACGTCTCTCAACTAAGGCGTTGCTTCTCGGATCCTATCCATGGAGTGGACCACGAAACACTTGACCTCCAAGATAATCTCACATACCAGGAATATCCCGTTTGTATCCTTGATCAAGCCAAGCGTACCACTCGACGCCATAACATCCAGTTTCTCAAGGTTCAATGGTCACACCATTCCGAGAAAGAAGCCACTTGGGAAAGGGAGGATCGTCTTCGACTTGAGTACCCCACCTTCTTCCCGATGGACCCTAAATCTCGGGACAAGATTCTTTTGAGTGGGGGTGAGTTGTCGCACCCTAGCTAGTTCATGCATTAGAGTGCTTGCATCATGTTTAAATTATCAGAAACCTGGAAATGGGGATGACAGAACCCCCAGCACCCCCCTGAAAGCAACTAGGGTTTACTAAAAATATTTTCAATGAACCTGAAATGCCCTTCTAAAATGTTCATCATCTTTGCCTTGGTCCTAAACCTCTGACAAAAATGGTGCACAATTTTCTAGGTCATCCTAAGGTCACTGGATAAATCTTTAGTTATTTGAATTTGGGATTTTAAATGCTAGTAAATATTTTGAATGCTCAAATAATCCTAAACTAAAATGTTCCATGTTGGATTTATTCCAAACAGGGGCCATGAGAAGTTTGGTAATTTTTGGAAGTACCTAGCTACTTTTAGAAATGCCACAAACTTGCAGAAAATAAAACAAAATAGAAAATAAAAGAGAGAGAGAACTTACCTGGCCGCAGCCCACCTGTCGGCGTCCTGGGAATAGGGGTCCCCAGACTTGCCTACCTGCGGCCTGCGGCGTGGCTCAAAAGGGGGCCCAGCACGACCCATCTTCATCAACACAGACCCAAGACCCTCGCGAGGGGCCAAGCCTCGCGGGGCGGACGACACGGAGCTTCCTCAGGCACGGCCTCACCAGGCTGGCTCGCGAGGAGGCGGAGAGATCAAGGCGGGGTACCTCACGAGGTGCCCGTGACGCAAGCCATGACGACCAAGGGCGCCAGGCGGGCGCCAGCCCGCGCAGTGTCCTCCTTTCCCCTTTGGTGCAAAGGGGGCAAGCGCATCCGCGGAGTACCGAGGCATCAGGCAAAGGTTGCTGTTTCGGTGCAACAAGACCAAGACCAGGAGGACCGCAAGACGGAGGTCATCATGGAGCCCAAGACGGCGTCACCACCAAAGCTTTGTGCAGGCGAGGACCAACTTTAGTCAGGATAAGTGTACTAGATGTTCCCCTTCAAAATGGCCAATTGTTGGCGCCTTGCCCGCTCAATATTTGGGAAGAGGCCCAGGGCCATTGCCTATAAATAGGACCAGCCACCCACAAGGACCAGGGTTCGGGTTTGAGGTAAAAGGAAGGTTAGAGACAGAGATCGAGGATCAAGGATCGGATCGAAATCAGAGAGAGAAGGGTGACTGAACTCCTCCTAGCAGTTCGTCCCCCCCAGCAAAGAGCAGACCCTCGCGAGGCTGTTCTTCCTTGTATTGTTCATCATCATCAGCCCAAGAGGCAATCCACCACACCACACACTAGAGTAGGGTATTACACCACAACGGTGGCCCGAACCAGTATAAACCCTGTGTCTCTTGTGTTGTTCTTTCCTTAGCTTAGATCTTAGTGAGGCGGAGGGGTGCAGGTAGGTAGGAGGCGAAATCTCCGCGCGCACCCCAGTGTTTGAACCTCAAGGGTCTGCCGGAACCCAAAATCCGACATTTGGGCGCCAGGTAGGAGAGAGCCCCCGGAATTCGTCTTCCACCACCCCGTTCTCCTCCGACCATCGCACCCATGTCTGACGCTCGTCGGGCCCGCACCGAGCGCCGGGCCGCTCTCGCTTCCCGCGTCGCCCAGACGGCTCCTGTCGGTGGGCGTCCTCGCCGTTCCCCGTCACCTGCCGTCAATGCCGCCACCGGCCCGGCGGGGGACGAGCAGCAAGCATCGTCTCAGCATCCGTCAGTGCGGCAAGACGGCCGCACTGCTACTCCCTCGCTCACCCTAGTTGGTTCTTCGTCCCGCGCGCTCCGCGCACCCATGGAGGCTCGAGCTGCGCTCATCGCGGCAAACGAGCTCCTGTGCTACCGTCCCGTCGATGACGTCTACGAAGAATGGCTTGACCGCATCGCCGAGCTCGTCTGCGCCGCAGGGGGCTCTCCTGCGCCGTCCGTTCTGCTGCGCCGCAGCCCGCCCCGCGCGGGCGACGAGGCTCCGGCGGCGCCCCGGCCGCCTCCTCCTTAAGAAGGCGCCATGGCTCCAAGGCGCGTGGCCCCTGGGCGGAACCCACTCCGTCAGGTGCCAGCATGGCAAGAGCAGAGCTGCCAAGAAGTCCCTCGCCCGTAAGAAGCTGCCCGGCGCTCCCTGCTCCATCACGTCGCGACCATGCTCCTGCTCCCGCACGCCAAGACCCCGCGCTGCTCCCAGCTGCAGCGCGTGGGGACATGAAAGACCAAGCTCTCCATCACCCAAGGCCTCCTATGGCCACAACAGGCTGCCGTGCCTTCACCACCGAGCTACGCAGTGTCGCGTGGCCCGGCAAGTTCAAGCCAGACCTGCCTCCTCGTTACGATGGCACGGCCAAACCTGGGAGTTCCTCCAGCTCTATGAGCTGGGCATCGAAGCTGCCAACGGAGACGAGAAGGTCATGGAGAACTGGTTTCCCATGGCGCTCAAGGACAGGGCCCGCACCTGGCTCCTGAACCTGGCCCCAGGCATGATCTCCTCCTGGGACGAGATGCGCACCCGCTTCATCGCCAACTTCCAAGGTACTCGCGACCGGCCACCCGCCGTGAGCGACATGCGCCGCATCAAGCAACAACCCGGGGAGACCCTGCAGAAGTACATCCAGCGCTTCAACAACGCACGCCTCAAGATTCCCAAGGTGACTGAGGAGGCCATCATCTCAGCCTTCTCCAACGGCGTGCGCGATGTCAAGATGAAGGAGGAGCTGGCGATGCATGAAGACCTGTGCACTTCCTTGGAGCTGTTCAACTTGGCAACCAAGTGTGCCAGGGTTGAGGAAGGGCGTCTCTCCCTCCTAGAGCTGCCTGTCGCAGACCCAGAAGAGAAGAAGCCCAAGGCCAAGGATGTGAAGCGCAAGGGGGCTGTCGTGCTCGCGGCAGAACCAGACACCAAGCGGGGCAGAGATCTGCCCAAACCTCCCAAGGGCAGTCGATACTGTGTGTACCACGACCTCCACACCCACAACACCAACGAATGTCAAGAGCTCCGAGCCGTGCGAGAAGGAAGGACCGGCCGTCGCCTCGACCGCGGTGACCGGGGCTACGGTCGAGGAGGAGGAAGGAACGCGGGACGCTGGGAAGACCGTGGCCCGCGCCAAGGGTGGTGCGATCAACCTCGCGAGGATCGCTGGCAAGATCCGCCTCGCGAGGGAGACTGGAGAGATCAGCCTCGCGAGGATCACCCGCAAGGCAATGCAGGCCTCCCTCTGCTGCCGCCGCAGCCACGGAGGAACGAGGACCGCCACCAGGACAAGGGGGCTGGGGGCTTCCAGGAGCCGCGCGCGATCGCCTGCATCCTGGGCGGGGCTCAAGCCCCAGCCTCTCAATGCATCTTCAAGTTGTTTGCCCGCGAAGTGAATGCAGTCCTCCCCAAGCTCGAAGCCACGCGCCCTCTCAGGTGGTCAGCGTGTGCCATCATGTTCAACTCAGCAGATCAGCTCAAGTGTGCGGCTACAGCCGAAGTCCTCCCGATGCTTTGTTCCCCAATCATCAGCAACGTGGTGGTCACCAGGACCCTCATCGATGGCGGGGCAGGGCTCAATGTCCTGTCCGTGGAAACATTCAACAACCTCCAAGTGCCCTACAGCCAGCTTCAGCCAACCAAGCCTTTCTCCGGAGTCACCGACGGCTCCACGGTCCCGATTGGGCAGGTCCGCCTCCCTGTCACCTTCGAGGCACGTGACAACTACCGCACCGAGCTCATCGACTTCGACGTCGCTCACATTCACCTGCCGTACAATGCCATCCTTGGGTACCCAGCGCTGGCCAAGTTCATGGCCGTAACTCACCACGGCTACAACGTCCTCAAGATGCCAGGAAGTGGTGGAGTCATCACGGTGCCCTATGAAGAGAAGGACGCAATGTGTTCCCTGGAGCGAGCCTTTCAGGCCGCGTCACTGGAAGACCCGGATCGCGGAAGCAGGAGGCTTCCTGAGACCGCCCCCAAGAAGAAGAAGACATCGTCCGGCCCGGCCCCTCAGGAGGCAGGCCCCTCCGGGCCCGCGCCTGCCCAGGGGGAACCTCCTTCCATCGCATAGGAAAGCGCGCTCGGCGCCCTCCTCAGGCAGGGCTCGGGGGCTCTCCCCTGGAGGGCACCCGACCTGGCTAGGGTCACGAGGGAGGCGCTTGGGCACCACATGGAGGCGTGTTTCGAAGCACGTTTCCGTCAAGAAGGAGTAAGGCAAGGAGAGCCAGACCCTCAGGAGTTCGTCAGCAAGGCCATTCAGGAGCTACAGGAGTCAAGAGTCATGAAAGGCGGTCGCCGCCTACCAGCAGCGGCTCCCCATCCAGGCAAGGATGGTGGGATGTGCATCTACATCGACATACCAAGGCTCAATCGAGTCGCCTCTCTGGAGCGCCTCTGGCCCTCGCGAGTGGGGCGCTGCGGAGGTCCACCCCACAACTACGTTCGCATGCCTTACGGCTTACCGAACGCGGCTGCCATGTACCAGCGCCTCATGAGGGGCATCATGGAGGCACAACAGGCCAGGCGTTCCGCAGCCCTGGCGGAGATGGAGATGGTCCGCGAGGAGCCACCAGCGCCTCCGGAGCCTCCTGAGGCCCCTAGGCCTGGGGGCTCGTGAGGATCGGCTTCCGCAGCTCACCGAGTCTGCTACACCAACAGTCCTTCGTCCTCAACATCATCAGGTGACATCTTTCAAGTTTCATTTCCAGCTGGGAGCGCCCCCCCCAGGGCTGCATTATTCCCAGGCCGCGTGTGTCCGTCCCTGCGGCATGTATCCCTTTTATTTCATGTTGTTAGCTTACCTTGTTGGGAGCGCCCCTCGGGCTGCATCATCCCCAAGTCGCTCGGGCCTGACCCAGCGGCATGTATCCCTTTTGCGTTTATTTTCGGTTATGCGTTCGACCCGCCATGCTTGATTATTTGATGCCGGTCCACGGCACCTCTTCTTCTCCATGCCGACCACTTGCACGTTAAAGGGGGGGTACCTGAGCATCGCGACTCAGGGCTCTTACTGGCTCTCCAGCCCTCACCCTCTGGCCCTGTCCATGACATCGCGACCTGGCATACCAGCGACAGCTAAGACCAGCTCGAGGGCCGGGACCTGAGGACATAGAGTGCCGGCATCTAACCAAATTTGCAGGGACACATCACAAGATAAGGCCCAGTGCCAGGCGCAACCCGTCTAGAGGTAGGGCCCCATGAGTCCCGCGCTGGCTCATGGGTGCCCAGATACACCTCGCCACGCCCTACCGTGCCAGCCACGTGTCAGGGCGGGGCTGTACACGCCCCGGGGGCTCCTCCCAGAGGGGGGCCCCTCCCACGTACCAGTGGAAGCACCATGCTCCGCGCTGGCTGACGACACTGCTGAGGAGCGGCTATGCCCATACACATACGGAAGCGCTATGCTCCGCGCTGGTGATAAACAACTGGGGGTGGCCCCCAGGCCGCATCAACCTCAGGGAGCCCAGAGCTCAGTGTCTAGCCTCATCGTAACGCCTCCCCTCGGGAGTGCCGCGCAAGGGGGCTGGGCACGGGGGCTGCGCCTGGGTCAGGCCCAAACGCACGCCGCCCAGCCAGGCCCCCCCGGGCCTGGTTCGTCGTGCGTCTCTCCCTGAGCGGAGCCAAGGTACGAAGGCCGTTTGAGCGTCAAGGGGGACTCCTGAGCATTGCGACTCAGGAGCCTAACTGGTCACGTAGCCCCTCACTCCTTATTTCCGAAAGGCTAACGACGGTTGAGGTATGCGCGCGGCCGGGCTCTGCAGACGTAGAACGGTAGATCCACCCACGTCATACCTCCCTACTTTCTGTTCGTGCGCCAAGGGGGACTCCTGAGCATCGCGACTCAGGAGCCTAACTGGTCACATAGCCCCTCACTCCTTAGTACCGAAAGGCTAACGGCGGTTGAGGTATGCGCGCGTCGGGCTCTGCAGACGTAGAACGGTAGATCCACCCACATCATACCTCCCTACTTGCTGTTCGTGCGCCAAGGGGGACTCCTGAGCATCGCGACTCAAGAGCCTAACTTGTCACGTAGCCCCTCACTCCTTGGTCCCGTCCTGGTTTCCGGTCGGGGCTAACGGCGGCTGAGGTATGCGCGGGGCCGGGCTCTGCCGGCATAGAACATAAGCAAGTAGGAAGGAAAAGCGTAAATCTCAAGGCATTCCAAAGCAAATATTACAGTCCACACTGTTATCTCAATGCCAAACACAAGTTTAAACGCCTCCCCGAGGCATGCTACATGTGCAGGAATTAAAGGCAGGACAGGAGCCACAACAGAGTCACTTGTCGGCGGTGGAGCAGCACGGAGTGGGTTCGCCTCATGGAGCAGTGGGGTCGGCAGCGCCTTGCTTCGGCTTGGTGCTGAAGGCCCGGAACTTCCCCAACAAAGCCTCCGCACGACCCTTCACGGCCTCGGCAGCGGCAGTGGCACGCTCGCCGCTTACTGGCTCCAGCAGGCTGTCGAGGTCGGCGCCGGGATCGCGAAGGTAGACGTGGGTGAGGACCCGCGTCAGCGCTGCAGAAGACAGGACACGCGCCTCGGCCTCGGCCGTGGGGCCAAGGCCAAGGGCGACATCTTCAAGAGCACGAACCAGGAAGGGAAGCAGCTTAGCGGGGCCGTCCTCGGCGCTAGCCAGCGGGCTCTCCAGGTCGCTGTCGTAAAGCATCCTCAGCGAGGAGCGAGCCTTCGCCTCCATCTCCGTGAAGGCCACGCGGTCCTTGGCAAGAACCAGAGCCTTGTCGTCCAGCTCGGCCTTCCTCGCCCCCAACTCCTGCTCCAGCGCGCCTAGGCGGTCGTGGCGCTTCCTGAGCTTGACCTCCCTCTCCTTGATGGCCGCCTCGCGAGCCTTCACGCCATCTTCCTGCTCTTGGCAAAGGCGGACCTCTTTCACGAGCTGGTCCCGCAGGCCTTGCAGCTCGTCCTCCAGCGCCTTGCAGCGACCACAGACATCGACCACCTCCCCCAGGGCTGCGTCACGAGCAGCCTTCGCCTCAAGGACGGCCAGCTTCTCCTCATCGCAAGCCGTCGAGGCCTGGACCAGCGCCGCCCGAATCGAAGCGTCAGATTGAATCCATCCTGAAGCCAGCTCCAAGCGCCCGGCCACCAAGCGAGGGTCGGCGCCAAGAAGATCCTGCCACAGCCGGTCCAGCTCAGCAGCAGCACGATCCAGAATGATAGGAGGAGTTGGAGAAACAGCAGTCGGTGGAGTAGAAGGAGAAGGCGGCAGCGCGGCCACAACATCCTGAGGCGGAGTCTGCTGCGCCCCAACGACTGTAGTGGCGGCAGCAGGCAAAGGCACCTCAGGAGTCACTTGGGCCATGGGCGCTGAGCTCGCCCCCGCTGGCTCAGCCAGGCCTCGCGAGGACGACCGGGCAGGAGAAGCCCGTGGTCGCGGTCACCCTCCTTCGCGGGCAGAGGCGCTGTCACGGATGGAACCTCAGGAGCTCCCTTCGGCTTCTTTGCTGCAGGCGCCAGCCTATCCAAGAGATGCGGACGTCAAGCCTCAGAAGCAGAACAAGAAATAAAGACAAGAATCAAGCGCTTATGGGTCATCGCTAGTGAGCTCAAGCGGCCTCCGGCCAAATTTGAAGCCCGAAAGCCGGCTAGAAGGGTCAACCTCGGGAAGCTTGGAAGCGGAAGGTGCGTCTGTGGTCCGCCTTGGGGCCGGGGCAGACCCGCGGGAGATCAGCCCGATCCTGTCCTTCTTCGGAATCGGGGGCAAGCCCCCGCCGTCCTGCTCGTCATCATCCTCGTCGTCATCGCTCGGAGAGAGGCGGAGAACGCGGGACCTGCGCCGGGGGAGGGGAGCCCTCGACTCTCCGTCAGTCGCCTCGGAGTCAGGCCCTTTTTCCCGTTCCCCTCCTTCCTCCTCTTCGCTGGAGTCGTCGGAGGGCACGTCCATCGGTTCCTCGGGAGTTTCCATGGGCACGGGCCCGTCCCCATTGAAGACGGGCATGGACTCCACTACCTGCTCCCAGTCGTCGCGGAGGAACAAGGGCGTCGGAGCGCCCTCCAACCTCGCCACATCGCCCCTGACCAGAGATTGGAGGACCGCAGCCAGATCCCCATCGGCCAAGGCCGTGGGGCTCGGATGGGGCCTCCACATCGGAAGTGAGTACTACCGAAGCGGAGCCAGTTGGTGCTCTAGGAATTCCCTCAGTAGCGACGCGCCGGTCAGCTTCGTCGCCGCCAGGTTGGCCGGCCTCAGATCCGCGTCCATCTTCTCCAACACCAGCTTCGTGCGGGGGTCCGCGAGCTCCACTCGACCCCAATCGCTGGAGCTCGTGGGTTGCTCCGTGGGCAAGATCAGCCGAGGGTGGATGCGCCCAGCATCCGCCAAGACCCACTTGCTCCTGAAGCCCTCAATCCTTTTCCCGGGGTTCGAAATGGCAATGGCGCCACCGTACGCAATGAAGCTCGCGCACGCGGAAGCAGGACCGCGAGAGGCCCGAGGTAGAAGTAGTGGCGCAGCAAGGCCACTGAGGGCTGCACCCCTACATGACCCTTGCAGTAATAGGCGAAGATCGCCAGGAGAAGGACGGAGTTGGGGTGGAGATGCAGAGCATGTAGCTTATAATGGCGAAGGACAGAGAAGAAGAACTCGGAGAAGGGAGGCACCAGGCCAGCAGCAATGGCGCTTACGAAGAACGGATAGAAGGTGCTCCCTTGACCCTGAGGGGTGGCGGAGCCGGCCTTGAACACCTTCGCCCCGTCAATGCCCCGCGCCGCCGCCATCCGGCGCAACCGGGCGAGGCTCGCCTCCGACACGTTCGGCGAGTCCAGGGCAGACGAGTACCAAGCTACGGTAGGGGACTGACGAGGCGCCGTGACTTCCTAGGTCACGCGGTCGGAGTGGATCTGGAAATTTTGGAGGAATGAAGGAGAGGCGCAAGAAAGGGGATCTGAGCAGCAACCGGAGAAAGCAAAAAGCAAAGCCTAGGCAGATGCCGCTCCTTTATCAACTCGCGCGGTTGCTAAGGCGCTCACGTCCAATCAACCGCCACGCAGCGCCCAAGGCCGCAGGCTATTAGGGCCCGCGGCGCTTCGCTCTTGCCCTTCCGCCTCCCTGCACGGCCAAGTCCGGGCGTGCCTTGGGCCCGGGGGCTACTGTCAGCGTCCTAGGAACGGGGGTCCCCAGACTTGCCTGCCTGTGGTGTGGCTCAAAAGGGGGCCCAGCACGGCCCATCTTCATCAACACAGACCCAAGACCCTCGCGAGGGGCCAAGCCTCGCGGGGCGGACGACGCGGAGCTTCCTCAGGCACGGCCTCACCAAGCTGGCTTGCGAGGAGGCGGAGAGATCAAGGCGGGGTACCTCACGAGGTGCCCGTGACGCAAGCCATGACGACCAAGGGCGCCAGGCGGGCGCCAGCCCGCGCAGTGTCCTCCTTTCCCCTTTGGTGCAAAGGGGGCAAGCGCAGCCGCGGAGTACTGAGGCATCAGGCAAAGGTTGCCGTTTCGGTGCCACAAGACCAAGACCAGGAGGACCACAAGATGGAGGTCATCGTGGAGCCCAAGACGGCATCACCACCAGATCTTTGTGCAGGCGAGGACCAACTTTAGTCAGGATAAGTGTACTAGATGTTCCCCTTCAAAATGGCCAATTGTTGGCGCCCTTCCCGCTCAATATTTGGGAAGAGGCCCAGGGCCATTGCCTATAAATAGGACCAGCCACCCACAAGGACCAGGGTTCGGGTTCGAGGTAAAAGGAAGGTTAGAGACAGAGATCGAGGATCAAGGATCGGATCAAAATCAGAGAGAGAGAAGGGTGACTGAACTCCTCCTAGCAGTTCGTCCCCCCAGCAAAGAGCAGACCCTCACGAGGCTGTTCTTCCTTGTATTGTTCATCATCATCAGCCCAAGAGGCAATCCACCACACCACACACTGGAGTAGGGTATTACACCACAACGATGGCCCGAACCAGTATAAACCTTGTGTCTCTTGTGTTGTTCTTTCCTTAGCTTAGATCTTAGCGAGGCGGTGGGGTGCAGGTAGGTAGGAGGCGAAATCTCCGCGCGCACCCTAGTGTAAGAACCTCAAGGGTCTGCCGGAACCCGAAATCCGACACCACCTCCCGGCCCACCTGGCGGCCCAGGACTGTGCTAACCCATGCCAGCCAGCTGCTTCTTCTTTGCCAGGCAGGCAGGAGGGACACCCCGACGCCGCCGAGCTCGTCACGGTGCCAGCTGCTTGCCGCTTGCCCCTGATCGCGCTGGATGATAACCCACAAGTATAGGGGATCGCAAAAGTTTTTGAGGGTAGAGTATTCAACCCAAATTTATTGATTCGACACAAGAGGAGCCAAAGAATATTCTCAAGTATTAGCAGCTGAGTTGTCAATTCAACAACACCTGGAAACATAATATCTGCAGCAAAGTGTTTAGTAGCAAAGTAATATGATAGTAGTGGTAACGGTAGCAAAAGGTAACAATAGTAAAATTAATGTTTTTGGTATTTTGTAGTGATGATAGCAATAGCAACGGAAAAGTAAATAAGCGAAGAACAATATATGAAAAGCTGGTAGGCAATGGATCAGTGATGGAGAATTATGTCGGATGCGGTTCATCATGTAACAAACATAACCAAGGGTGACACAGAACTAGCTCCAGTTCATCAATGTAATGTAGGCATGTATTCCGAATATAGTCATACGTGCTTATGGAAAAGAACTTGCATGACATCTTTTGTCCTACCCTCCTGTGGCAGTGGGGTCCTTACGGAAACTAAGGGATATTAAGGCCTCCTTTTAATAGAGTACCAGAACAAAGCATTAACACATAGTGAATACATGAACTCCTCAAACTACGGTCATCACCAGTAAGTATCTTGATTATTGTCACTTCGGGGTTAACGGATCATAACACAAAGTAGGTGACTATAGACTTGCAAGATAGGATCAAGAACTCTCATATATTGATGAAAACATAATAGGTTCAGATCTGAAATCATGGCACTCGGGCCCTAGTGACAAGCATTAAGCATAGCAAAGTCATAGCAACATCAACTCGGAACATAGTGGATACTAGGGATCAAACCCTAACAAAACTAACTCGATTACATGATAAATCTCATCCAACCCATCACCGTCCAGCAAGCCTACGACGGAATTACTCACGCACGGCGGTGAGCATCATGAAATTGGTAATGGAGGATGGTTGATGATGACGATGGCGACGGGTTCCCCTCTCGGGAGCCCCGAACGGACTCTAGATCAGCCCTCCCGAGAGTTTTTAGGGCTTGGCGGCGGCTCCGTATCGTAAAACGCGATGAATCTTTTTCCCTGGTTTTTTCTCCCCGAAACACAATATATAGAGTTGGAGTTGGAGTCAAAGGAGCTCCAGGGGGCCCACGAGGTAGGGGCGCACCCCCCACCCTCGTGGACAGGTGGTGGGCCCATGGCCTTCATCTTTTGCAGGTATTTTTTATATTTTCCAAAAAGTTGCTCCGTGAAGTTTCAGGTCATTCCGAGAACGTTTGTTTCTGCACATAAATAACACCATGGTAATTCTGCTGAAAACAGCGCCAGTCCAGGTTAGTTCCATTCAAATCATGCAAGTTAGAGTCCAAAACAAGGGTAAAAGTGTTTGGAAAAGTAGATACAACGGATACGTATCAACTCCCCCAAGCTTAAACCTTTGCTTGTCCTCAAGCAATTCAGTTGACAAACTGAAAGTGATAAAGAAAAACTTTTACAAACTCTGTTTGCTCTTGTTATTGTAAATATGTAAATCCAGCATTCAAGTTTTCAGCAAAGATTATAACTAACCACATTCACAATAACGCATAGGTCTCAAGTTTACTCATATCAATGGCATAATCAACTAGCGAGTCATAATAATAAATCTCGGATGACAACACTTGCTCAAAACAATCATAATATGATATAACAAGATGTTATCTCGCTAGCCCTTTCTGAGATCGCTAAACATAAATGCAGAGCACCTTTAAAGACCAAGGACTGACTAGACATTGTAATTCATGGTAAAGGAGATCCAGTCAAGTCATACCCAATGTAAACTAACAATAATGAATGCAAATGACAGTGGTGCTCTCTAAGTGGTGCTTTTTAATTAGAGGGTGATGACTCAACATAAAAGTAAATAGATAGGCCCTTCGCAGAGGGGAGCAGGGATTTGTAGCGGTGCCAGAGCTCGTTTTTGAAACAGAGGTGAATAATATTTTGAGTGGTATACTTCCATTGTCGACATAACAACCAAGAGATGGCAATATCTTCCATGCTACACACATTATAGGCGGTTCCCAAACAGAATGGTAAAGTTTATACTCCCCCTTCCAACAACAAGCATCAATCCACGACTTGCTCGAAACAACGAGTGCCTCCAACTAACAAGAGTCCCAGGGGGAGTTTTGTTTGCAATTATTTTGATTTAGTTTGCATAAAGCATGGGACTGGGCATCCCGGTGACCAGCCATTTATCTCGTGAGTGAGGAGCGGAGTCCACTCCTCTTGAGAATAACCCACCTAACATGGAAGATACGGACAGCCCTAGTTGATACACGGGCTATTCGAGCATACAAAACAGGATATTTATTTGAAGGTTTAGAGTTTGGCACATGCAAATTTACTTGGAACGGCAGGTAGATACCGTATATAGGTAGGTATAGTGGACTCATTTGGAATAACTTTGGGGTTTATGGAGTTGAATGCACAAGCAGTATTCCCTCTTAGTACAGGTGAAGGCTAGCAAAAGACTGGGAAGCGACCAGCTAGAGAGCGACAACGGTCATGAACATGCATTAAAATTAATTGACACCAGATGCAAGCATGAGTAGGATATAATCCACCATGAACATAAATATCGTGAAGGCTATGTTGATTTTATTTCAACTACATGCGTGAACATGTGCCAAGTCAAGTCACTTAAATCATTCAGAGGAGGATACCACCCTATCATACCACATCATAACCATTTTGATAGCATGTTGGCACGCAAGGTAAACCATTATAACTCATAGCTAATCAAGCATGGCACAAGAAACTATGATCTCTAGTTGTCATCGAAAACATGTTTATTCATAATAGGCTGAATTAGGAACGATGAACTAATCATATTTACAAAAACAAAAGAGGTCGAGTTCATACCAGCTTTTCCCATCTCAGTCAGTCCATCATATAACATCATAATTGCCTTTCACTTGCACGATCGAATGATGTGAATACTAATAATAGTGCACATCTATTGGACTAAGATGGAATCTGCAAGCATTCAATAAACAGGAGAAGACAAGGCAATATGGGCTCTTTTGTCAGATCAACAATAATGCATATAAGAGCCACTTCAACAATTTAATTATGGTCTTCTCCTATCAACCCCCAAAGAAAAGAAAAGAAATAAAACTATTTACACGGGGAAGCTCCCAACAAGCAAAAGAAGAACAGGAAATCTTTTTGGGTTTTCTTTTTAATTACTACTACAAGCATGGAAAGTAAACTAATTAAAAGCTACAACTAATTTTTTTTGTTTTTTCTTAAGGTTTATTAAACACACAAGAAGAAGGCATAAAAAGGAAAATAAACTAGCATGGATGATACAATGAAAAAGTATGAGCACCGACATCTAGCAATGAGTGTGTGAACATGAATGTATTGTCGGTGAGAAATACGTACTCCCCCAAGCTTAGGCTTTTGGCCTAAGTTGGTCTATGGCCACGGTTGGCCTGGCTGATATCCGTAGTAGAAGTTGGGGTCATACTGAGATGCAGCGGCTATCGCCTCCTGAGCTGCAGCGTGGCGACGAGCGGCCTCCGCCCTCCTCTCGTACTCATCTGCCTCCTATCTGGTAATGACGTATCTTCCTCTTGCCTGATAATCAAAGAAGGTAGGAGCAGGGAGATTAATATGGACAGCATGGCGTCTGTCAAAGATTAAGCGATACAGGAGAGGTGATTCATTCCTCTCGACAAACTGGTGGTGAACCATAGCATTAAAATCTAGGTAAGCAGGAGGTAATTCAATATCATCTTCGCGTATGGCTTCACCAAGAAAATTAGCTATGCGGGTTGCATAAATTCCACCAAAGAAATCTCCATTAAATCTATTAAGATGCAACCTACGTGCAACAATGGCTCCCAAATTATAAGGTTTGTCTCCTAACACAACACTCCTAGGAATACTGAGGTCAGGGACACACATGTGACATGCCTCATCTTTACCATTAATGCATCTACCTATTAAGAGAGCAAAATAATGTATAGCAGGAAAGTGAATGCTCCCTATGGTAGCTCGTGTTATATCTCTAGATTCCTCCATAGTTATACTAGCAAGAAAATCTCTAAATTCAGATTTGCGAGGATCCCTTATACTACCCCGTTGTGGAAGTTTGCAAGCAGTGGTAAAATCCTCTAAGTCCATAGTGTAAGAATTATCATAAAGATCAAATAGGACAGTTGGAGATTTACGTGAAGTTGAAAATTCAAACCTCCTCACAAAGGAACTAGTGAGATTGTGATATTGGTTGCACTTCTCTTCCTCGAAGCTCACAAGATCAAAGTTACGCAAATATGCATTAAATTCTTCTTTAATTCCCGCTCGATCCATAAAGTTCTCAGAAGGCCATTCACAAAGACGCACTGGAGCATATCTTGGTGGCTCGTCATCAGCATCACGCATTGCAAGCCTGGATCCTTGCTTCCTTGAAGAACCACCTTGGAACATTTTCCTAAGCATATTTCTTGCTCTGAAAGATTTCTGAAATTTTTAGTAACTTCAAAATAAAAGTGAACCAAACTCAATAATATTGATAACAACTACTCCTACAAGTGCCTAGAGCCTATATCATGCATCAAAACTACTTTTGACCATATAAATTTGACATGCAAGCTCAAGAACAGGGTCACCTAAGCAGCAAAAATTTGCAATGAATAAAGCACTAGAACAAAAACTAATTGGACCAATGGAGGAGTCACATACCAAGGAACAATCTCCCCAAGCAATTTTGTGAGAGGTGCTTTGAGCAAGGAGATCGAAAATGGCAGCAAAACGAGCTTGGACTCGGGTTTGAGCTGGTTATTCGTGTTTGTGGGAGGAAAAAGAAGTGTAGGGGTGGAAGAATAAGTGGAGGAGGGCCACCATGGGCCCATGAGGCAGGGGGTGCGCCCAGGGGGGTAGGGCGCGCCCTCCACCCTCGTGGGCAGGTGGTTGACCCCCCTGCTTTGTTCTCAGTGCCAAATATTCTCAAATATTCTGGAAAAAATCATTATTAAATTTCAGGGCATTTGGAGAACTTTTATTTTTGAGGTATTTTTATATTGCACGGACAATCAGATAACAGACGGAAAATATTATTTTTATTTTATTTAATATAAATAACAGAAAGTAAAAGTGGGGTACAGAAGGTTGTGCCTTCTTGTTTCATCCATCTCATGATCATCAAAAGGAATCCACTAACAAGGTTGATCAAGTCTTGTTAACGAACTCATTCCGAATAACATGAAACCGGAGAAATTTTGAATAACACATCCCCAATAATAAGAATATCATATTTCTTCTTGACAGTAGGAAGAGGAAACTCAAAACCTCCAAATATAATCGATGGAATTTTTCCAATAGAGTCAATACTATGAACTTGTGGTTGTTTCCTCGGAAAGTGTACCATATGCTCATTACCATTAACATGGAAAGTGACATTGCCTAGCCCCTGCAGTGTTCAAAAAGGGTCTTCCAAGAATAATAGACATACTATCATCCTCGGGAATATCAAGAATAACAAATTCCGTTAAAATAGTAATGTTGGCAACTACAACAGGCACATCCTCACAAATACCGACAGGTATAGCAGTTGATTTATCAGCCATTTGCAAAGATATTTCAGTAGGTGTCAACTTATTCAAATCAAGTCTACGATATAAAGAGAGAGGCATAACACTAACACCGGCTCCAAGATCACATAAAGCAGTTTTAACATAGTTTCTTTTAATGGAGCATGGTATAGTAGGTACTCCTGGATCTCCAAGTTTCTTTCGTATTCCACCCTTAAAAGTATAATTAGCAAGCATGGTGGAAATTTCAGCTTCCGGTATCTTTCTTTTATTTGTAATAATATCTTTCATGTACTTAGCATAAGGATTGGTTTTAAGCATATCAGTTAATCACATACGCAAAAAGATAGGTCTAATCATTTCAGCAAAGCGCTCAAAATCCTCATCATCCTTTTTCCTGGATGGTTTGGGAGGAAAAGGCATGCATTTCTGAACCCAAGGCTCTCTTTCTTTACCATGTTTCCTAGCAACAAAGTCTTTCTTATCATATCATTGATTCTTTGATTGTGGTTATCAAGATCAACAGCAGGTTCAATTTCTATATCATTATCATTACTAGATTGAGCATCATCATGAACATTATCATTAACATTATCACTAGTTTCAGGTTCATTACCAGATTGTGTTTCAGCATCAGAGATAGAAATATCATTTGGATTCTCAGGGGTTTCAGTAATAGGTTCACTAGAAGCATGCAAAGTCCTATCATTTTTCTTTTTCTTCTTTTTAGAAGAACTAGGTGCATCTATATTATTTCTCTGAGAATCTTGCTCAATTCTCTTAGGATGGCCTTCAGGATACAAAGGTTCCTGAGTCATTCTACCACCTCTAGTCATAACTCTAACAATATGATCATTATTCTTACTATTTAATTCATTGAGCAAATCATTTTGAGCCTTAAGTACTTGTTCTACTTGAGTGGTAACCATAGAAGCATGTTTACTAATAAGTTTAAGTTCACCTTTGACATTAGCCATATAATCACCCAAGTGTTCAAGCATATATGAATTGTATTTCAATTGTCTACCAAAATAAGCATTAAAATCTTCTTGCTTAGCCATAAATTTATCAAACTCATCTAAGCATGGGCTAGCAAATTTGTAAATGGGATTTTAGCTTTATCATATCTATAGAGAGAATTTACCTTTACTACCTGTGTCGGGTTATCAATACCATGAGTTTCTTCAATAGGTAAAGGATTAAGATCATATGTTTCTTCAACAGGCGGTAAATTAAGACCGTGTATTTCTTCAATAGGAGGTAAATTCTTAACATATTTAGCTTGAATAACTTTTTCTTTCATAGATTTCTTTGCCTCTTGCATATCTTCAGGACTGAGAAATAGAATACCCTCTTCTTCGGAGTTGGTTTAGGAACTGGCTCCGGAGGTGCCAATTATTTTCATTTGACAACATATTATTCAATAGAATTTCAGCTTCATCTGGTGTTCTTTCCCTGAAAACAAAACCAGCACAACTATCCAGGTAATCTCTGGAGGCATCGGTTAGTCCATTATAAAAGATATCAAGTATTTCATTTTTCTTAAGAGGATGATCAGGCAAAGCATTAACTAATTGGAGAAGCCTCCCCCAAGCTTGTGGGAGACTCTCTTCTTCAATTTGCGCAAAATTATGTATACCCCTTAAAGCAGCTTGTTTCTTATGAGCAGGGAAATATTTAGCAGAGAAGTAATAAATCATATCCTGGGGACTACACACACAACCAGGATCAAGAGAATTAAATCATATCTTAGCATCACCCTTTAATGAGAACGGAAATATTTTAAGGATATAAAAGTAGCGAGTTCTCTCATCATTAGACAGGGTGGCTATATCATTTAATTTAGTAAGATGTGCCACAACAGTTTCAGATTCATAGCCATGAAAAGGATCAGATTCAACCAAAGTAATTATATTAGGATCAACAGAGAATTCATAATCCTTATCAGTAACATACATAGGTGAAGTAGCAAAAGCAGGGTCAGGTTTCATCTAGCATTTAGAGATTGCTTATTCCATTTAGTTAATAACCTTTTGAGTTCATTTCTATCTTTGCAAGCTAAAATAGCTAAAGAAGCTTCTAGATCAAAAACATAACCCTTAGGAATAATCAAAAACATAACCCTTAGGAATAACAAGTGATTCTTCATCATCACTTTCATCAGTATTATCAGATTCAATATTTTCAATCTCTCTAGCCCTAGCAATTTGTTCATCAAGAAAATCACCAAGTGGCACAGTAGTATCAAGCATAGAAGTAGTTTCATCATAAGTATCATGTATAGCAGAAGTGGCATCATCAATAACATGTGACATATCAGAGCGAATAGCAGAAGAAGGTTTAGGTGTCGCAAGCTTACTCAAAACAGAAGGTGAATCAAGTGCAGAGCTAGATGGCAGTTCCTTACCTTCCCTCGTAGTTGAGGGATAAATCTTGGTTCTTGGATCTTTCAAGTTCTTCATAATGATAAGCAGATATTGATACGTCTCCGTCATATCTATAATTTTTGATTGTTCCATGCCAATATTATTCAACTTTCATATACTTTTTGGCAACTTTTTATATTATTTTTGGGACTAACATATTGATCCAGTGCCCAGTGTCAGTTCCTGTCTATTGCATGTTTTTGGTTTCACAGAATATCCATATCAAACGGAGTCCAAACGGGATAAAAATGGACGGACCTTATTTTTGGAAAATATGGAAAATTTGGAAGGAAAATCAACGCGAACCAGTGCCCGAGGTGGTCACGAGGCAGGGGGCGCCCCCCCCCCCCCCCTAGGGCGCGCCCCCTACCCTCGTGAGCCCACCGAAAGGCGGTTGACACTCTTCTTTTGCCGCAAGAAAGCTAATATTCGGGAAAAAATCACGGTGAAGGTTTCAGGCCAATCGGAGTTACGGATCTCCATATATATACGAAACGGTGAAACAGAACCAGAAGAGAACGCAGAAACAGAGAGAGGCAGAGAGATAGATCCAATCTCGGAGGGGCTCTCGCCCCTCTCACGCCATGGGAGCCAAGGACCAGAGGGGAAACCCTTCTCCCATCTAGGGAAGAGGTCAAGGAAGAAGAAGAAGAAGGGGGCCCTCTCCCCCTTGCTTCCGGTGGCGCCGGAGCGCTGCCGGGGCCATCATCATCACCGCCATCTTCACCAACAACTTCACCGCCATCATCACCAACTCTTCCCCCCTCTATGCAGCGGTGTAACCTCTCTCTTACCCGCTGTAATCTCTACTTAAACATGGTGCTCAACGCTATATATTATTTCCCAATGATGTATGGCTATCCTATGATGTTTGAGTAGATCTGTTTTGTCCTAATGGCTATTTGATGATCGTGATTGGTTTGAGTTGTATGTTTTATTATTGGTGTTGTCTTATGGTGCTCTCCGTGTCGCGCAAGCCTGAGGGATTCCCGCTGTAGGGTTTGCAATATGCTTATGATTTGCTTATGGTGGGTGGCGTGAGTGACAGAAGCACAGACCCGAGTAAGTAGGTTGTTTGCGTATGGGATAAAGGGGACTTGATGCTTTAATGCTATGGTTGGGTTTTACCTTAATGAATCTTTAGTAGTTGCGGATGCTTGCTAGAGTTCCAATCATAAGTGCATATGATCCAAGTAGAGAAAGTATGTTAGCTTATGCCTCTCCCTCAAATAAAATTGCAATAATGATTACCGGTCTAGTTATCGATTGCCTAGGGACAAATAACTTTCTTGTTGACAAAATCTCTCTACTAAAACTAATTTAGTTGTGTCTTCATCTAAACAGCCCCTAGCTTTTATTTTCGTGTTCTTTACTTTCTTGCAAGCTTACCCAAAAACACCTACAAAGTACTTCTAGTTTCATACTTGTTCTAGGTAAAGCGAACGTCAAGCGTGTGTAGATTTGTATCGGTGGTCGATAGAACTTGAGGGAATATTTGTTCTACCTTTAGCTCCTCGTTGGGTTCGACACTCTTACTTATCGAAAGAGGCTACTATTGATCCCCTATACTTGTGGGTTATCAAGACCTTTTTCTGGCGCCATTGCTGGGGAGACAACCCGGAAGTTTTAGAGAGCCATTTTTTTCTGTTGAGTGCTTTCATATAGTTTAAAAACAACAAAAATAAAGAGGGGAACCCAAAACTTTTTCAAAAAGGAAAGTGAAAGTGATAGAGACGAGCATTGTGAAAATGGGGGACGTCCTTGAACTTTGTTCATGCCCATGGGAACTTTGTGAATCTTAATTACAGAAACTTTTCAACAAAAATAATTATCCCCTTGTACAATTCCATTGTATTATAAAAATAATGTCCCAAGGTTTGCCTTTAGGATGTTTACATTTGCTTGATGGTTTGTACGGTGCAGGACAGAAACTTTGGCTGTAGTGCGCGATTTTACATTTTTAGTTGGAATATCAAATAGTTATGATTCTTTTTGTACTGTCTTCCTATACAAATTGTTTATTTTTCCTAATTTTTGTAGAATTTTTCAAGTATCATAAGTATGGTGAATGTTCAGATTATTACAGACTGTTCTGTTTTAGACAGATTCTGTTTTTGATGCATAGTTTGCTTGTTAAACTATCAATTTATATCAGTGGATTAAGCCATGAAAAAGTTATATTACAGTAGACACAATGCAAAAACAAAATATGAATTGGTTTGCAACAGTACTAAGAGTAGTGATTTGCTTTATTATACTAACGGATCTTACCGAGTTTCTGTTGAAGTTTTGTGTGGATGAAGTGTTCGATGATTGAGAAGGTCTCGATGTGAGAAGAAGGAAGAGAGGCAAGAGCTCATGCTTGGGGATGCCCGAGGCACCCCAAGTAAATATTCAAGGAGACTCAAGCGTCTAAGCTTGGGGATGCTGGGGAGGCATCCCCTCTTTCTTCAACAAGTATCGGTATGTTTTCGGATTCGTTTCGTTCATGCGATATGTGCAATCTTGGAGCGTATTTTGCATTTAGTTTTCATTTTTCTTTTATGCACCATGCTGGTATGAGATAGTCCTTGGTTGATTTATAGAATGCTCTTTGCACTTCACTTATATCTTTTGAGTATGGCTTTATAGAATGCTTCATGTGCTTCACTTATATCATTTGAAGTTTGGATTGCATGTTCCTCTTTACATAGACAACCGCCATTTGTAGAATGCTCTTTTGCTTCACTTATATTTGTTAGAGTGTGGCATATCTGTTGTAGAAAGAATTAAACTCTCTTGCTTCACTTATATCTATTTAGAGAGATGACAGGACTTGGTCATTCACATGGTTAGTCATAAAATCCTACATAAAACTTGTAGATCACTGAATATGATATGTTTGATTCCTTGCAATAGTTTTGCGATATAGATATGGTAATATTAGAGTCATGCTAGTGGGTAATTGTGGATTGTAGAAATACTTGTGTTGAGGTTTGTGATTCCCGTAGCATGCACATATGGTGAACCGTTATGTAACGAAGTCGGAGCATGATTTATTTATTGATTGTCTTCCTTATGAGTGGCGGTCGGGGACGAGCGATGGTCTTTTCCTACCAATCTATCCCCCTAGGAGCATGCGCGTAGTACTTTGTTTTGATGACTAATAGATTTTTGCAATAAGTATGTGAGTTCTTTATGACTAATGTTGAGTCCATGGACTATACACACTCTCACCCTTCCATCATTGCTAGCCTCTCTAGTAACGCGCAACTTTCGCCAGTACCATAAACCCACCATATACCTTCCTCAAAAAAGCCACCATACCTACCTATTATGGCATTTCCATAGCCATTCCGAGATATATTGCCATGCAACTTCCATCATCATATACATGACTTGAGCATTCATTGTCATATTGCTTTGCGTGGTCGTAAGATAGCTAGCATGATGTTTTCATGGCTTGTCCGTTTTTTTGATGTCATTGCTACGCTAGATCATTGCACATCCCAGTACACCACCGAAGGCATCCATATAGAGTCATACTTTGTTCTAGACATTGAGTTGTAAGTAAATAAAAGTGTGATGATCATCATTATCAGAGCATTGCCCCAGTGAGGAAAGGATGATGGAGACTATGATTCCCCCATAAGTCGGGAAGAGACTCCGGACTTTACAAAAAAATAAAAGAGGCCAAAGAAGCCCAAATAAAAGAGGCCAAAGAAGCCCACCAAAAAAATAAAAAAATGAAAGAAAAACAAAAAAATGAAAGAAAAAGAGAGAAGGGGCAGTGCTACTATCCTTTTACCACACTTGTGCTTCAAAGTAGCACCATGTTCTTCATATAGAGAGTCTCTTGAGTTATCACTTTCATATACTAGTGGGAATTTTCATTATATAACTTGGCTTGTATATTCCGATGATGGGCTTCCTCAAATGCCCGAGGTCTTCATGAGCAAGCAAGTTGGATGCACACCCACTTAGTTTCAGTTTGAGCTTTCATACACTTATAGCTCTAGTGCATCCATTGCATGGCAATCCCTACTCACTCACATTGATATCTATTGATGGGCATCTCCATAGCCCATTGATACGCCTAGTTGATGTGAGACTATCTTCTCCTTTTTGCCTTCTCCACAACCACCATTCTATTCCACCTATAGTGATATGTCCATGGCTCACGCTCATGTATTGCGTGAAAGTTGAAAAGGTTTGAGAACGTCAAAAATATGAAACAATTGCTTGGCTTGTCATCGGGGTTGTGCATGATGTGAATATTTTGTGTGGTGAAGATGGAGCATAGCCAGACTATATGATTTTGTAGGGATAACTTTATTTGGCCATGTTATTTTGAAAAGACATGATTGCTTTATTAGTAGGCTTGAAGTATTATTGTTTTTATGTCAAATGATAGACTATTGCTTTGAATCACTCGTATCTTAATATTCATGCCATGATTAGACATATGATCAAGATTATGCTAGGTAGCATTCCACATCAAAAATTATCTTTTTTTTATCATTTACCTACTCGAGGACGAGTAGGAATTAAGCTTGGGGATGCTGATACGTCTCCGTCGTATCCATAATTTTTTATTGTTCCATGCCAATATTATTCAACTTTCATATACTTTTTGGCAACTTTTTATATTATTTTTGGGACTAACATACTGATCCAGTGCCCAGTGCCAGTTCCTGTCTGTTGCATGTTTTTGGTTTCGCAGAATATCCATATCAAACGGAGTCCAAACGGGATAAAAATGGATGGAGCTTATTTTTGGAAAATATGGAAAATTCGGAAGGAAAATCAATGCGAACCAGTGCCCGAGGTGGTCACGAGGCAGGGGCGCCCCACCCCCCTAGGGCGCGCCCCCTACTCTCATATATTAATGAAAACATAATAGGTTCAGATCTGAAATCATGGCGCTCGGGCCCTAGTGACAAGCATTAAGCATAGCAAAGTCATAGCAACATCAATCTCGGAACATAGTGGATACTAGGGATCAAACCCTAACAAAACTAACTCGATTACATGATAAATCTCATCCAACCCATCACCATCCAGCAAGCCTGCAATGGAATTACTCACGCACGGCGGTGAGCATCATGAAATTGGTGATGGTGGATGGTTGATGATGACGATGGCGACGGATTCCCCTCTCCGGAGCCCCGAACGGACTCAAGATCAGCCCTCCCGAGAGGATTTAGGGCTTGGCGGCGGCTCCATATCGTAAAATGCGATGAATCTTTTTCCTTGATTTTTTTCTCCCCGAAACACAATATATAGAGTTGGAGTTGGAGTCGGAGGAGCTCCAGGGGGCCCACTAGGTATGGGGGCGCGCCCTAGGGGGGCAGGCGCGCCCCCCACCCTCGTGGACAGGTGGTGGGCCCCCTGGCCTTCATCTTTTGCAGGTATTTTTTATATTTTCCAAAAAGTTGCTCTGTGAAGTTTCAGGTCATTCTGAGAACGTTTGTTTCTGCACATAAATAACACCATGGTAATTCTGCTGAAAACAGTGTCAGTCCGCGTTAGTTCCATTCAATTCATGCAAGTTAGAGTCCAAAATAAGGGCAAAAGTATTTGGAAAAGTAGATGTGACGGAGACGTATCACTGGACGGCCTCCACGTTGCCCGCTTGACCGCCTGGACACCTCACTCTCCCCCTGCTCCTCTCTCTCGACCTCTCCTTGCCATGGCCGACGCTGTCGCGCCCGCGCCATCGTGAAACTCGCGTCCACTGTCATCCCCGCGCCGCGTTGCCGTGTCCATGAGCTCCGCAGTCGTCTACTTCGTCGAGCTAGCCGAGCCCCAAGTGCTCGCACGCTCTACTCCATCTTCTTCAACCTCGCCTTCACCGAACGCCACCGGAGATCCCCTTCGCCGTCATCACCGCATCAGCTCGTCCCCGACCTCGTCATCTGCCTCGTTGGGATTGCCGTGAGCCCTGCTACCTCCTCCTCCTCTCTGTTTGCCTTCTCAAGCACAGAAGCGACCGCACCAAGCTCGGCCGCACCCACCGCCGCCACCGCACGTCGCCGTCGTGGCCACAGCCACGTTGGCTCGAAACCGAGCACGCCACCGTCTTCACCGCACTCGCAGGAGCCCGTAGCACCACTCCATGCACCTCGCCGTGCCTCCTAGCGGCGAGTTCGAGCTCGTCCGAGATCCGGCCGCCGCCACACTCGTCGCCGGCGATGTTTCCGGCCACCCCAGCTCCACCCACTGCCACCACTCGACGCGGCTCACTCCCCGCATCACGTAGATGTTCTCCGCCGTCGTTTTGGTCGCCGGAGCACGAATCCCGCACTGCCCCGCCGCGTTTGGCCTCATCGGCGGCTAAACACCAGCGAGTTTGACCCCACTGACCAAGTTTAACTTCGGGTAGGACCAGTTTGACCCCCCCTGGGTCTATGACAAGTGGGACCCGCCTGCTAATTAAGTTAGGATTAGGACTAATTAAAAATTAGTTAAACTAATGACACTGACACACGGGACCCACTGGTCAGGTTTGACCTGGACCGTCCTCGTTGACTGCTGACGTCACCCTGACGCAATGCTGATGCAGTAATCATTTACTCGATTTATTCTTATACAGGAAATTCCAGAAAATGTTCTAAACTTCAAAATTTCATAGAAATTAATCTATAACTCCAAATGCAAAGATTTATATATGAAAAATGATCATAAAAATCCAATCTTTCCATCTGTAATGTTTTCATGCATGTTAGAACATTTTAACCTTGCTGTTTAAGTGAAACAAGCTAATGCACTAATATGACTTCATATCATGAGCTTTTATTTGAATCTTTGATTCAAATGGACTCAAACCAACCTATTTTACAATGCATTAGCCAAAACACACCCATATTGCCATGTCATAGCATGCATCATATTGTTGCATATTGCCATGTGGTGATTGTGTTCCGTTGTGTCTTTCGTGGTAGGTTCTGCCTCCGAGGATACCTACGAATATCCGATTGAAGGGCAGTACCCTACTACCACTCCATCAGGCAAGCAGCCACATTGATCATATCGATACAATCCCATGTTCTCGCTCTTGCCCTCATTTACTACATTAAGACAACAACGTTTCAAACGGTTGTGTGCTGCGGTAGTTGAACCCATTTCCTCTGCATGACCTGTCATTGCCACAGTAACTAGATGAAACCCACTAGCATGTGTAGGAGTTGATTGAGCCATGTCTGTGTTTCCTACCTTGCTATGCCTGCTATGCTTAGAGTCGTGTCAGGTCTGGTTCATCTGGGTGATGGGCTAGAGTGAAATGGATATGTTGGTAATGTGAGTGATGTGTTGAACACGATTTGGTAAAGGTATCGGTGAGAGGACATGTAGGAGTACATGGTGGGTTGTTTCATTGGAACCGTCCTTAAGCACCGAGATCTGTATGTGTGATTTAAGAACCAGCTACTACCATGCATTGGGCCCGAAACCAATGGACCCTCTCAGCTTCTTAACCACCCTAGCCCTCTGTCCAGGAGTTGTAACTAGTTTCTGGTGTTTATAGGATATGTGTTGGCATCCGTGCGTAGCGCTGACCCTAGGGGTGGGCTATGATGCGGTAGATACACCGTGGCACGATGTACTGAGTCGCCCGTTTGGTGTCTCGGGAACCCTGTACACATCGTTCGGGGCCGTATGTGGAAACCTCGGCCGGACTCCCTGCAGATGGAACCTAGATAGGCGATAAACCTGTACTAGAGACTTGGTTTAGGTAGGCCGTGGCCGACACCCTCGTTGGGCTTGCGCTTGAAGGTTGCCGAGTACATGTCATGTAAACGACGATAAGTGGTGAGAGCATGTATGAAGAAGTACACCCCTGCAGGGTTAACATCATCTATTCGAATAGCCGCGTCCGCGGTAAAGGACTACTTGGTTGCCTATACAGTTCATAGACAAGTAAATGGATACTCCTAAAAGCCTCAAGATAAGTGTGAGTGTCGTGGATGGCCCTTCCGTAGGATGGCGGAGGAGGATCCTCGGTGGTGTATTGTTGTGGTGAGTAGTGGACTCGTGTGAGCAAAACATTTACAAGTTGCTGCCTCGTAGGATAGCTTAGCCAAGAGTCAAAGCTATCCTGCTGCAATAACCCCACTATCCTTCTTGAGAATGTTGCATGTATAGTAGGATCTGTTGTAAGACTTGTTGAGTACCTTTGTACTCATGTTTGCTTAATTACTGTTGCAGAAGAGAACACCGCCCCCTCCGATGGGTTCTATGTAGATCTCGACGTTGACGAGTGACTTGCCACCCAGGTGGTGATCCTGAGCCATGAAGAGCCTTGTAGATAGACAGGCTTCGTCAAGCCTTCTTGCTTTCCAGTTGTCTGTACTCAGACAAGTTTGCTTCCGCATGTGCTTGTATGTTTGTATGACTTGAGTGTCGGGTCATGTGACCCCTACCTGTATGAACATATGATGTAAGGCTCTCTGGAGCCTTCTAAATGAAGTACTTTGAGTTGTAGAGTTTTGTTGTGATGCCATGTTGTATTTACACATATCGAGCATATTGTGTGTATGTTTGAAATGCTTGGTATGTGTGGGATCCGACAACCTAGTCATTTATCCTTGGTAGCCTCTCTTATGGGGAAATGTAGTCTTGTGCTTCCATGAGCCATAGTAGTCCGCTACAGCTCGGTTCACCGGAGTCCTGCTAGCCCAGCACTACTACTTCGGAACACTTAGACTAGCGGGCATGTGATTCACTTTGTTCCTGTGTCTGACCCTTCGGGGAAATGTCACGCGGAGACATCCGAAGTCCTGTTAGCCTGCAACAGCCCGGTTTACCGGAGTCCTGTTAGCCTAGTTGCTATAGCCTGGATTCATACGCTGTTGACCGACATGCTCGAGGTTGAATCATGTATGTCTGTCCCTGTAAGTTAGTGCCACTTTGGGTTCACGACTAGTCATGTCGACCCGGGTTCTCTGTCATATGGATGCTAGCGACACTATCATATACGTGAGCCAAAAGGCGCAAACAGTCCCGGGCCATGGTAAGGCGACACCCGTGGGAATACCGTGCGTGAGGCCGCAAAGTGATATGAGGTATTACAGGCTAGATCAGTGTGACTTGGAATCAGGGTCCTGACAAACATAATACATGTGTGAATACATAGACAAACATAGTGCCACTAGTATGCCTCTACTTGACTAGCTCATTGATCAAAGATGGTTGAGTTTCCTAGCCATAGACATGAGTTGTCATTTTATTAACAGGATCACAGCATTAGGAGAATGATATGATTGACTTGACCCATTGCGTTAGCTTAGCACTTGATCGTTTAGTTTACTGCTATTGCTTTCTCCATGACTTATACATGTTCCTATGACTATGAGATTATGCAACTCCCGAAAACCGGAAGAACACTTTGTGTGCTACCAAATGTCACAATGTAACTGGGTGATTATAAAGGTGCTCTACAGGTGTCTCCGATGGTGTTTGTTGAGTTGGAATAGATCAAGAATAGGATTTGTCACTCCGATTGTCGGAGAGGTATCTCTGGGCCCTCTCGGTAATGCACATAACTATAAGCCTTGCAAGCGATGTGACTAATGAGTTAGTTATGGGATGATGCACTACGAAATGAGTAAAGAGACTTTCCGGTAACGAGATTGAGCTACGTATTAAGATACCGACGATCGAATCTCGGGCAAGTAACTTACCGATGACAAAGGGAATAAAGTATATTGTTATGCGGTTTGACTGATAAAGATCTTCGTAGAATATGTAGGAACCAATATGATCATACAGGTTCCGCTATTGGTTATTGAATGAAGACGTGTCTCGGTCATGTCTACATAGTTCTCGAACCCGTAGGGTCCGCATGCTTAAAGTTCTGTGACGATCGGTATTATGAGTTTTTGTGTTTTGATGTACCGAAGGTAGTTCGGAGTCCCGGATATGATCACGGACATGACGAGTGATACGTCTCTGGCATATCTACTTTTCCAAACACTTTTGCCCTTGTTTTGGACTCTAACATGTATGATTTGAATGGAGATAATACGGATTGACGCTGTTTTCAGCAGAATTGCCATGGTGTTATTTACGTGCAGAAACAAAAGTTCCCGGAATGACCTGAAACTCCACGGAGATTATTTTTGGAAATAATAAAAAATACTGGCAAAGAATCAAGGCCAGGGGGACCACACCCTAGCCACGAGGGTGGGGGCGCGCCCCTCTGCCTCGTGGGCCCCCTGGAGCTACACCGACCTCAACTCCAACTCCATATATTCGTGTTCGGGGAGAAAAAAATAGAGGAGAAGGATTCATCACATTTTACGATACTGAGCCGCCGCCAAGCCCTTACCTCTCTCCGGAGGGCTGATCTGGAGTCTGTTTGGGGCTCCGGAGAGGGGAATCCATCGCCGTCATCATCATCAACCATCCTCCATCACCAATTTCATGATGCTCACCGCCGTGCGTGAGTAATTCCATCGTAGGCTTGCTGGACGGTGATGGGTTGGATGAGATTTATCATGTAATCGAGTTAGTTTTGTTAGGGTTTGATCCCTAGTATCCACTATGTTCTGAGATTGATGTTGCTATGACTTTGCTATGCTTAATGCTTGTCACTAGGGCCCGAGTGCCATGATTTCAGATCTGAACCTATTATGTTTTCATGAATATATGAGAGTTCTTGATCCTATCTTGCAAGTCTATAGTCACCTACTATGTGTTATGATCCGGCAACCCCGTAGTGACAATAATCGGGACCACTCCCGGTGATGACCATAGTTTGAGGAGTTCATGTATTCACTATGTGTTAATGCTTTGGTCCGGTACTCTATTAAAAGGAGGCCTTAATATCCCTTAGTTTCCGCTAGGACCCCGCTGCCATAGGAGGGTAGGACAAAAGATGCCATGCAAGTTCTTTTCCATAAGCACGTATGACTATATTCGGAATACATGCCTACATTACATTGATGAATTGGAGCTATTCTGTGTCACCCTAGGTTATGACTGTTACATGATCGATCGCATCCGGCATAATTCTCTATCACCGATCCATTGCCTACGAGCTTTCCATATATTGTTCTTCGCTTATTTACTTTTCCGTTGCTATTGTTATCATCACTATAAAACACCAAAAATATTACTTTTGCTACCGTTACCTTTTGCTATCGTTACCACTACTATCATATTACTTTGCTACTAAATACTTTGCTGCAGATATTAAGTTTTCAGGTGTGGTTGAATTGACAACTCAGCTGCTAATACTTGAGAATATTATTTGGCTCCCCTTGTGTCGAATCAATAAATTTGGGTTGAATACTCTACCCTGGAAAACTGTTGCGATCCCCTATACTTGTGGGTTATCAAGACTATTCTCTGGTGCCGTTGCCGGGGAGCATAGCTCTATTCTTTTAGTCACTTGGGATTTACATCTGCTGGTCACTATGAAGAACTTGAAAGATGCAAAAACAAAAATTTATCCCTCAACTATGAGGGGAGGTAAGGAACTGCCATCTAGCTCTGCACTTGATGCACCTTCTGTTTTGAGTAAGCTTGCAACACCTAAACCTACCTCTGCTATTAATTTTGATATGTCGCATATTATTGATGATGCCACTTTCTGCTATGCATGATACTTATGATGAAACTACTTCTATGCTAGATACTACTGTGCCACTTGGTGAATTTCTTGATGAACAACTTGCTAGGGCTAGAGAGAATGAAATTATTGAAACTGATAATATTGATGAAAGTGATGATGAAGGCTCTCCTAATAAATACGAATTGCCTATTGTGCCTGAGGGCTATGTTATGGATGAAGAAACTGCTAGAGATTTTCTTGCTCGCAATGATAGGAGTGATCTTAAGAAATTATTAGCTAAGCTTAAACAAAAAACTCTGAATGCTAGAATGAAATATGATCCTGCTTATGCTACTTCACCTATCTTTGTTACTGATAAGGATTATGAATTCTCTATTGATCCTAATATAATTACTTTGGTTGAATCTGATCCTTTTGATGGTTATGAATCTGAAACTGTTGTGGCACATCTTACTAAATTAAATGATATAACCACCCTGTTCACTAATGATGAGAGAACTTGCTACTTTTATATCCTTAAAATATTTCCGTTCTCATTAAAGGGTGATGCTAAGATATGGTTTAATTCTCTTGATCCTGGTTGTGTGCGTAGTCCCCAGGATATGATTTATTACTTCTCTGCTAAATATTTCCCTGCTCATAAGAAATAAGCTGCCTTAAGGGATATATATAATTTTGTGCAAATTGAAGAAGAGAGTCTCCCACAAGCTTGGGGGGGCTTCTCCAATTACTTAATGCTTTGCCTGATCACCCTCTAAAGAAAAATGAAATACTTGATATCTTTTATAATGGACTAACCGATGCTTCCAGAGATTACCTGGATAGTTGTGTTGGTTCTGTTTTCAGGGAAAGAACACCGGATGAAGCTGAAATTCTATTGAATAATATGTTGACAAATGAAAATAATTGTACACTTCCTGAGCCAGCTCCTGAGCCAACTCCTGAGCCTATTCCTAAACCAACACCGAAGAAAAAGAGGTGTTCTATTTCTCAGTCCTGAAGATATGCAAGAGGCAAATAAATCTATGAAAGAAAAGGGTATTAAAGCTGAAGATGTTAAGAATTTACCTCCTATTGAAGAAATACATGGTCTTAATTTACTGCCTATTGAAGAAACACATGGTCTTGATAACCCGACACATGTAGTAAAGGTAAATTCTCTCTCTCTCTATATATATATATGATAAAGCTGAAATCCCTCCTACTAAGATTGCTAGCCAATGTTTGGATGAGTTTGATAACTTTATGGTTAAGCAAGAAGACTTCAATGCTTATTTTGGTAGACAATTGAAACAAAATGCTTATATGATTGAACACTTGGGTGATTATATGTCTAGAGTTAAAGGTGAACTTAAACTCATTAGTAAACATGCTTCTATGGTTACCACTCAAGTAGAACAAGTACTTAAAGCTCAAAATGATTTGCTCAATGAATTAAATAGTAAGAAAAATGATAATGTTGTTAGATTTATGACTAGAGGTGGTAAAATGACCCAGGAACCTTTGTATCCTGAGGCCATCCTAAGAGAATTGAGCAAGATTCTCAGAGAAATAATATAGATGCACCTAGTACTTCTAAAAGGAAGAAAAAGAAAAATGATAGGACTATGCATGCTTCTAGTGAACCTGCTATTGACACCCCTGAGAATCCCAATGATATCTCTATTTCTGATGTTGAAACACAATCTGGTAATGAGCATGAACCTAGTGATAATGTTAATAATGATGTTCATGTTGATGCTCAACCTAGTAATGATAATGATATAGAAATTGAACCTGCTGTTGATCTTGATAACCCACAATCAAAGAATCAATGTTATGATAAGAGAGACTTTGTTGCTAGGAAACATGGTAAAGAAAGAGAACCATGGGTTCAGAAACCCATGCCTTTTCCTCCCAAACCATCCAAGAAAAAGGATGATGAGGATTTTGAGCGCTTTGCTGAAATGATTAGACCTATCTTTTTGCATATGAGATTAACTCATATGCTCAAAATGAATCCTTATGCTAACTACATGAAAGAAATTGTTACTAATAAAAGAAAGATACCGGAAGCTGAAATTTCCACCATGCTTGCTTATTATACTTTTAAAGGTGGAATACCTAAGAAACTAGGAGATCCCGGAGTATCAACTATACCATGCTCCATTAAAAGAAACTATGTTAGAACTGCTTTATGTGATCTTGGAGCCAGTGTTAGTGTTATGCCTCTCTCTGTATATTGTAGACTTGATTTGAATAAGTTGACACCTAGCGAAATATCTTTGCAAATGGCTGATAAATCAACTGCTATACCTGTCAGTGTTTGTGAGGATGTGCCTGTTGTGGTTGCAAACGTTATTATTTTAACGGACTTTGTTATTCTTGATTTTCCCGAGGACGATAGTATGTCTATTATTCTTGGAAGACCCTTTTTGAATACTACAGGGGCTATTGTTGATTGCAACAAGGGCAATGTCACTTTTCATGTTAATGGTAATGAGAATACGGTACACTTTCCAAGGAAACAACCTCAAGTTCATAGTATAAACTCTATTGGAAAAATTCCATCGATTATTTTTGGAGGTTTTGAATTTCCTCTTCCTACTGTCAAGAAGAAATATGATATTCTTCTTGTTGGGGATGTGCATATCCCCGTTGAGGTAACCTAGTGTTATTCGAAAATTCTCCGGTTCCATGTTACTCGGATAGAGTTTGTTAACAAGACTTGATCAACCTTGTTAGTGGATTCCTTTTGATGAGAATGAGATGGATGAATTTACAACACACAACCTTCTGTACCCTCTTTTTACATTCTGTTATTTATATTAAATAAAGCAAAAATAGTAATTTATGTCTGTTTTCTAAATTACCCGTGCAATATAAAAATACCACAAAAATAAAAGTTCTCCAAATGCCCTGAAATTTAAATATGATTTTTTCTGGAATATTTGAGAATATCTGGCACTGAGAACACAGCAGGGGGAGCAAGCACCTGGCCATGAGGGTCCACGGTGCGCCCACCCCCTGGGCGCGCCCCCCTGCCTCGTGGGCCCATGGTGGCTCCCCTCCACTTATTCCTGCACCCACACACTTCTTCTTCCTCCCAAAAAAACACCATCCAGCTCAAGCACGAGTTCTAGCTCATTTTGCTGCGATTTTCGATCTCCTTGCTCAAAGCACCTCTCACAAAATTACTTTGGGGGATTGTTCCTTGGTATTTGACTCCTCCGTTGGTCCAACTAGTTTTTGTTCTAGTGCTTTATTCATTGCAAATTTGTGCTGCCTAGGTGACCATGTTCTTGAGCTTGCATGTCAAATTTATGTGGTTCCAAGTGGTTCTAATGCATGATATAGGCTCTAGGCATTTGTAGGAGTAGTTGCTATCAATTTTGTTGAGTTTGGTTTACTTTTATTTGAAGTTACTAAAAATTTCAGAATTTTTTAGAAAATAATGAAGAGATTTTTGAGGGGCTCATCGAGCCGAAGCTCGAAGGAAAAGCAAAATGAAGAAGCAGAGAGGCCTAGATATAATTTCCAAGTACCTTGTTCCGTTGGAGGCCATTCACGCCTACCGAAACCCTACATCAGCTGCAGAGCCAGAGCCGAAACCACAATTTGAGCCTCCACGATAGTCTGATTACCAGTGGGATCCGGAGGTGATTGCTAGCCAGTGGCAATCTCACTATGCATCTCAGTACGACCCCAACTACAACTTTGGATATCCGCCAGGCCATCCATGGCATTAGACCAACTTAGGCCAAAAGTCTAAGCTTGGGGGAGTACGTATTTCCCACCGACATTACATTCATGTTCACACACTCATTGCTAGTTGTCGGTGCTCATACTTTTTCATTGTATCATCCATACTACTTTATTTCCTTTTTATGCTTTCTTCTTGTGTGTTTGATAAACCTTAAGAAAAACCAAAAAAATAGTTGTAGCTTTTAGCTAGCTTTAATTTCTATGCTTGTAGTAGTAATTAAAAAGAAAACCCAAAAAGATTTCCTGTTCTTCTTTTGCTTGTTGGGAGCTTTCCTGTGTAAATAGTTTTATTTATTTTCTTTTCTTTGGGGGTCGATAGGAGAAGACGATGACTAAATTATTGAAGTGACTCTTATATGCATTATTGTTGATTTAACCAAGAGTCCATATTGCCTTGTCTTCTCCTGTTTATTGAATGCTTGCAGATTCCAGCTTAGTCCAATGCACGTGCACTGTTATTATTATTCACATCATTCGGTCGTGCAATTGAAAGGCAATAATGATGATTATATGATGAACTTATTGAGATGAGAAAAGCTGGTATGAACTCGACCTCTCTTGTTTTTGTAAATATGATTAGTTCATCGTTCCTGATTCAGCCTATTATTAATAAACATATTTGCAATGACAATTAGAGATTATAGTTGCTTATGCCATGCTTAATTAGCTAGGAGCTTATAATGGTTTACCTTGTGTGCCAACATGCTATTAAAATGGTTGTGATGTGGTATGATAGGGTGATATCCTCTTTTGAACAATTCGAGTGGCTGGACTTGGTACATGTTCACGCATGTAGTTGAAACAAAATCAACATAGCCTCTACGATATTTATGTTCATGGTGCATTATATCCTACTCATGCTTGCATTTGGTGTTGATTAATTTTAATGCATGTTCATGACTGTTGTCGCTCTCTAGCTGGTCGCTTCCCAGTCTTTTTCTAGCCTTCACCTATACTAAGCGGGAATACTGCTTGTGCATCCAATTTCATAAACCCCAAAGTTATTCCATATGAGTCCACCATACCTACCTATATACGGTATCTACCTGTCGTTCCAAGTAAATTTGTATGTGCCAAACTCTAAACCTTCAAATAAACATTCTGTTTTGTATGCTCGAATAGCTCATGTATCAACTAGGGTTGTCCGTATCTTCCATGTTAGGCGGGTTATTCTCAAGAGGAGTGGACTCCGCTCCTCACTCACGAGAAAATGGTTGGTCATCGGGATGCCTAGTCCCATGCTTTATGCAAATCAAATCAAAATAATTGCAAACAAAACTCCCCTTGGGACTGTTGTTAGTTGGAGGCACTCATTGTTTCGAGCAAGCCATGGATTGATGCTTGGAACCGCCTATAATGTGTGTAGCATGGAAGATATCGCCATCTCTTGGTTGTTATGTTGACAATGAAAGTATACCACTCAAAATATTCATCTCTATTTCAAAATCGAGCTCTGGCACCTCTACAAATCCCTGCTTCCCTCTGCGAAGGGCCTATCTATTTACTTTTATGTTGAATCATCATCCTCTTATTAAGAAGCACCAGTAGGAGAGCACCGCTGTCATTCGCATTCATTACTATTAGTTTACATTGAGTATGACTTGACTGGATCTCTTTTACCATGAATTACAATGTCTAGTCAGTCCTTGATCTTTAAAGGTGTTCTGCATTTATGTTTTGCGATCTCAGAAAGGGCTAGCGAGATACCATCTTGTTATATCATATTATGATTGTTTTGAGAAAGTGTTGTCATCCGAGATTTATTATTATTGCTCGCTAGTTGATTATGTCATTGATATGAGTAAACATGAGACCTAAGAGTTATTGTAAATATGGTTAGTTCATAATCTTTGCTGAAAATTTGAATGTTGGCTTTACATATATACAACAACAAGAGCAAACAGAGTTTGTAAAAGTTTTTCTTTATCACTTTGAGTTTGTCAACTGAATTGCTTGAGGACAAGCAAAGGTTTAAGCTTGGGGGAGTTGATATGTCTCCGTCATATCTACTTTTCCAAACACTTTGGCCCTTGTTTTGGACTCTAACTTGTATGATTTGAATGGAACTAACCTAGACTGATGTTGTTTTCAGTAGAATTGCCATGGTGTTATTTATGTGCAAAAACATAAGTTCTCGGAATGACCTAAAACTCCACGGAGATTATTTTTGGAAATAATAAAAAATAATTGCAAAGAATCAAGGCCAGGGGGCCCACACCCTAGCCACGAGGGTGGGGGCGTGCCTGCCCCCCTGGGCACGCCCCCTGCCTCATGGGCCCCCTGGAGCTCCACCGACCTCAACTCCAACTCCATATATTCGTGTTCGGGGAGAAAAAAATAGAGGAGAAGGCTTCATCGTGTTTTACGATACGGAGCCGCCGCCAAGCCCTAAACTCTCTCGGGAGGGCTGATCTGGAGTCCGTTCGGGGCTCCGAGAGGGGAATCCGTCGCCGTCGTCATCATCAACCATCCTCCATCACCAATTTTATGATGCTCACTGCTGAGCGCGAGTAATTCCATCGTAGGCTTGCTGGACGGTGATGGGTTGGATGAGATTTATCATGTAATCGAGTTAGTTTTGTTAGGGTTTGATCCCTAGTATCCACTATGTTCTGAGATTGATGTTGCTATGACTTTGCTATGCTTAATGCTTGTCACTAGGGCCCAAGTGCCATGATTTCAGATCTGAACCTATTATGTTTTCATGAATATATGAGATTTCTTGATCCTATCTTGCAAGTCTATAGTCACCTACTATGTGTTATGATCCGACAACCCCGAAGTGACAATAATCGGGACCACTCCCGGTGATGACCGTAGTTTCAGGAGTTCATGTATTCACTATGTGTTAATGCTTTGATCCGGTACCCTATTAAAAGGAGGCCTTAATATCCCTTAGTTTCCACTAGGACCCCGCTGCCACGGGAGGGTAGGACAAAAGATGTCATGAAAGTTCTTTTCCATAAGCACGTATGACTATATTCGGAATACATGCCTACATTATATTGATGAATTGGAGCTAGTTCTGTGTCACCCTAGGTTATGACTGTTATATGATCGATCACATCCGGCATAATTCTCTATCACCGATCCATTCCCTACGAGCTTTCCATATATTGTTCTTCGCTTATTTACTTTTCTGTTGTTATTGTTATCATCACTATAAAACACCAAAATATTACTTCTGCTACCGTTACCTTTTGCTATTGTTACCACTACTATCATATTACTTTGATACTAAATACTTTGCTGCAGATATTAAGTTTCCAGGTGTGGTTGAATTGACAACTCAGCTGCTAATACTTGAGAATATTCTTTGGCTCCCCTTGTGTCAAATTAATAAATTTCGGTTGAATACTCTACCCTCGAAAACTGTTGTGATCCCCTATACTTGTTCGTTATCAACGAGGAGTCTCAAAATGGTCGAGACGTAAAGATCGATATATTGGACGACTATGTTCGGACACCAGAAGTGTTTCGGGAGGTTTCAGGCATATACCGGAGTACCGAGGGGTTACCGGAACCCCCTGGGGAGTATATTGGGCCTAATGGGCCCTAGTGGGAGAAGAGGAGGGGCGGCCAGGGCATCCGCGCGCCCCCTCCCCCTCTAGTCCGAATTGCACAAGGGGGGCGGCGGCCCCCTTTTTCCTTCTCTTCCTCTCTCCCTTCCTTCCCTTCTCCTACTCCTACTAGGAAAGGAGGAGTCCTACTCCCGGTGGTAGTAGGACTCCCCCCTTGGCGCGCCCTCCTCCTTGGTCGGCCGCCTCCCCCCTAGCTCCTTTATATATGGGAGTAGGGGGCACCCTAGAGACACAACAATTGATCATTGATCTCTTAGCCGTGTGCGGTGCCCCCTCCACCATAATCCACCTTGGTCATATCGTAGCGGTGCTTAGGCGAAGCCCTGCGTCGGTAGCATCATCATCACTGTCACCATGTGGTCGTGCTGACGAAGCTCTTCCCAGAAGCTCTACTGGATCGTGAGTTCGCGGGACATCACCGAGCTGAATGTGTGCTGAACGTGGAGGTGCCGTACGTTCGGTGCTGAGGATCGGTCGATCGTGAAGACGTATAACTACATCAACTGCGTTGTTATAACGCTTCCGCTTACGGTCTACGAGGGTACGTAGACGACACTCTCCCCTCTCATTCCTATGCATCACCATGATCTTGCGTGTGCGTAGGAATTTTTTTGAAATTACCACATTCCCCAACAGTGGCATCAGAGCCAGACTTATGCGTAGATGTTATATGCACGAGTAGAACACAAGTGAGTTGTGGGCGATACAAGTCATACTGCTTACCAGCATGTCATACTTTGGTTCGGCGGTATTGTTGGATGAAGCGGCCCGGACCGACATTACGCGTACGCTTACGCGAGATTGGTTCTACCGACGTGCTTTGCACACAGGTGGCTGGCGGGTGTCAGTTTCTCCAACTTTAGTTGAACCGAGTGTGGCTACGCCCGGTCCTTGTGAAGGTTAAAACATCACTAACTTGACGAAATATCGTTGTGGTTTTGATGCGTAGGTAAGAACGGTTCTTGCTCAGCCCGTAGCAGCCACGTAAAATTGCAACAACAAAGTAGAGGACGTCTGACTTGTTTTTGCAGGGCATTTTGTGATGTGATATGGTCAAGACATGATGCTATATTTATTGTATGAGATGGTCATGTTTTGTAACAGAGTTATCGGCAACTGGCAGGAGCCATATGGTTGTCGCTTTATTGTATGCAATGCAATCGCCCTGTAATTGCATTACTTTATCACCAAGCGGTAGCGATAGTCGTAGAAGCAATAGTTGGCAAGACAACAACGATGCTACGATGGAGATCAAGGTGTCACGCTGGTGACGATGGTGATCATGACGGTGCTTTGGAGATGGAGATCAAGGGCACAAGATGATGATGGCCATATCATATCACTTATATTGATTGCATGTGATGTTTGTCCTTTATGCATCTTATTTTGCTTTGTTTGACGGTAGCATTATAAGATGATCTCTCACCAAATTTCAAGGTAAAAGTGTTCTCCCTGAGTATGCACCATTGCCAAAGTTCATCGTGCCGAGACACCACGTGATGATCGGGTGTGATAAGCTCAATGTTCATCTACAACGGGTGTAAGACAGTTTTGCACACGCAGAATACTCGGGTTAAACTTGACGAGCCTAGCATATGTAGATATGGCCTCGGAACACTGAGACCGAAAGGTCGAGCGTGAATCATATAGCAGATATGATCAACATAGATATGTTCACCATTGAAAACTACTCCATCTCACGTGATGATCGGTTATGGTTTAGTTGATATGGATCACGTGATCACTTAGATGATTAGAGGGATGTCTATCTAAGTGGGAGTTCTTAAGTAATATGATTAATTGAACTTAAATTTATCATGAACTTAGTAACTGATAGTATTTTGCTTGTTTATGTTGTTGTAGATAGATGGCTCGTGTTGTTGTTCCGTTGAATTTTAATGTGTTCCTTGAGAAAGAGAAGTTGAAAGATGATGGTAGCAATTACACAGACTGGGTCCATAACTTGAGGATTATCCTCATTGCTGCATAGAAGAATTACGTCCTGGAAGCACCGCTGGGTTCCAGGTCTTCTGTAGATGCTACTGACGATGTTAAGAACGTCTGGCAGAGCAAAACTGTTGACTACTCGATAGTTCAGTGTGCCATGCTTTACGTCTTAGAACTGGGACTTCAACGACGTTTTGAACGTCATGGAGCATATGAGATGTTCCAGGAGTTGAAGTTAATATTTCAAGTAAATGCCCGGATTGAGAGATATGAAGTCTCTAATAAGTTCTACAGCTGCAAGATGGAGGAGAATAGTTCTCTCAGTGAACATATACTCAAAATGTCTGGGTATAACAATCACTTGATTCAACCGGGAGTTAATCTTCCGGATGATAATGTCATTGACAAAATTCTTCAATCACTGCCACCAAGCTACAAGAGCTTCATGATGAACTATAATATGCAAGGGATGGATAAGACAATTCCCGAGCTCTTCGCAATGCTAAAGGCTGCGGAGGTAGAAATCAAGAAGGAGCATCAAGTGTTGATGGTCAACAAGACCACCAGTTTCAAGAAAAAGGGTAAAGGGAAGAAGAAGGGGAACTTCAAGAAGAACGACAAACAAGTTGCTGCTCAAGAGAAGAAACCTAAGTCTGGACCTAAGCCTGAGACTGAGTTCTTCTACTGCAAACAGACTGGTCACTGGAAGCGGAACTGCCCCAAGTATTTGGCGGATAAAAAGGATGGCAAGGTGAACAAAGGTGTATGTGATATACATGTTATTGATGTGTACCTTACTAGAGCTCGCAGTAGCACTTGGTTATTTGATATTGGTTCTGTTGCTAATATTTGCAACTCGAAACAGGGACTACGGATTAAGCGAAGACTGGCTAAGGACGAGGTGATGATGCGCGTGGGAAATGGTTCCAAAGTCGATGTGATCGCCGTCGCCACGCTACCTCTACATCTACCTTCGGGATTAGTTTTAGACCTGAATAATTGTTATTTGGTGCCGGCGTTAAGCATGAACATTATATCTGGATCTTGTTTGATGCGAGACGGTTATTCATTTAAATCTGAGAATAATGGTTGTTCTATTTATATGTGTAATATCTTTTATGGTCATGCACCCTTGAAGAGTAGTCTATTTGTGTTGAATCTCGATAGTAGTGATACACATATTCATAATGTTGAAGCCAAAATATGCAGAGTTGATAATGATAGTGCAACTTATTTGTGGCACTGCCATTTGGGTCATATTGGTGTAAAGCGCATGAAGAAACTCCATACTGATGGACTTCTGGAATCACTTGATTATGAATAACTTGGTACTTGCGAACCATGCCTCATGGGCAAGATGACTAAAACGCCGTTCTCTGGAACAATGGAGCGAGCAACAGATTTATTGGAAATCATACATACTGATGTATGAGGTCCAATGAATATTGAGGCTCACGGCGGGTATCGTTATTTTCTCACCTTCATAGATGATTTGAGCTGATATGGGTATATCTACTTAATGAAACATAAGTCTGAAACATTTGAAAAGTTCAAAAATTTCAGAGTGAAGTGGAAAATCATCGTAACAAGAAAATAAAGTTTCTACGATCTGATCGTGGAGGAGAATACTTGAGTTACGAGTTTGGTCTACATTTGAAACAATGCGGAATAGTTCCACAACTCACGCCACCCGGAACACCATAGCGTAATGGTGTATCTGAATGTCGTAATCGTACTTTACTAGATATGCTGTGATCTATGATGTCTCTTACTGATTTACCGCTATCGTTTTGGGGTTATGCTTTAGAGACGGCTACATTCACGTTAAATAGGGCACCATCGAAATCCGTTGAGACGACGCCTTATGAACTGTGGTTAGGCAAGAAACCTAAGTTGTCGTTTCTTAAAGTTTGGGGCTGCGATGCTTATGTGAATAAGATTCAACCTGATAAGCTCGAACCCAAATCGGAGAAATGTGTCTTCATAGGATACCCAAAGGAAACTATTGGGTACACCTTCTATCACAGATCCAAAGGCAAGACATTTGTTGCTAAGAATGGATCCTTTCTAGAGAAGGAGTTTCTCTCGAAAGAAGTGAGTGGAAGAAAAGTAGAACTTGATGAGGTAACTGTGCCTGCTCCCTTATTGGAAAGTAGTTCGTCGCAGAAACCGGTTCCTGTGATGCCTACACCAATTAGTGAGGAAGCTAATGATATTGATCATGAAACTTCAGATCAAGTTGCTACCGAACCTCGTAGGTCAACCAGAGTAAGATCTGCTCCAAAGTGGTACGATAATCCTATTCTGGAAGTCATGTTACTTGGCCAAGGCGAACCTACGAAGTATGAAGAAGCGATGGTGAGCCCATATTCCGCAAAATGAAATCTGAGATGGGATCCATGTATGAGAACAAAGTGTGGACTTTAGTTGACTTGCCCGATGATCGGCAAGCCATAGAAAATAAATGGATCTTCAAGAATAAGACTGACGCTGACAGTAATGTTACTGTCTACAAAGCTCGACTTGTTGCGAAAGGTTTTCGACAAGCTCAAGGGGTTGACTACGATGAGACTTTCTCACCCGTAGCGATGCTTAAGTCTGTCCGAATCATGTTAGCAATTGCCGCATTTTATGATTATGAAATTTGGCAAATGGATGTCAAAATTGCATTCCTGAATGGATTTCTGGAAGAAGAGTTGTATATGATGCAACCAGAAGGTTTTGTCGATCCAAAGGGAGCTAACAAAGTGTGCAAGCTCCAGCGATCCATTTATGGACTAGTGCAAGCCTCTCGGAGTTGGAATAAACGTTTTGATAGTGTGATCAAAGCATATGGTTTTATACATACTTTTGGAGAAGCCTGTATTTGCAAGAAAGTGAGTGGGAGCTCTGTAGCGTTTCTAATATTATATGTGGATGACATATTGTTGATTGTAAATGATATAGAATTTCTGGATAGCATAAAAGGATACTTGAATAAGAGTTTTTCAATGAAAGACCTCGGTGAAGCTGCTTACATATTGGGCATCAAGATCTATAGAGATAGATCAAGACGCTTAATTGGACTTTCACAAAGCACATACCTTGACAAAGTTTTGAAAAGGTTAAAAATGGATCAAGCAAAGAAAGGGTTCTTGCCTGTGTTACAAGGTGTGAAGTTGAGTCAGACTCATTGCCCGACCACTGCAGAAGATAGAGAGAAAATGAAAAGTGTTCCCTATGCTTCTGCCATAGGCTCTATCATGTATGCAATGCTGTGTACCAGACCTGATGTGTGCCTTGCTATTAGTTTAGCAGGGAGATACCAAAGTAATCTAGGAGTGGATCATTGGACAGCGGTCAAGAACATCCTAAAGTACCTAAAGAGGACTAAGGATATGTTTCTCGTTTATGGAGGTGACAAAGAGCTCGTCGTAAATGGTTACATCAATGCAAGCTTTGACACTGATCTAGACGATTATAAATCGCAAACCGGATACGTGTTTATATTGAACGGTGGAGCTATCAGTTGGTGCAGTTCTAAACAAAGCATCGTGGCGAGATCTACATGTGAAGCGGAGTACATAGCTACTTCGGAAGCAGCAAATGAGGAGTCTGAATGAAGGAGTTCATATCCGATCTAGGTGTCATACAAAGTGCACTGGGTCCAATGAAAATCTTTTGTGACAATACTGGTGCAATTGCCTTGGCAAAGGAATCCAGATTTCACAAGAGAACCAAGCACATCAAGAGACGCTTCAATTCCATCCGGGGTCAAGTCCAAGTAGGAGACATAGAGATTTTCAAGATACATACCGATCTGAATGTTGTAGACCCGTTGACTAAGCCTCTTCCACGAGCAAAACATGATCAGCACCAAGACTCCATGGGTGTTAGAATCATTAGTGTGTAATCTAGATTATTGACTCTAGTGCAAGTGGGAGACTGAAGGAAATATGCCCTAGAGGCAATAATAAAGTTATTATTTATTTCCTCATATCATGATAAATGTTTATTATTCATGCTAGAATTGTATTAACCGGAAACATAATACATGTGTGAATACATAGACAAACATAGTGTCACTAGTATGCCTCTACTTGACTAGCTCGTTGATCAAAGATGGTTGAGTTTCCTAGCCATAGACATGAGTTGTCATTTGATTAATGGGATCACATCATTAGGAGAATGATGTGACTGACTTGACCCATTTTGTTAGCTTAGCACTTGATCGTTTAGTTTACTGCTATTGCTTTCTCCATGACTTATACATGTTCCTATGACTATGAGATTATGCAACTCCCGAATACCGGAAGAACACTTTGTGTGCTACCAAATGTCACAACATGACTGGGTGATTATAAAGGTGCTCTACAGGTGTCTCCGATGGTGTTTGTTGAGTTGGCATAGATCAAGAATATGATTTGTCACTTTGATTGTCGGAGAGGTAACTCTGGGCCCTTTCGGTAATGCACATCACTATAAGCCTTGCAAGCAATGTGACTAATGAGTTAGTTACAGGATGATGCACTACGGAATGAGTAAAGAGACTTGCCGGTAACAAGATTGAGCTAGGTATTAAGATACCTACGATCGAATCTCGGGCAAGTAACTTACCGATGACAAAGGGAACAAAGTATATTGTTATGCGGTTTGACCGATAAAGATCTTCGTAGAATATGTAGGAACCAATATGAGCATCCAGGTTCTGTTGGTTATTGACCGAAGACATGTCTCGGTCATGTCTACATAGTTCTCGAACCCATAGGGTCCGCATGCTTAAAGTTCTGTGACGATCGGTATTATGAGTTTTTGTGTTTTTATGTACCGAAGGTGGTTTGGAGTCTCGGATATGATCACGGACATGACGAGGAGTCTCGAAATGGTCAAGATGTATAGATCGATATATTGGACGACTATGTTCGGACACCGGAAGTGTTTCGGGAGGTTTCGGGCATAAATCGTAGTACCGGGGGTTACCGGAACCCCCCGGGGAGTATATTGGGCCTAATGGGCCCTAGTGGGAGAAGAGGAGGGGCGGCCAGGGTAGCCGTGCGCCCCCTCCCCCTCTAGTACGAATTGGACAAGGAGGGGGTGGCGCCCCCCTTTTTCCTTCTCTTCCTCTCTCCCTTCCTTCCCTTCTCCTACTCCTACTAGGAAAGGAGGAGTCCTACTCCCGGTGGGAGTAGGACTCCCCCCTTGGTGCGCCCTCCTCCTTGGCCGGCCGCCTCCCCCTAGCTCCATTATATACGGGGGCAGGGGGCACCCCAGAGACACAACAATTGATCATTGATCTCTTAGCCGTGTGCGGTGCCCCCCTACACCATAATCCACCTCGGACATATCGTAGCGGTGCTTAGGCGAAGCCCTGCGTCGGTAGCATCATCATCACTGTCACCACGCCGTCGTGCTGACGAAGCTCTTCTCGGAAGCTCTACTGGATCGTGAGTTCGCGGGACGTCACCGAGCTTAACGTGTGCTGAACACGGAGGTGTCGTACGTTCGGTGCTGAGGACCGGTCGATCGTGAAGACGTACGACTACATCAACTGCATTATTATAACGCTTCCGCTTACGGTCTACGAGGGTACGTAGACGACACTCTCCCCTCTCATTGCTATGCATCACCATGATCTTGCGTGTGCGTAGGATTTTTTTTGAAATTACTATGTTCCCTAACAGAAACCATCACCGGTGGCCATCTTCATCATCCTGGCACTATCCATGACGAGGAGGGAGTAGTTAACCCTCGAGGCTGAGGGTATGTACCAGTAGCTATGTGTTTGATCTATCTCTCTCATGTTCTTGATATGGCACGATCTTGATGTACCGCGAGCTTTGCTTTTATAGTTGGATCTTATGATGCTTCTCCCCCTCTACCCTCTTGTAATGGATTGAGTTTTCCCTTTGAAGTTATCTTATCGGATTGAGTTTTTAAGGATTTGAGAACACTTGATGTATGTCTTGCATGTGCTTATCTATGGTGACAATGGGATATTCACGTGATCTACTTGATGTAGTTTTGGTGATCAACTTGCGGGTTCTGTGACCTTGTGAACTTATGCATAGGGGTTGGCACACGTTTTCGTCTTGACTCTCCGCTAGAAACTTTGGGGCACTCTTTGAAGTTCTTTGTGTTGGTTTGAATAGATGAATCTAAGAGTGTGTGATGCATATCGTATAATCAAACCCGCAAATACTTGTGGTGACATTGGAGTATCTAGGTGACATTAGGGTTTTGGTTGATGTGTGTCTTAAGGTCTTATTTTAGTATGAACTCTAGGGTTGTTTGTGACACTTATAGGAATGGCCCAATAGATCAATCGGAAAGAATAACTTTGAGGTGGTTTCGTACCCTACAATAATCTCTTCGTTTGTTCTCCGCTATTAGTGACTTTGGAGTGACTCTTTGTTGCATGTTCAGGGATTGTTATATGATCTATTTATGTTATCATTGTTGAGAGAACTTGCTGTTGGAAATATGCCCTAGAGGCAATAATAAAAGTATTATTATATTTCATTGTTCATGATAATTGTCTTTTATTCATGCTATAACTGTATTATCCGGAAATCGTAATACACGTGTGAATACTTAGACCACACTATGTCCCTGGTAAGCCTCTAGTTGACCAGCTCGTTGTGATCAACAGATAGTCATGGTTTCCTGACTATGGACATTGGATGTCGTTGATAACGGGATCACATCATTAGGAGAATGATGTGATGGACAAGACCCAATCCTAAGCATAGCATAAAAGATCGCGTAGTTCGTTTTGCTAGAGCTTTGCAAGTGTCAAGTATCTCTTCCTTCGACCATGAGATCGTGTAACTCCCGGATACCGTAAGAGTGCCTTGGGTGTATCAAACGTCACAACGTAACTGGGTGACTATAAAGGTGCATTACAGGTATCTCCGAAAGTAGTTGTTGGGTTGACACGGATCGAGACTGGGATTTGTCACTCCGTATGATGGAGAGGTATCTCTGGGCCCACTCGGTAATGCATCATCATAATGAGCTCAATGTGACCAAGGTGTTGGACATGGGATCATGCATTACGGTACGAGTAAAGTGACTTGCCGGTAACGAGACTGAACAAGGTATTGGGATACCGACGATCGAGTCTCGGGCAAGTAACGTACCGATTGACAAAGGGAATTGCATACAGGGTTTGATCGAATCCTCGACATAGTGGTTCATCCGATGACAACATCGAGGAGCATGTGGGAGCCATCATGGGTATCCAGATCCCGCTGATGGTTATTAACTGAGAGCGTCTCGGTCATGTCTGCATGTCTCCCGAACCCGTAGGGTCTACACACTTAAGGTTCGGTGACGCTAGGGTTATGAAGATATGTATATGCAGAAACCCGAATGTTGTTCGGAGTCCCGGATGAGATCCCGGACGTCACGAGGAGTTCCGGAATGGTCCGGAGGTAAAGAATTATATATAGGAAGTGCTGTTTCGGGCATCGGGACAAGTTTCGGGGTTATCGGTATTGTACCGGGACCACCGGAAGGGTCCCGGGGGTCCACCGGGTGGGGCCACCTGTCCCGGGGGGCCACATGGGCTGTAGGGGGTGCGCCTTGGCCATCATGGGCCAAGGGCACCAGCCCCTATAGGCCCATGCGCCTAGGGTTTCCCCCTAGGAGGAGTCCTAGTGGTGGAAGGCACCCCTAGGTGCCTTTGGGGGGAGGGAAACCTCCCCTAGGCCGCCGCCCCCCCTAGTAGATCTCATCTACTAGGGCCGGCGCCCCCCCCTGGCACCCCTATATATAGTGGGGGAGAGGAGGGACTTCATACACCAGCCCCTGGCGCCTCCACCTCCCCCCGTTACGTCTCTCCCTCGTAGTCTCGGCGAAGCCCTGCTGCTGTGACGCCCTGCATCCACCACCACGCCGTCGTGCTGCTGGATCTTCATCAACCTCTCCTTCCCCCTTGCTGGATCAAGAAGGAGGAGACGTCTCCCGTCCCGTACGTGTGTTGAACGCGGAGGTGCCGTCCGTTCGGCGCTGGTCATCGGTGATTTGGATCACGTCGAGTACGACTACATCATCACCTTGCAAGCTTCCGCACGCGATCTACAAGTGGTATGTAGATGCAAACTCTCTCCTTAGACTCGTTGCTTAGATGAACTCATAGATGGATCTTGGTGAAACCGTAGGAAAAATTTTAATTTTCTGCAACGTTCCCCAACAGTGGCATCATGAGCTAGGTCTATGCGTAGTTCTCTTTGCACGAGTAGAACACAACTTTGTTGTGGGCGTGGATTTTGTCATCTTACTTGCCTCTACTAGTCTTTTCTTGATCAACGGTATTGTGGGATGAAGCGGCCCGGACCAACCTTACACGTACTCTTACGTGAGACCGGTTCCACCGACTGACATGCACAAGTTGCATAAGGTGGCTGGCGGGTGTCTGTCTCTCCCACCTTAGTTGGAGCGGAATCGATGAACAGGGCCCTTATGAAGGGTAAATAGAAGTTGACAAAATCACGTTGTGGTGATTCGTAGGTAAGAAAACGTTCTTGCTAGAACCCAATTGCAGCCACGTAAAAGATGCAACAACAATTAGAGGACGTCTAACTTGTTTTTGCAGCGATTGATCATGTGATGTGATATGGCCAGAAGTTGTGATGAATGATGAATTGTGATGTATGAGATCATGTTCTTTGTAATAGGATTCACGACTTGCATGTCGATGAGTATGACAACCGGCAGGAGCCATAGGAGTTGTCATTATTTTTTGTATGACCTGCGAGTCATTGAATAACGTCATGTAAACTACTTTACTTTATTGCTAAACGTTAGTCATAGAAGTAGAAGTAGTCGTTGGCGTGACAACTTCATGAAGACACGATGATGGAGATCATGATGATGGAGATCATGGTGTCAAGCCGGTGACAAGATGATCATGGAGCCCCGAAGATGAAGATCAATGGAGCTATATGATATTGGCCATATCATGTCACAACTATATAATTGCATGTGATGTTTATTATGTATTATGCATCTTGTTTACTTAGGACGACGGTAGTAAATAAGATGATCCCTTATAAAATTTCAAGAAGTGTTCTCCCCTAACTGTGCATCGTTGCTACAGTTCGTCGCTTCTAAGCACCACGTGATGATCGGGTGTGATGGATTCTTACGTTCACATACAACGGGTGTAAGACAGTTTTACACAGCGAAAACACTTAGGGTTAACTTGACGAGCCTAGCATGTGCAGACATGGCCTCGGAACACGGAGACCGAAAGGTCGAACACGAGTCGTATGGAAGATACGATCAACATGAAAATGTTCATCGACGATGACTAGTCCGTCTCACGTGATGATCGGACACGGCCTAGTCGACTCGGATCGTGTAACACTTAGATGACTAAAGGGATGTCTAATCTAAGTGGGAGTTCATAATTTGATTAGAACTTTATTATCATGAACTTAGTCTAAAACCTTTGCAAATATGTCTTGTAGATCAATGGCCAACGCTAATGTCAACATGAACTTCAACGCGTTCCTAGAGAAAACCAAGCTGAAAGATGATGGCAGCAACTATACGGACTGGGTCCGGAACCTGAGGATCATCCTCATAGCTGCTAGGAAACAATATGTCCTAGAAGGACCGCTAGGTGACGCTCCCGTCCCAGAGAACCAAGACATTATGAATGCTTGGCAGTCTCGCGCTGATGATTACTCCCTCGTTCAGTGCGGCATGCTTTACAGCTTAGAACCGGGGCTCCAAAAGCGTTTTGAGCATCACGGAGCATATGAGATGTTCGAAGAGCTGAAACTAGTTTTTCAAGCTCATGCCCGGGTCGAGAGATATGATGTCTCCGACAAGTTCTACAGTTGTAAGATGGAGGAAAATAGTTCTGTCAGTGAGCACATCCTGAAGATGTCTGGGTTGCACAACCGTATGACCCAGCTGAACATTAACCTCCCAGATGAGGCGGTCATTGACAGAATCCTCCAGTCGCTCCCACCAAGCTACAAGAGCTTTGTGATGAACTACAACATGCAGGGAATGGAAAAGACCATTCCTGATGTGTTCTCGATGCTGAAGTCAGCAGAGGCTGAAATCAAGAAAGAACATCAAGTGTTGATGGTCAATAAGACCACTAAGTTCAAGAAGGGCAAGGGTAAGAAGAACTTCAAGAAGGACGGCAAAGATGTTGCCGCGCCTGGTAAGCCAGTTACCGGGAAGAAGTCAAAGAATGGACCCAAGCCTGAGACTGAGTGCTTTTATTGCAAGGGGAAGGGTCACTGGAAGCGGAACTGCCCCAAATACTTAGCGGATAAGAAGGCCGGCAACACCAAAGGTATATTTGATATACATGTGATTGATGTGTACCTTACCAGTAATCGTAGTAACTCCTGGGTATTTGATACCGGTGTCGTTGCTCATATTTGTAACTCACAGCAGGAGCTGCGGAATAAACGGAGACTGGCAAAGGACGAGGTGACGATGCGCGTCGGGAATGGTTCCAGAGTCGATGTGATCGCCGTCGGCATGCTGCCTCTACATTTACCTACGGGATTAGTTTTGAACCTTAATAATTGTTATTTAGTGCCAAGTTTGAGCATGAACATTGTATCAGGATCTCTTTTAATACGAGATGGCTACTCATTTAAATCTGAGAATAATGGTTGTTCGATTTATATGAGAGATATGTTTTATGGTCATGCTCCGATGGTCAATGGTTTATTCTTAATGAATCTCGAGCGTAATATTACACATGTTCATAGTGTAGATGCCAAAAGATTTAAAGTTGATAACGATAGTCCCACATACTTGTGGCACTGCCGCCTTGGTCACATTGGTGTCAAGCGCATGAAGAAGCTCCATGCCGATGGACTTTTAGAGTCTCTTGATTATGAATCGTTTGACACGTGCGAACCATGCCTCTTGGGCAAAATGACCAACACTCCGTTCTCCGGAACAATGGAGCGAGCAACCAACTTGTTGGAAATCATACATACCGATGTGTGCGGTCCAATGAGCGTTGAGGCTCGCGGAGGATATCGTTATGTTCTCACTCTCACAGATGACTTGAGTAGATATGGGTATGTCTACTTAATGAAACACAAGTCTGAGACCTTTGAAAAGTTCAAGGAATTTCAGAATGAGGTGGAGAATCAACGTGACCGAAAGATAAAATTCTTACGATCAGATCGTGGAGGAGAATACTTAAGTCACGAATTTGGTACACACTTAAAGAAATGTGGAATCGTTTCACAGCTCACGCCGCCTGGAACACCTCAGCGAAATGGTGTGTCCGAACGTCGTAATCGCACTCTATTGGATATGGTGCGGTCTATGATGTCTCTTACCGATTTACCGCTATCATTTTGGGGATACGCTCTAGAGACAGCTACATTCACTTTAAATAGGGCACCGTCTAAATCCGTTGAGACGACACCGTATGAATTATGGTTTGGAAAGAAACCTAAGCTGTCGTTTCTAAAAGTTTGGGGATGCGAAGCTTATGTCAAGAAACTTCAACCTGAAAAGCTCGAACCCAAGTCGGAAAAATGCGTATTCCTAGGATACCCTAAGGAAACTGTAGGGTATACCTTCTACTTAAGATCCGAAGGCAAGATCTTTGTTTCCAAGAACGGATGCTTTCTAGAAAAAGAGTTTCTCTCGAAAGAAGTAAGTGGGAGGAAAGTAGAACTCGATGAAGTACTACCTCTTGAGCGGGATAGTGACGCAGCACAGGAAACCGTTCCTGTGATGCCCACACCAACTGAAGAGGAAAACCATGATAATGATCAAGGTACTTCGGATCAAGTTACTGCTGAACTTCGTAGGTCCACAAGGACACGTTCCGCACCAGAGTGGTACGGCAACCCTGTCCTGGAAATCATGTTGTTAGACAACAATGAACCTTCAAACTATGAAGAAGCAATGGCGGGCCCGGATTCCAACAAATGGCTTGAAGCCATGAAATCTGAGATAGAATCCATGTATGAAAACAAAGTATGGACTTTGACAGACTTGCCCGATGATCGGCGAGCGATAGAAAACAAATGGATCTTTAAGAAGAAGACGGACGCGGATGGTAATGTTACCATCTATAAAGCTCGACTTGTCGCTAAGGGTTATCGACAGGTTCAAGGGATTGACTACGACGAGACATTCTCTCCCGTAGCGAAGCTAAAGTCCGTCCGAATCATGTTAGCAATTGCCGCATACTATGATTATGAGATATGGCAGATGGACGTCAAAACAGCATTCCTTAACGGGCATCTTAAGGAAGAACTGTATATGATGCAGCCGGAAGGTTTTGTCGATCCTCGGAACGCTAACAAAGTATGCAAGCTCCAGCGATCGATTTATGGACTGGTGCAAGCATCTCGGAGTTGGAACATTCGCTTTGATGAGATGATCAAAGCGTTTGGGTTTATGCATACTTATGGAGAAGCCTGCGTTTACAAGAAAGTGAGTGGGAGCTCTGTAGCATTTCTCATATTATATGTAGATGACATACTCCTGATGGGAAATAATATAGAATTTCTGGACAGCATTAAGGCCTACTTGAATAAGTGTTTTTCAATGAAGGACCTTGGAGAAGCTGCTTATATATTAGGCATCAAGATCTATAGAGATAGATCGAGACGCCTCATAGGTCTTTCACAAAGCACATACCTTGATAAGATTTTGAAGAGATTCAGAATGGATCAGTCCAAGAAGGGGTTCTTGCCTATGTTACAAGGTATGAGACTGAGCTCAGCTCAGTCATCGACCACGGCAAAAGATAAAGAAGAGATGAGTGTCATCCCCTATGCTTCAGCCATAGGATCTATTATGTATGCCATGCTGTGTACCAGACCCGATGTAAACCTTGCCGTAAGTTTGGTAGCAAGATACCAAAGTAATCCCGGCAAGGAACACTGGACAGCGGTCAAGAATATCCTGAAGTACCTGAAAAGGACAAAGGACATGTTTCTCGTTTATGGAGGAGACGAAGAGCTCGTCGTAAAGGGTTACGTCGACGCTAGCTTCGACTCAGATCTGGATGACTCTAAGTCACAAACCGGATACGTGTATATGTTGAATGGTGGAGCAGTAAGCTGGTGCAGCTGCAAGCAGAGCGTCGTGGCGGGATCTACGTGTGAAGCGGAGTACATGGCAGCCTCGGAGGCAGCACATGAAGCGATTTGGGTGAAGGAGTTCATCACCGACCTAGGAGTCATACCCAATGCGTCAGGGCCGATCAAACTCTTCTGTGACAACACTGGAGCAATTGCCCTCGCAAAGGAGCCCAGGTTTCACAAGAAGACCAGGCACATCAAGCGTCGTTTCAACTCCATCCGTGAAAATGTTCAAGATGGAGACATAGAGATTTGCAAAGTGCACACGGATCTGAATGTCGCAGATCCGCTGACTAAACCTCTCTCGCGTGCAAAACATGATCAACACCAGAACTCTATGGGTGTTAGATTCATCACAATGTAACTAGATTGGTGACTCTAGTGCAAGTGGGACACTGTTGGAAATATGCCCTAGAGGCAATAATAAAAGTATTATTATATTTCATTGTTCATGATAATTGTCTTTTATTCATGCTATAACTGTATTATCCGGAAATCGTAATACACGTGTGAATACTTAGACCACACTATGTCCCTGGTAAGCCTCTAGTTGACCAGCTCGTTGTGATCAACAGATAGTCATGGTTTCCTGACTATGGACATTGGATGTCGTTGATAACGGGATCACATCATTAGGAGAATGATGTGATGGACAAGACCTAATCCTAAGCATAGCATAAAAGATCGTGTAGTTCGTTTTGCTAGAGCTTTGCAAGTGTCAAGTATCTCTTCCTTCGACCATGAGATCGTGTAACTCCCGGATACCGTAAGAGTGCCTTGGGTGTATCAAACGTCACAACGTAACTGGGTGACTATAAAGGTGCATTACAGGTATCTCCGAAAGTAGCTGTTGGGTTGACACGGATCGAGACTGGGAGTTGTCACTCCGTATGACGGAGAGGTATCTCTGGGCCCACTCGGTAATGCATCATCATAATGAGCTCAATGTGACCAAGGTGTTGGACACAGGATCATGCATTACGGTACGAGTAAAGTGACTTGCCGGTAACGAGACTGAACAAGGTATTGGGATACCGACGATCGAGTCTCGGGCAAGTAACGTACCGATTGACAAAGGGAATTGCATACAGGGTTTGATCGAATCCTCGACATAGTGGTTCATCCGATGACAACATCGAGGAGCATGTGGGAGCCATCATGGGTATCTAGATCCCGCTGATGGTTATTGACTGAGAGCGTCTCGGTCATGTCTGCATGTCTCCCGAACCCGTAGGGTCTACACACTTAAGGTTCGGTGACGCTAGGGTTATGAAGATATGTATATGCAGAAACCCGAATGTTGTTCGGAGTCCCGGATGAGATCCCGGACGTCACGAGGAGTTCCGGTATGGTCCGGAGGTAAAGAATTATATATAGGAAGTGCTGTTTCGGGCATCGGGACAAGTTTCGGGGTTATCGGTATTGTACCGGGACCACCGGAAGGGTCCCGGGGGTCCACCGGGTGGGGCCACCTGTCCCGGGGGGCCACATGGGCTGTAGGGGGTGCGCCTTGGCCATCATGGGCCAAGGGCACCAGCCCCTATAGGCCCATGCGCCTAGGGTTTCCCCCTAGGAGGAGTCCTAGTGGTGGAAGGCACCCCTAGGTGCCTTTGGGGGGAGGGAAACCTCCCCTAGGCCGCCGCCCCCCTAGTAGATCTCATCTACTAGGGCCGCCCCCCCCTGGCACCCCTATATATAGTGGGGGAGAGGAGGGACTTCATACACCAGCCCCTGGCGCCTCCACCTCCCCCCGTTACGTCTCTCCCTTGTAGTCTCGGCGAAGCCCTGCTGCTGTGACGCCCTGCATCCACCACCACGCCGTCGTGCTGCTGGATCTTCATCAACCTCTCCTTCCCCCTTGCTGGATCAAGAAGGAGGAGATGTCTCCCGTCCCGTACGTGTGTTGAACGCGGAGGTGCCGTCCGTTCGGCGCTGGTCATCGGTGATTTGGATCACGTCGAGTACGACTACATCATCACCTTGCAAGCTTCCGCACGCGATCTACAAGTGGTATGTAGATGCAAACTCTCTCCCTAGACTCGTTGCTTAGATGAACTCATAGATGGATCTTGGTGAAACCGTAGGAAAAATTTTAATTTTCTGCAACGTTCCCCAACACTTGCACTAGTGAAAGTACGAACCCTAGGCCATGTTTCTAAGAATTGCAATACCGTTTTCACTCACTTTTGTTACTTGCTACCTTGTTGTTTTTATATTTTCAGATTACAAAAACCTATATCTGTCATCCATATTGCACTTCTATCACCATCTCTTCGCCGAACTGGTGCACCTATACAATTTATCATTGTATTGGGTGTGTTGGGGACACAAGAAACTCTTTGTTATTTGGTTGCAAGGTTGTTTGAGAGAGACCATCTTCATCCTATGCCTCCCATGGATTGATAAACCTTAGGTCATCCACTTGAGGGAAATTTGCTACTATCCTACAAAACTCTGCACTTGGAGGCCCAACAATGTCTACAAGGATAAAGTTGTGTGATAGACATCAGTAACTGAAAGTAATCAGGGCTCTGGAAAGAAATCATTGCGTGATCCTAGAGTTAGAGTTAGTAAAAGTTTAACCCAAAGAGAAGAGTGATCAGAATCCCAGAGTAAAGGAGCGGAATAAAAGATCCTAATCCCACTCATAGGTGATGTGGGCCCGTAGGCCACACAACACTGTTAGCAAAATAGTTATTCTTTCAAGTCTAAACTCAACATCGACCAAGGAGTGTGGAAGGGGTTCCTAGAGGCAGTCGTCTCTGATACCAACTTGTGACACCCCCGATTCGATCATGCACTAATCATACACGGAAACATGCACAATCAAGATCAAAGACTCACAGGAAGATATCACAACACAACTCTACGACACAAAGTATAAACTTCAACATTTATATTACAAGCCAGGGGCCACGTGAACCCGGATACATAAGTCATCAAGCAGATATTATCAGAGTACAGACATAGTTAGACAAGTTTGCCTTAAGAAGGCTGAGCAAAACAATGCCACTAGATCAAAAGGCGAGGCCTCCTGCCTAGGACCTCTGGACTACTCCTGGTTGCCAGTCTCCATGTAGTACGCTCCACTGGGGTAACCTCCATCTGTGGCGCCATCATCTGTTACGAACATCTGGGTCAAAAGAAAAGAGGTACCAAAGCAACCGTGAGTATTCATCTAAAGTACTCGCAAGACTTACATCAGATCTACACTACATATGCATCGGTATCAAATGAAGGGGGTAGTATCTATGGACTAAACTGAAGAATGCCAAAATAAAAGGGGGTGAAGCTAATCCTATCAAAGACTATGTCTTCTGGCAGACACCATCTTAAAGCAGTAGAAGATAGTAGCTGGAATGGTAACAAGTATCATCGTATAGCAATAATCCTACCCGGAGATCCTCTCCTCGTCTCCATGTGACAGAGCGATCACCGGGTTGTATTTGTCACTTATCTGGGTGTATTTTATCAAGTATCCGGTTTTAGTTGTAAGAGGTTGGAATACAACTCCAACTCGTCCTGTTACCATGAACATGGATATTTGAATAGATTACTTCCCTGCTGGGGTGCACCACATTACCCAATATGCTCAATCACCTCTGGCCGAACACACTTTCCTGGGTAACGCCCAACCTCGGAAGATCAACACATCCTAATCCTACCTAGGCTCTCCAGAGAGGTCAGCACGCCGATCTACATCCTAAGTGCTCAGGGGTCTTGGGACCATCGTCCATTGCACTCATGCACGTTGCATGACTGGTCGGGGACCAGACCTAGCTACCTCTTTATACAAAGCAGGTGCTTACGTGGTCCACCCCAACACTCAGCCCGCATCTCTGAACTATGACATCTAAAAAGCTTTCGGTAGAAATCGTATGACGCCGAGTGCCCATAACTCATCCCGCGTGGTGGTTAGTGTGAAAAGGCCAGCGGCCAGCTCAGATCAAATATCCAATCTCGTTAAGCGTGTTATTTGAAGTAACGGCGGACACTGGCCAGGGACCAAGCTGATACGTCTCCAATGTATCTACTTTTCCAAACACTTTTGCCCTTGTTTTGGACTCTAACTTGCATGATTTGAATGGAACTAACCCGGACTGGCGCTGTTTTCAGCAGAATTGCCATGGTGTTATTTTTATGCAGAAATAAAAGTTCTCGGAATGACCTGAAAATCCATGGAGACACGTTTTGGAATTAATAAAAAATACTGGTGAAAGAATCAGCATCAGGGGGCCCACACCCAATCCAC
>NC_041380.1:388545818-388569890 GCF_002162155.2 Triticum dicoccoides
TTCCTCCCTGCCTTGTGGGCCCCCTGAGACTCCGTCGACCTCAACTCCAACTCCATATATTCACGTTCGGGGAGAAAAAAATCAGAGAGAAGGATTCATTGCGTTTTACGATACGGAGCCGCCGCCAAGCCCTAATCTCTCTCGGGAGGGTTGATCCGGAGTCCATTCAGGGCTCCAGAGAGGGGAATCCGTCGCCATCATCATCATCAACCTTCCTCCATCACCAATTTCATGATGCTCACGGCCGTGCGTGAGTAATGCCATCATAGGCTTGCTGGACGGTGATGGGTTGGATGAGATTTACCATGTAATCAAGTTAGTTTTGTTAGGGTTTGATCCCTAGTATCCATTATGTTCTAAGATTGATATTGCTATGACTTTGCTATGCTTAATGCTTGTCACTAGGGCCCGAGTGCCATGATTTCAGATCTGAACCTATTATGTTTTCATGAATATATGTGAGTTCTTGATCCTATCTTGCAAGTCAATAGTCACCTACTATGTGTTATGATCCGGCAACCCCGAAGTGACAATAATCGGGACCACTCCCGGTGATGACCGTAGTTTGAGGAGTTCATGTATTCACTAAGTGTTAATGCTTTGGTCTGGTACTCTATTAAAAGGAGGCCTTAATATCCCTTAGTTTCCAATAGGACCTCGCTGCCACGGGAGGGTAGGACAAAAGATGCCATGCACGTTCTTTTCCATAAGCACGTATGACTATATTCGGAATACATGCCTACATTACATTGATGAACTGGATCTAGTTCTGTGTCACCATATGTTATAACTGTTACATGAGGTATCGCATCCGACATAATTATCCATCATTGATCCATTGCCTACAAGCTTTTCATATATTGATCTTTGCTTAGTTACTTTTCTGTTGCCACTGTTACGATTACTACAAAAACTACTACTGTTACTTTTGCCACCGTTACCGTTACTTCCTTATTACTTTGCTACTAAATACTTTGCTACAGATATTAAGTCTTTCAGGTGTGGTTGAATTGACAACTCAACTGCTAATACTTGAGAATATTCTTTGGCTCCCCTTGTTTCGAATCAATAAATTTGGGTTGAATACCGAAAACTGTTGCGATCCCCTATACTTGTGGGTTATCAAGACTATTCTCTGGCGCCATTGTCGGGGAGCGTAGCTCTATTCTTTGAGTCACTTGGGATTTATATTTGTTGATCACTATGAGGAACTTGAAAGATGAAAGAACCAAGATTTTTCCCTCAACTACGAGGGGAGGTAAGGAACTGCCATTTAGCTCTGCACTTGATTCACCTTCTGTTTTGAGTAAACTTGCGACACCTACACCTGCTATTGATTCTGATATGTTACATGTTATCGATGATGCCACTTCTACTATGCATGATGCTTATGATGAAACTACTTCTATGCTTGATAATACTGTGCCATTAGGTGAATTCTTGATGAACATCTTGCTAGGGTTAGAGAGAATGAAATTATTGAAACAGATAATATTGATGAAAGTGATAATGAAGATTCTCCCCCTAGATATGAATTGCCTGATGTGCCTGAGGGTTATGTTATGGATGAGGAAACTGCTGCAGACCTTCTTGCTTGCAAAGATAGATATGATCCTAAGAAATTGTTAGCTAAGCTGAAGGAAAAGTCTTTGAATGCTAGAATGAAATATGACCCTGCTTTTGCTACTTCACCTATCTGTATTTCTGATAAGGATTATGATTTCTCTGTCGATCCTGAGTTAATTACTTTGGTTGATCTGATCCTTTTTATGGCTATGAATATGAAACTGTTGTGGCACATCTTACTAAATTGAATGATATAGCCACCTTATTCACTAATGAGGAAAATTTTTGTTACTACTATATCCTTAAGTTATTTCCGTTCTCATTAAAGGGTGATGCTAAAACATGGTTTAATTCTCTTGCTCCTGGTTGTGTGTGTACTCCCCGGGATATGATTTATAACTTCTCTGCTAAATATTTCCCCGCTCATAAGAAACAAGCTGCCTTAAGGGAAATATATAATTATGTGCAAATTGAAGAAGAGAGCCTCCCACAAGCTTGGGGAAGGCTTCTCCGACTACGTAATGCTTTGCTTGATCATCCTCTCAAGAAAAATGAAGTACTTGATATCTTTTATAATGGACTAACCGATGCTTCCAGAGACCACTTGGATAGTTGCGTTGGTTGTGTTTTCAGGGAAAGAACTGTTGAGCAAGCTGAATTGCTATTGAATAATATATTGAGTAATGATAATGATTGGACACTTCCTGAACCAACTCCTAAGCCAACTCCGAAGAAAAGGGGCATTCTATTTCTCAGTCCTGAAGATACGCAAGAGGCAAAGAAATCTATGAAAGAAAAGGGTATTAAAGTTGAAGATGTTAAGAATTTACCACCTATTGAAGAGATACATGGTCTTGATAACCCGACATAGGTAGTAAAGGTAAATTCTCTCTATAGATTTGATGAAGGTGGTATTCCTTGTTATAAGTCTGCTAGCCAATGCTTGGGTGAGTTTGATAATTTTATTGTTAAACAAGAAAACTTCAACGCTTATGTTGGTAGACAATTGAAACGTAATGCTTATATGATTGAACACTTGAGTGATTATATGTCTAGAGTTAAAGGTGACCTTAAACTTATTAGTAAACATGCTTCTATGGTTACCACTCAAGTAGAACAGGTGCTTAAAGCACAAGATGATTTGCTCAATGAATTAAATAATAAGAAAAATGATGATGTTGTTAGAGTTGTGACTAGAGGGGGTAGAATGACTCAGGAACCTTTGTATCCTGAAGGCCACCCTAAGAGAATTGAGCAAGATTCTCAGAGAACTAATGTTGATGCACCTAGTCCTTCTAAGAAGAACAAAAAGAAAAATGATAGGACTTTGCATGCTTCTAGCAAACCTATTGTTGACACACCTGAGAATCCCAATGATATTTCTATTTCTGATGCTGCAACACAATCTGGTAATGAGCATGAACCTAGTGATAATGTTAATGATGATGTTCATATTGATGCTCAACCTAGCAATAACAATGATGTAGAGATTGAACCTGTTGTTGATCTTGATAACCCACAATCAAAGAATCAACGTTATGATAAGAGAGACTTCGTTGCTAAGAAGCACGGTAAAGAAAGAGAACCATGGGTTCAGAAACCCATGCCTTTACCTCCTAAACCATCCAAGAAAAAGGATGGTGAGGATTTTGAGTGCTTTGCTGAAATGATTAAACATATCTTCTTGCGTATGCGTTTGACTGATATGCTTAAAATGAATCCTTATGCTAAGTATAAGAAAAGATATTGTTACAAATAAAAGAAAGATTCCGGAAGCTGAAATTTCCACCATGCTTGCCAATTATACTTTTAAAGGTGGAATACCTAAGAAACTAGGAGATCCAGGAGTACCAACTTTACCATGCTCCATTAAAAGAAACTATGTTAGAAGTGCTTTATGTGATCTTGGAGCCGGTGTTAGTGTTATGCCTCTCTCTTTATATCATAGACTTGATTTGAATAAGTTGACACGTAATGAAATATCTTTGCAAATGGCTGATAAATCAACTGCTATACCTGTCGGTATTTGTGAGGATGTGACTGTTGTGGTTGCAAACGTTACTATTTTAACGGACTTTGTTATTCTTGATATTCCCGAGGACGATAGTATGTCTACTATTCTTGGTAGACCCTTTTTGAATACTGCAGGGGCTGTTATTGATTGCAACAAAGGCAATGTCACTTTTCATGTTAATGGTAATGAGCATACGGTACACTTTCCGAGGAAACAACCTCAAGTCCATGGTATTAAAAATTTCAACAATTACTATTGGAGGTTTTGAATTCCCTCTTCCTACTGTCAAGAAGAAATATGATATTATTATTGTTGGGGACATACATATCCCCATTGAGGTAACCTAGTGTTATTCGAAAATTCTCCGGTTTCATGCGATTCGGAAAGAGTTTGTTAACAAGACTTGATCGACCTTGTTAGTGGATTCCTTTTGATGAGCACGAGATGGATGAAGTTAGAAAGCGCAACTCTTTCTGCCCTCCTTTTACTTTCTGTTATTTAGATTAAATAAAGCAAAAATAGTATTTTCTATCTGTTTTTTGAATTATCCTTGCAATAAAAAATACCCCGAAATTAAAAGTTATCCAAATGTCTTGAAAATGAAATATGATTTTTTGTAGAATATTTAAGAATATCTGGCACTGAGAACACACCAGGGGGACCCACCATCTGGCTACGAGGGTCCAAGGCGCGTCCACCCCCCTGGGGCGTGCCCCTGCCTCGTGGGCCCCACGTGGACCCCCTCCACTTATTCCAGCACCCACTCACTTTGTCTTCCTCTAGAAAAAATCCTCCCATAGCTCAAACCCGTGTTCTAGCTCATCTTGCTGCCATTTTCGATCTCTGTGCTCAAAGGTCGATTCACAAAACTGTTTTGGGGGATTGTTCTTCGGTATGTGACTCCTCCAATGGTCCAATTAGTTTTTGATCTAGTGCTTTATTTATTGCAAATTTTTGCTGCTGAGTTGACACTGTTCTTGAGCTTGCATGTCAAATTTATATGGTCAAAAGTAGTTTTAATGCATGATTTAGCCTCTAGGCACCTGTGGGAGTAGTTGCTATCAATCTTGTTGAGTTTGATTCACTTTTATTTTGAGTCACTAAAATTTCAGAAATTTTTCAAAGGGATAAAATGTTGAAGAGATTGTTGAGAGGCTCTTCAAGCCGAAGCTTGAAGGATAAGTAGAATGAAGAAAATAAAAAGCCCAAATACAATCTTCCTCGCACTGCGGAGGTTCGGCCGTGCGAATGGCCTTGTGACGCGTTCTTGAGAGCTATCGGAATTTACGATGACTTTTATTACTTGGCTGAGAATGCAGGCCTCACCAACTTCCTCCATGACCAGCGCGAACAGTATCTCCTACTCACTAATATTTTCGTACAAAATTTTTATTTCCGTGCTAAGAAATCACCACCTTCAGTGGAGTTTCACTTATATGATGAGGTTAAGGAGATGTCACTTCATGATTTTGGTCGGGTCTGCAAGATACCCTTTGTGGGCAGCATCGAGGAACCACACCGTAGTGATGTGGATGAATTTATTGATAGAATTGTTATAGGAGAAACGAGGAAAGTTTCAGATGCAAGAATTACTAGTATACCTTTTCCTGTTCTACATTACTTTGCAATATTTGCTAGATGCTTAATTGGTCGCGGGAGCAGTGGAAATCTTAGTGCTCCTGATTTTGTCATTTTGCGCCATGCTTTGCTTCGTGATACAACTTTCAGCTTAGGCGCTATTATTGCTAAACGATTAAGTCTGAACCGTACAAAGGGCCCCATCTTCGGAGGCATCTTTGCTTCACGCCTTGCTGAACACTTTGAGATACCTATTAGGCATTATGAGAAAGAGGAAAAGTTGCTGACCCCTGTTTTTCTAGATTATAAGAGTATGGTAGCACATGATTTTATTGTTAAAAATAAGAAGAAGATGCTTAAGTATAATTTGATATTTAATAAAACTCACTGTGAGACTATTACCTTGCCTGCACCCTCTTTGTTTAACATACTTTCAGCCACGTACATCATCTTACCCGAGGCCATTTATGCATATTGGAGGTTGACACAAGTCCCAGAACCTAAGTCTGAGCCACCACTTGACCCTTATCGATAGTCTGTTTATCAGTGGGATCCAGAGGAGATCGCCAACCAGTGGCACCCTGAGGACCCTCCTCAGTACACCGGAGAGAGTAGCTTCGATCCGTGGGCATAGACCAACTTAGGCCAAAAGCCTAATCTTGTGGGAGTACGTATTTCTCACCAATATTACATTCATGTTCACACACTCATTCTAGTTGTCGGTGCTCATACTTTTTCATTTTATTATCCATGCTAGTTTATTTTATTTTCTCAGTCTTCTTCTTGTGTGTTTGAAAAACCTTAAGAAAAACAAAAAAAATAGTTATAGCTTTTAGCTAGCTTACTTTCCATGCATGTAGTAGTAGTAATTAAAAGAAAACACAAAAAAGATTTCTCATTCTTCTTTTGCTTGTTGGGAGTTTTCCCGTGTAAATAGTTTTATTTCTTTTATTTTCTTTGGGGGTGAGAGGAGAAGACCTTGATGAAAATGTTGAGTGGCTCTCATATGCATTATTGTTGATTTAACCAAGAGCCCATATTACCTTGTCTTCTCCCTTGTATTAAATGCTTGCAGATTCCAGCTTAGTCCAATGCACGTGCACTATTATTATTATCCACACCGTTCGGTCATGTGAGTGAAAGGCAATAATGACGATATATGATGGACTGAGTGAGATGAGAGAAGCTGGTATGAACTCGACCTATCTTGTTTTTGTAAATATGATTAGTTCATCATTCCTGATTCAGTCTATTATGAATGAAACATGTTTGCAATGACAATTAGAGATTATAGTTGCTCATGCCATGCTTAATTAGCTAGGAGTTTATAATGGTTTACCTTGTGTGCCAACATGCTATTAAAATGGTTGTGATGTGGTATGATAGGGTGGTATCCTCCTTTGAACGATTCGAGTGGCTTGACTTGGAACATGTTCACGCATGTAGTTGAAACAAAATCAACATAGCATCCACGATATTTATGTTCACGGTGATTTATATCCTACTCATGCTTGCATTCATTGTTGATTAATCTTAATGCATGTTCATGATTGTTGTCACTCTCTAGTTGGTCGCTTCCCAGTCTCATTCTAGCCTTCACTTGTACTAACCGAGAATACTGCTTGTGCATCCACTTCCATAAACTCCAAAGTTATTCCATATGAGTCCACCATACCTTCCTATATGCGGTATTTACCTGTCGTTCCAAGTAAATTTGTATGTGCCAAACTCTAAACCTTCAAATGAAATTCTGTTTTGTATGCTCAAATAGCTCATGTATCAACTAGGGTTGTCTATATCTTCCATGCTAGGTGGGTTATTCTCACGATAAAATGGCCGGTAACCGGGATGCCTAGTCCCATGCTCAAATCAAATCAAAATAATTGCAAACAAAACTCCCCCAGGATTGTTGTTAGTTCGACGGCACCCGTTGTTTCGGACAAGCCATGGATTGATGTTTGTTGGTGGTGGGGGAGTATAAATTTTATCATTCTGTTTGGAACCGCCTATAATGTGTGTAGCATGGAAGATGTCAAGATCTCTTGGTTGTTATGTTGACAATGAAAGTATGCCACTCAAAATATTATTTATCTGTGTTTCAAAACTCAAGCTCTGGCACGTCTACAAATCCCTGCTTCCCTCTGCGAAGGGCCTATCTATTTACTTTTATGTTGAGTCATCATCCTCTTATTAAAAAAACACCAGTTGGAGAGCACCGCTATCATTTGCATGCATTGCTATTAATTTACATTGGGTATGACTATGATTGGATCTCCTTTATCATGAATTACAATGTCTAGTCAGTCCTTGATCTTCAGGGGTGCTCTGCATTTATGTTTTGCGGTCTCAGAAAGGGCTAGCGAGATACCATCTTGTTATATCATGTTATGATTGTTTTGAGAAAGTGTTGTCATCCAAGATTTTTTATTATTGCTCACTAGTTGATTATGCCATTGATATGAGTAAATATGAGATATAACTTTTATTGTGAATATGCTTAGTTCATAATCTTTGCTAAAAACTTGAATGCTGACTTTACATATTTGCAACAACAAGATCAAATAGAGTTTGTAAAAGTTTTTCTTTATCACTTTCAGTTTGTCAACTGAATTGCTTGAGGACAAGCAAAGGTTTAAGCTTGGGGGAGTTGATACGTCTCCAACGTATCTACTTTTCCAAACACTTTTGCCCTTATTTTGGACTCTAACTTGCATGATTTGAATGGAACAAACCCGGATCGACGTTGTTTTTAGCAGAATTGTCATGGTGTTATTTTTGTCCAGAAATAAAAGTTCTCGGAATGACCTGAAAATCCACGGAAACACGTTTTGGAATTAATAAAAAATATTGGCGAAAGAATCAGCATTAAGGGGCCCACACCCTGTACACTAGGGTGCAGGGCGCGCCCCCTGCCTCGTGGGCCCCCTGATACTCCACCGACCTCAACTCCAACTCCATATATTCATGTTCGGGGAGGAAAAAATCAGAGAGAAGGATTCATCGCGTTTTATGATACGGAGCCACCGCCAAGCCCTAATCTCTCTCAGGAGGGCTGATCTGGAGTCCGTTCGGGGCTCCAGAGAGGGGAATCCGTCGCCAACGTCATCATCAACCTTCCCTCATCACCAATTTCATGATGCTCACCGCCGTGCGTGAGTAATCCCATCGTAGGATTGATGGACGGTGATGGGTTGGATGATATTTACCATGTAATCGAGTTAGTTTTGTTAGGGTTTCATCCCTAGTATCCATATGTTCTAAGATTGATGTTGCTATGACTTTGCTATGCTTAATGCTTGTCACTAGGGCCCGAGTGCCATAATTTCATATCTGAACCTATTATGTTTTCATGAATAAATGTGAGTTCTTGATCCTATCTTGCAAGTCAATAGTCACCTACTATGTGTGATGATCCGGCAACCCCAAAGTGACAATAATCGGGACCACTCCCGGTGATGACCGTAGTTTGAGGAGTTCATGTATTCACTAAGTGTTAATGCTTTGGTCCGGTACTCTATTAAAAGGAGGTCTTAATATCCCTTAGTTTCCAATAGGACCCCGCTGCCACGGGAGGGTAGGACAAAAGATGTCATGCAAGTTCTTTTCCATAAGCATGTATGACTATATTCGGAATACATGCCTACATTACATTGATGAACTGGAGCTAGTTCTGTGTCACCCTATGTTATAACTGTTACATGAGAATCGCATCCAACATAATTATCCATCATTGATCCATTGCCTATGAGCTTTTCACATATTGATCTTTGCTTAGTTACTTTTCTGTTGCCACTATTACGATTACTACAAAAACTACTACTATTACTTTTGCCACCGTTACCGTTACTTCCATATTACTTTGCTACTAAATACTTTGCTGCAGATATGAAGTCTTTTAGGTGTGGTTGAATTGACAACTCAACTTCTAATACTTGAGAATATTCTTTGTCTCCCCTTGTGTCGAATCAATAAATTTAGGTTGAATACTTTACCCTCGAAAACTGTTGCGATCCCCTATACTTGTGGGTTATCACAGGCCCACCTCTCTCCTAGGTGTCTTAACCTGCCTTGTCGTTCTGCCACAAAGAATCACTTAGGGGGGCATCGGGAACCCAGGCCCACCACTACCTAGATGGAACCACCTGTCCCTTCATACCCCACATCTGAACCGTGTCATAAGTATTATAGTAGTATGTAGTATATATTCGTGATCACCGCCCGAAGAGATCACGGGCTGAAAGTATAGCATGGCAGACAGACAAGAATATAGGGTCATTGATGGAATACTAGCAAACCTATACTAAGCATATAGGATAATAGGTAAGTATCACGGTAGTAGCAAGGACATGCTATGCAGCAGTATAGGAGTAATGGTAAGTTAATAACAGTAACATTACTCTAATGCAAGCAGTAGAGGGAAAGATTAGGCGGTATTGGAATGATCAAGGGATTTTGCTTGCCTGGAAGCTCTGCCGAGAGGGAAGGGTCGTCGACGTCGTAGTCGTACTGGGCGTCACACAAGTGTTGTAAGTAGTGATAGCATATAGTTTTGTAGCAATGCGATTCATAACAAGTAAAAAGTAACAATAGTAAGAAAGGTGCAGTAAGGTGGCCCAATCCTTTTCATAGCAAAGGACAACCCAGAAAGTTATCTTATATTAAGCACAGCATTCTCGAGGACACATGGGAATTCTTGTCTAGTCACGTTCATCATGTTTAGATGATTCGCGTTTGCTACTTTGATAATTTGATATGTGGGTGGACCGGTGCTAGGGTGTTGTTCTTACTTGAACAAGCAACCCTCTTATGATTATCCCCCTCGCAAGCATCCGCAATTACAAAATAAAAAATAAGATAAATCTAACCATAGCATGAAACATATGGTTCCAAATCAGCCTCCTACGGAATAAGCATAAACTAGAGTTCAAGCTTCTGTCACTCTCGCAACCCATCATGTATTTATTACTCCCCAATGCCTTCTCCTAGGCCCAATTATGGTGAAGTGTCATATATTTGATGTTCACACGACACCACTAGAGGAAAAACAACATACATATCATCAAAATATTGGACAAATACCAACTTCACATGATTACTTATAACAAGATCTCTCCCATGTCCTCAAGAACAAAAGTAACTACTCACAAATCATATTCATGTTCAAGATCAGAGGGCTAGTGTATATGATTAAGGATCTGGACATATAACTTTCTACCAAATAAACCAACTAGCATCAACTACAAGGTGTAATCAACACTACTAGTAACCCACAAGTACCAATCTGAGTTTTTGAGACAAAGATTGAATACAAGAGATGAACTACGGTTTGAGAAGAGATGGTGCTGGTGAAGATGTTGATGAATATTGGTCCCCCCATGATGAGAGGATCGTTGGTAATGTCGATGGCTTCGATATCCCCCTTCCGGAGGGAAGTATCCCCGGTTGAATTGCTCCGCCGGAGAGCAAATGTGCTCCTGCCCAGGTTCCGCCTTGAGAATGTGGTGCTTCATCCCGAAAGTCTTCTACTTATATTTTTTTCTAGGGCAAAAGGCCTCATATAGCAGAAGGAGGGCACCGGAGGGCTGCTATGGGCTCCACAAGGCAGCAGAGCGCGCCTTGGGGGGTAGACGTGCCATGTTGCCTTGTAAGCAGCAGGTGGCCCCCTCCGTTGGTTCTTCATTCCAGTATTTTTTTTTATATTCAATAAAAAATCTCCGTAAAGTTTCACTTCATTTGGAGCTCCGCAGAATAGTTATCGGTGTTGTAGCTCTTTTAGGTCCAGAATTCTAGCTGCCAATAATTTCCCTATTCATGTAGATATTGCAAATTAAGAGAGAAAAGGCATTAGAATTGCATCATAAAGTGAAATAATGATAAAAACATTATAAATAACAGTAGGGAAACATGATGCAAAATGGATGTATCATGAACAAAACTACCCAACATGGCCTGAACAACATCACTGGAGCCTTTTCCTATCGGTACACCCTTGGAGCCGAGTAACCAATGCCTATTATGGGAGCAAGGGCTAGATCCTGCACCCGATGCCCCGTTGTTGCCGTCTCTTGCTATGAATGAGACCGAGGAACTTCTATGGGAATTTTTCTACTCCGCCTTGGCAGGCAAAGTCTCAGAGAAGAAACTTCTAAGTTGAGTTTGATGTAGCTAGGCTTAATTCTAATGAATGCCTCTAGTTGTGTGCCAGTATGTGCAATGATTTAGCACAACAAAGATACTAAAAAGGATGATTCAAATATCATGCTAGCTACCTTATGATCATGCAAGGTTGTATGGCAATAAATATCTCTAGTCATGTAATTAATAATGATGTAAGTTGCATGACAATATATCTTGGAATGGCTATAAAAATGCCATGATAGGTAAGTATGATAACTTTTTTGAGGAAGGTAAGTGGTTTATGTGTAGGGGGGAAACAGAAAGTGCTCCCATAGGATTTGGATGTATCGGCGAAGGATGCACCAAGTCAGATCATAGGGAATCATGAGCGAATATGCACTGGTCCGTGTTGGAAATATGCCCTAGAGGCAATAATAAATTGGTTATTATTATATTTCCTTGTTCGTGATAATCGTTTATTATCCATGCTAGAATTGTATTGATAGGAAACTCAGATACATGTGTGGATACATAGACAACACCATGTCCCTAGTAAGCCTCTAGTTGACTAGCTTGTTGATCAATAGATGGTTACGGTTTCCTGACCATGGACATTGGATGTCGTTGATAACGGGATCACATCATTAGGAGAATGATGTGATGGACAAGACCCAATCCTAAGCCTAGCACAAGATCATGTAGTTCGTATGCTAAAGCTTTTCTAATGTCAAGTATCATTTACTTAGACCATGAGATTGTGCAACTCCCGGATACCGTAGGAGTGCTTTGGGTGTGCCAAACGTCACAATGTAACTGGGTGGCTATAAAGGTACACTACAGGTATCTCCAAAAGTGTCTGTTGGGTTGGCACGAATCGAGACTGGGATTTGTCACTCCGTGTAAACGGAGAGGTATCTCTGGGCCCACTCGGTAGGACATCATCATAATGTGCACAATGTGATCAAGGAGTTGATCACGGGATGATAAGTTACGGAACGAGTAAAGAGACTTGCCGGTAACGAGATTGAACAAGGTATCGGGATACCGACGATCGAATCTCGGGCAAGTATCGTACCGATAGACAAAGGGAATTGTATACGGGATTGATTAAGTCCTTGACATCGTGGTTCATCCGATGAAATCATCATGGAGCATGTGGGAGCCAACATGGGTATCCAGATCCCGCTGTTGGTTATTGATCGGAGAGTTGTCTCGGCCATGTCTGCATGACTCCCGAACCCGTAGGGTCTACACACTTAAGGTTCGATGACGCTATGGTTATAGGGAAAGTATGTACGCGGTTACCGAATGTTGTTCGGAGTCCCGGATGAGATCCCGGACGTCACGAGGAGTTCCGGAATGGTCCGGAGGTAAAGATTGATATATAGGAAGTATGGTTTTGGCCACCGGAAGTGTTCCGGGCATCACCGGCAGTGTATCGGGACCACCGAAGGGGTCCGGGGGGTCCACCAGGTGGGGCCACCAGCCCCGGAGGCCTACATGGGCCAATAGTGGGAAGGGACCAGCCCCTAGGTGGGCTGGGGCACCTCCCACCAAGGCCCAAGGCGCCTCCAAGAGGGGAAGGGGGCAAACCCTAGGGCAGATGTGCCCTAAGGCCCACCCCAGGTGCGCCTCCCCCTCTCCCCCTTGTGGCCGCCACCCAGATGGGATCTGGGGGCTGCCGCCACCCCTAGGGAGGGAACCCTAGGTGGGGGCGCAGCCCCTCCCCTTTCCCTATATATACTTGAGGTATTGGAGGCTGCAAGACACACAAGATCCTCTCCCTCTTGGCGCAGCCCTACCTCTCTTCCTCCTCATCTCTCATAGTGCTTGGCGAAGCCCTGCTGGAGTCCCGCGCTCCTCCACCACCACCACGCCGTCGTGCTGCTGCTGGATGGAGTCCTCCCCAACCTCTCCTTCTCCCCTTGCTGGATCAAGGCGTAGGAGACGTCACCGGGTTGTACGTGTGTTGAACACGGAGGTGCCGTCCGTTCGGCACTAGGATCATCGGTGATTTGGATCACGACGAGTACGACTCCATCAACCCCGTTCACTTGAACGCTTACGCTTAGCAATCTACAAGGGTATGTAGATGCACTCTCCTTCCCTCGTTGCTAGATTACTCCATAGATTGATCTTGGTGATGCGTAGAAAATTTTGAATTTCTGCTACGTTCCCCAATAGTGGCATCATGAGCCAGGTTTATGCGTAGTTACTATGCACGAGTAGAGCACAAAGTAGTTGTGGGCGTCAATATTGTCAATTATCTTGTCGTTACTAGTCTTATTTTGATTCGGCAGCATCGTGGGATGAAGCGGCCTGGACCAACCTTACATGTACGCTTACGTCAGACCAGTTCCACCGACTGACATGCACTAGTTGCATAAGGTGGCTGTCGGGTGTCTGTCTCTCCCACTTTAGTCGGATCGGATTCGATAAACAGGGTCCTTATGAAGGGTAAATAGAAATTGGCAATTCACGTTGTGGTTTTGGCGTAGGTAAGAAACGTTCTTGCTAGAAACCTATAGCAGCCACGTAAAAACTTGCAACAACAATTAGAGGACGTCTAACTTGTTTTTGCAGCAAGTGTTTTGTGATGTGATATGGCCAAAGCATGTGATGAATGATATATGTGATGTATGAGATGATCATGTTCTTGTAATAGGAATCATGACTTGCATGTCGATGAGTATGACAATAGGCAGGAGCCATAGGAGTTGTCTTAATTTAATTATGACATGCGTGTCAATATAAACGCCATGTAAATTACTTTAATTTATTGCTAAACGTGTTAGCCATAGTAGTAGAAGTAATAGTTGGCGAGCAACTTCATGGAGACACGATGACGGAGATCATGATGATGGAGATCATGGTGTCATGCCGGTGACAAGATGATCATGGAGCCACAAGATGGAGATCAAAGGAGCTATATGATATTGGCCATATCATGTCACTATTATTTGATTGCATGTGATGTTTATCATGTTTTTGCATCTTGTTTACTTAGAATGGCGGTAGTAAATAAGATGATCCCTCATAATAATTTCAAGAAAGTGTTCCCCCTAACTGTGCACCGTTGCGAAAGTTCGTTGTTTCGAAGCACCACGTGATGATCGGGTGTGATAGATTCCAACGTTCACATACAACGGGTGTAAGACAGATTTACACATGCAAACACTTAGGTTGACTTGATGAGCCTAGCATGTACAGACATGGCCTCGGAACACAGAAGACCGAAAGGTCGAACATGAGTCGTATAGAAGATACGATCAACATGAAGATGTTCACCGATGTTGACTAGTCTGTCTCACGTGATGATTTGACACGGCCTAGTTGACTCGGATCATGTAATCACTTAGATGACTAGAGGGATGTCTATCTGAGTGGGAGTTCATAAGATGAACTTAATTATCCTGAACATAGTCAAAAGGTCTTCGCAAATTATGTCGTGGCTCGCGCTTAAGTTCTACTGTTTAGATATGTTCGTGGAGAAAATTTAGTTGAAAGTTGATAGTAGCATTTATGCGGACTAGGTCCGTAAACTGAGGATTGTCCTCATTGCTTCATAGAAGGCTTGTGTCCTTAATGCACCGCTTAGTGTGCTGAACCTCAAACATCGTCTGTGGATGTTGCGAACATCTGACATACACATTTTGATAACTACGTGATAGTTCAGTTAAACAGTTTAGAGTTGAGGCACTGAAGACGTTTTTGAAACGTCGCAAAACATATGAGATGTTTCGAGGGCTGAAATTGGGATTTCAGGCTCGTGCCCACATCAAGAGGTATAAGACCTCCGACGATTTTCTTAGCCTGCAAACTAAGGGAGAAAAGCTCAATTGTTGAGCTTGTGCTCAGATTGTCTGAGTACAACAATCATTTGAATCGAGTGGGAGTTGATCTTCCAGATGAGATAGTGATGTTTCTCCGAACTCATTACCACCAAGCTGCTAGAGCTTCATGATGAACTATAATATATCAGGGACATATATGATGATCCTTGAGATATTCGCGATGTTTGACACCACAAAAGTAGAAATCAAGAAGGAGCATCAATTGTTGATGGTTGGTGAAACCACTAGTTTCAAGAAGGGCAAGGGAAAAAAGGGATACTTCATGAAACGGCAAATCAGCTGCCGCTCTAGTGAAGAAACCCAAGGTTGAACCCAAACCCGCGACTAAGTGCTTCTGTAATAAGGGGAACAGCCACTGGAGCAGAATTACCCTAGATACTTGGTAGATGAGAAGGCTGGCAAGGTCGATAGAAGTATATTGGATATACATTGTGTTAATGTGTACTTTACTAGTACTCCTAGTAGCACCATGGTATTAGATGCCGGTTCGGTTGCTGAATGTTAGTAAACTCGAAATAAAAGGCTGCGGAGTAAACGGAGACTAGCTAAAGGTGAGCTGGCAATATGTGTTGGAAGTTTTTTCAAGCTTGATGTGATCAAGCATCGCACGCTCCCTCTACCATCAAGATTGGTGTTTGCGTTGAGCATAGACATGATTGGATTATGTCTATCGCAATACGGTTATTCATTTAAGGAGAATAATGGTTACTCTGTTTATTTGAATAATACCTTCAATGGTCTTGCACCTAAAATGAATGGTTTATTGAGTCTCGATCGTAGTGATACACATGTTCATGCCAAAAGATATAAGATAGTAATGATAGTACCACCTACTTGTGGCACTGCCACGTAAGTCATATCGGTATAAAACGCATGAAGAAGCTCCATGTTGATGGATCTTTGGGCTCACTTGTTTTTGAAAAGTTTGAGACATGCGAACCATGTCTATTGGTGTATATGCATGAAGAAACTCCATGCAAATGGACCGTTTGGACTCACTTGATTTTGAATCACTTGAGACATGCAAATCTTACCACATGGGCAAGATGACTGAAAGCCTCGTTTTCAGTAAAATGGAACTAGAAAGCAACTTGTTGGAAGTAATACATTTTGATGTGTGCAGTCCAATGAGTGCTGAGGCGTGTAGTGGATATCGTTATGTTCTTACTTCATAGATGATTTGAGTAGATGTTGAGTATATTTACTTGATGAATCACGAGTCTGAATTATTGAAAGGTTCAAGTAATTTCAGGGTGAAGTTGAAAGATCGTCGTGACAAGAGGATAAAATATCTATGATATGATCATAGAGATGAATATCTGAATTACGAGTTTGGCACAGAATTAAGACATTGTGGAAAATGTTTCACAACTAATACAGCCTGGAACACCATAGTGTGATGGTGTGTCCGAACATCATAATTGCACCCTATTGGATATGATGCATACCATGATGTCTCTTATCGAATTACCACGATAGTTTATGGGTTAGGCATTAGAGACAACCACATTCACTTTAAATAGGGCACCACGTAATTCCGATGAGATGACACCGTATGAACTATGGTTTAGAGAAACCTAAGCTGTCATTTGTTAAAAGGTTTGGGGCTGCGACGCTTATGTGAAAAGTTTCAAGCTGATGAGCTCGAACCCAAAGCGGATAAATGCATCTTCATAGGACACCCAAAACAGTTGGGTATACCTTCTGTCTCAGATCCGAAAGCAATAAGGGATTGTTTCTAGAATCGGGTCCTTTCTCGAGGAAAAGTTTCTCTCGAAAGAATTGAGTGGGAGGATGGTGGAGATTTGATGAGGTTATTGAACCATCTCTTCAACTAGTGTGTGGCAGGGCACATGGAGTTGTTCCTGTGGCACCTACACCAATTGAAGTGGAAGCTTATGATAGTGATCATGAAACTTCAGATCAAGTCACTACCAAACCTCGTGGGATGACAAGGATGCATACTACTTCAGAATGGTACGTAATCCTGTCTTGGAAGTCATGTTGCTAGACAACAATGAACCTACGAGCTATGGAGAAGCGATGGTGGGCCTGGATTCCAAAATGGCTCAAGGCCATATAATCTGAGAGAGGATCCATATGTGAAAACAAAGTGTAGACTTTGGAAGAACTACTTGATGGTCGTAAGGCTGTTAGGTACATATGGATTTTAAAAGGAAGACGGACAATGATGGTAAGTATCACCATTAAGAAAGCTCGACTTATCGTTAAGATGTTTTCCGACAAGTTCAAGGAGTTGACTACGATGAGACTTTCTCACTCGTAGTGATGCTAAGAGTCTGATAGAATTATATTAGCGATTACTGCATTATTTATGAAATCTTGCAGATAGGATGTCAAAACATTGTTTCCTCGACGATTTTCTTGAGGAAAGGTTGTATGTGATACAACCGGAAGGTTTTGTTAATCCTGAAAGATGCTAATAAGTATGCAAAGCTCCAGCAATCCTTCTAAGGACTGGAGTAAGCATCTCGGAGTTGGAATGTATGCTTTGATGAGATGATAAAAGATTTTGGGTGTATACAAAGTTTATGAGAAACTTGTATTTCCAAAGAAGTGAGTGGGAGCACTATAGATTTTTTTATGAATATATGTTGTTGACATATTGTTGATCAGAAATGACGTAGAATTTCTGGAAAGCATATAGGGTTATTTGGAAAGTGTTTTTCAATGGAAAGCCTGGATTAAGCTACTTGAACATTGAGCATAAAGATCTATAAGGATAGATCAAAACGCTAAATGGTACTTTCAAATGAGCACATACCTTGACATGATCTTGAAGGTGTTCAAGATGGATCAGTCAAAGAAGGAGTTCTTGCCTGAGTTGTAAGGTATGAAGTTAAGACTTAAAGCTCGACCACGGCAGAAGAAAGGGGAAGGACGAAGGTCGTCCCCTATGCTTTTGTCATAGGCTCTATATGGTATGCCATGCTGAGTACCGCACCTGATGTGTGCCTTGCCACATATCTGGCAAGAGGGTACAAAGGTAATCTAGGAGTAGATCACCAGATAGCGGTCTAAATTATCCTTAGAGGAATAAGGATATGTTTCTCAGTTATGGAGGTGATAAAGAGTTCGACGTAAAGAGTTATGTCGATGCAAGCTTAACACCTATCCGGATAGCTCTAAGTAGAGATACCGGATACGTATAATGGAGCAGCAATTTAGAATAGCTCCAAGTAGAACAGTTATTTGAAATGGCTCCAAATATAGCATAGTAGCTGCATCTACAAGATGACATAGAGATTTGCGAAGTACATACGAATCTGAATGTTGCAGACCCCTTGACTAAAACCTCTCTCACAAGCATAACATGATCAAACCCAGAACTCTTTGGGTGTTAGTCACATGGGGATGTGACCTTGAGTGTTAATCACATATCGATGTGAACTGGATTATTGACTCTAGTGCAAGTGGGAGACTGTTGGAAATATGCCCTAGAGGCAATAATAAATTGGTTATTATTATATTTCCTTGTTCATGATAATCGTTTATTATCCATGCTAGAATTGTATTGATAGGAAACTTAGATACATGTGTGGATACATAGACAACACCATGTCCCTAGTAAGCCTCTAGTTGACTAGCTCGTTGATCAATAGATGGTTACGGTTTCCTGACCATGGACATTGGATGTCGTTGATAATGGGATCACATCATTAGGAGAATGATGTGATGGACAAGACCCAATCCTAAGCCTAGCACAAGATCATGTAGTTCGTATGCTAAAGCTTTTCTAATGTCAAGTATCATTTCCTTAGACCATGAGATTGTGCAACTCCCGGATACCGTAGGAGTGCTTTGGGTGTGCCAAATGTCACAACGTAACTGGGTGGCTATAAAGGTACACTACAGGTATCTCCGCAAGTGTCTGTTGGGTTGGCACAAATCGAGACTGGGATTTGTCACTCCGTGTAAACAGAGAGGTATCTCTGGGCCCACTCGGTAGGACATCATCATAATGTGCACAATGTGATCAAGGAGTTGATCACGGGATGATGTGTTACGGAATGAGTAAAGAGACTTGTCGGTAACGAGATTGAACAAGGTATCGGGATACCGACGATCGAATCTCGGGCAAGTATCGTACCGATAGACAAAGGGAATTGTATACGGGATTGATTAAGTCCTTGACATCGTGGTTCATCCGATGAAATCATCGTGGAGCATGTGGGAGCCAACATGGGTATCCAGATCCCGCTGTTGGTTATTGACCGGAGAGTTGTCTCGGCCATGTCTGCATGACTCCCGAACCCGTAGGGTCTACACACTTAAGGTTCGATGACGCTAGGGTTATAAGGAAAGTATGTATGCGGTTACCGAATGTTGTTCGGAGTCCCGGATGAGATCCTAAACGTCACGAGGAGTTCCGGAATGGTCCGAAGGTAAGGATTGATATATAGGAAGTATGGTTTTGGCCACCGGAAGTGTTCCGGGCATCACCGGTAATGTACCGGGACCACCGGAGGGGTCCGGGGGGTCCACCAGGTGGGGCCACCAGCCCCGGAGGCCTACATGGGCCAATAGTGGGAAGGGACCAGCCCCTAGGTGGGCTGGGGTGCCTCCCACCAAGGCCCAAGGCGCCTCCAAGAGGGGAAGGGGGCAAACCCTAGGGCAGATGGGCCCTAAGGCCCACCCCAGGTGCGCCTCCCCCTCTCCCCCTTGTGGCCGCCACCCAGATGGGATCTGGGGGCTGTCACCACCCCTAGGGAGGGAACCCTAGGTGGGGGCGCATCCCCTCCCCTTCCCCTATATATACTTGAGGTATTGGAGGCTGCAAGACACACGAGATCCTCTCCCTCTTAGCGCAGCCCTACCTCTCTTCCTCCTCATCTCTCGTAGTGCTTGGCGAAGCCCTGCTGGAATCCCGCGCTCCTCCACCACCACCACGCCGTCGTGCTGCTGCTGGATGGAGTCTTCCCCAACCTCTCCTTCTCCCCTTGCTGGATCAAGGCGTAGGAGACGTCACCGGGCTGTACGTGTGTTGAACACGGAGGTGCCGTCCGTTCGGCACTAGGATCATCGGTGATTTGGATCACGACGAGTACGACTCCATCAACCCCGTTCACTTGAACGCTTCTGCTTAGCGATCTACAAGGGTATGTAGATGCACTCTCCTTCCCTCGTTGCTAGATTACTCCATAGATTGATCTTGGTGATGCGTAGAAAATTTTAAATTTCTGCTACGTTCCCCAACAGTCCGGAGGCTAGGTTCCTTCTTGTCCGGTACGAGCACTTGTGCTCATATATCATAGAGAAAACATCACTCGGTGAAACCCGGTGACTTGACAAGCTCCCTCCCTTTACCCAAAAAGTACCGAACATGAACCTTCTACCGTCCGGGTTGAGTAAGACAAAACGGACAGAACCACGCCTAGGCACGAGCCAGATAAAGGTAGGAAGGAAGCAAACCAACCTCATGGAAACTACATTGCATGCACCTTACCAAGCCCGCCATCAACCCTCCTTTGGGCAGAATAGCTCACACGCGAACCCAAGTGTGATGGGGGCGTTATGCGCCTTTCACCCGCTACCCGCTGGCCTTGCTAGAGTGCGAAGGGCTTTGACTGCCCGAAATATAGATATCATGAACCTTGGACAGCTAGCATGCTTTGGCTCTGCTGCGATGCCACCACCTGTTGACATTGTTCGGATGCGTCTGGTCCCTAGCCAGATGGTTTTTGCTACCAACCTAGGTAGAGCAACCGGTCGCACGTGGCGAAGGTTCAACGGATAGGGGCCTCACCTACCCAGCTTCTTCTCGCCATGGAGCTAAAGCGTCTGGCTTTTTTGGAACACTTGCCCGACGTTTAGAGGTCGAGAGACCCAAAGGCCAGGCAAACATGTTTGGTGTGTATGGCTTGCACGTGCTCTCTCATCACGCTTGGATAGTCTAATCAGCTTGGTTGGTTACCTTTTGCCTACATTGAATCGTGAGTCGGTTATGATTTTCCTATGTCGTTCCAGGTGGGAGCCTCGTCTAGGTAAGGCCAATGGCATGCCACCTAAACACGCACTGACAGGGGGGTAGGGGGCATTAGTCTTGACATTCTTCAGGCCAACTCCAACGCACGACCCCAAACGGCCGTTCGTCTTGTTTGGTTCTCCCGTTTGGGGTAGGAAAGCAGACACGGGCGTCTGCTTGCGGTCATGCGGCCATCGGTGCGCCCAATCGGCACGCTGCATCCCAAACTGTCTACGTTTTTGGACTTCAATTTTGGCCCCAAATAAACGTCGCCGATGAGGTCGGCGTACGGAGGTGGCTGCCAAAGGTGGGTTGGCGGCCCCTTCCAGACCGGAGGCGCCAGCGGCGCCTGCACCACCTCCTCCCGTGGCTCCTGCTCCTACTATGGTGACCGCGGTGGCGTGGCTAACCATGGGCCGACACCCACCGAGTCGGACATCTCTAGTGTTGTCCACGACCAGCTCCACTGTTAGCCCACCAGACGCGGGTTCCACGCGACAAGGGGTGGCTCATCCACCACGTCCTCCTGCACCTCCTCCTTGAGGGCCATGTCCAGTTCCAGGATGGCCACGTCACTGGCCGCAGAGAGGGCCAACTGGGTTTCCAGGCCGTCCCATTGCTGCTCGTCATGAGTGTTCATGGAGTCCTCCATGACCTGCCTCATGAGCTCGACCTCCTCCTCGGTCATGGAAGGTGGTGGTGGTAGGGACGGTGATGGTGACGGAGATGCTTCAGCATGATGTCTCACACACGCCTACAACCGCGCTTCTGGGGCGGGCTGTCAGCACGAGCAGGATGCGGGTGGCACGGGCTCGGAGGACGACCAGCAAAAAAGGATTGATGCCGCGGTTCGTGCTCGTCACTTAGCCACGTATCCCACGACAGCAAATCCATGGCGTACCTGGGGTCATAGAGCAGATCCGATGGCAAGCGGGCGTGGCGTCAGTTGATCTCGTCGCAGCGGGTGTGGCCGCTCACCGGCACTGGTGGGATCAGCACGCGATCCGCGGAGAGATGCCAGTTGTTGGGGAGGTGGACATCTCCCCATGATAGTGGCGTCGCGATCTCCGAGCAGCGCCGACAGACGTCGTCGTGGACGTACGGCGTATTGCGCTGCCCAGACACCGGCGACGCGATCTCAAACACCGGTGGAGCAGGTGGTGCGGGAGGCACAGACCTGGTGGACCGTCGGCGGCCATAGGAGTCGGCCTCATGGTCGTCCTTCCCCTTGCAGACCCAATGCCAGCCCATAGTGCCTGTGGGAAGGTGGATGAGTGAGATGCGATAGCGGTGGCTCAAGGAAACAGGCCAGCTAGGATGTACATTAAGAAGGGTGACGACCCACTAGTTGGATGGCTGCCAGCCAAGGCCCGAGATAGGTGGACAGCCGCCACACGATACCAACTTGTAACACCCTCGATGCGGCTATATCTCCCACGTGTCGAAGCACGACTTAGAGGCATAACCGCATTGAAAGCAATGTCGCAAGTGAGGTAATCTTCACACAACCCATGTAATACATAGGGGACACAGATACATAGTTGGCTTACACTCGCCACTTCACACAATTACATGAATAAAGCATTACATCATCCAGATACAATCAAGGTCCGACTACGGAACCAAAATAAAAGAAGACTACCCCAAATGCTACATAGATCCCCGATCGACCCCAACTAGGCTCCACTACTGATCAACTAGAACAAAACAACACAAAGGACAAGATCTTCATCGAGCTCCCCCTTGAGCTTGGTTGCGTCATCTGCATGGTTCAACGGCACCTGCAAGCTGGTTTTGGAAGTATCTGTGAGCCACGGGGTGTTGGAAATATGACCTAGAGGCAATAATAAATTAGTTATTATTATTATATTTCATTGTTCATGATAATCGTTTATTATCCATGCTATAATTGTATTGATAGGAAACTCAGATACATGTGTGGATACATAGACAACACCATGTCCCTAGTAAGCCTCTAGTTGACTAGCTCGTTGATCAATAGATGGTTACGATTTCCTGACCATGGACATTGGATGTCGTTGATAACGGGATCACGTCATTAGGAGAATGATGTGATGGACAAGACCCAATCCTAAGCCTAGCACAAAGATCGTGTAGTTCGTATGCTAAAGCTTTTCTAATGTCAAGTATCATTTCCTTAGACCATGAGATTGTGCAACTCCCGGATACCGTAGGAGTTCTTTGGGTGTGCCAAACGTCACAACGTAACTGGGTGGCTATAAAGGTACACTACAGGTATCTCCAAAAGTGTCTGTTGGGTTGGCATGAATCAAGACTGGGATTTGTCACTCCGTGTAAATGGAGAGGTATCTCTGGGCCCACTCGGTAGGACATCATCATAATGTGCACAATGTGATCAAGGAGTTGATCATGGGATGATGTGTTACGGAACGAGTAAAGAGACTTGCCGGTAACGAGATTGAACAAGGTATCGGGATACCGACGATCGAATCTCGGGCAAGTATCGTACCGCTAGACAAAGGGAATTGTATACGGGATTGATTGAATCCTTGACATCGTGGTTCATCCGATGAGATCATCGTGGAGCATGTGGGAGCCAACATGGGTATCCAGATCCCGATGTTGGTTATTGACCGGAGAGTTGTCTCGGCCATGTCTGCATGACTCCCTAGCCCGTAGGGTCTACACACTTAAGGTTCGGTGATGCTAGGGTTATAGGGAAAGTATGTACGCGGTTACCGAATGGTGTTCGGAGTCCCGGATGAGATCCCGGACATCATGAGGAGTCTCGGAATGTTCCGGAGGTAAAGATTTATATATGGGAAGTCCTGTTTTGGTCACCGGAAAAGTTTCGGGTGCTATCGGTAACGTACCGGGACCACCGGGAGGGTCCCGGGGGTCCACCAGGTGGGGCTACCTTCCCCAGAGGGTTGCATGGGCCAAGTGTGAGAGGGGACCAGCCCCGGGTGGGCTGG
>NC_041380.1:388570174-388576981 GCF_002162155.2 Triticum dicoccoides
AAGGGGGAAACCCTAGGCTCAGATGGGCCTAAGGCCCACCTAGTGGTGCGCCCCCCCTCTCTCCCCCCTTGGCCGCCCCCTAGATGGGATCTAGGGCTGGCCGCCACCCCTAGGGGTGGAAACCTAGGTGGGGGCGCAGCCCCTCCCTTTCCCCTATATATAGTGGGGGTTTTGGGCTGCCATACACACGATTCAATCTCCCTGTTGGCGCAGCCCTACCCCTCTTCCTCCTCGTCTCTCGTAGTGCTTGGCGAATCCCTGCTAGAGTCCCATGCTCCTCCACCACCACCACGCCGTCGTGTTGCTGCTGGATGGAGTCTTCCCCAACCTCTCCTTCTCCCCTTGCTGGATCAAGGCGTAGGAGACATCACCGGGCTGTACGTGTGTTGAACACGGAGGTGCCGTCCATTCGGCACTAGGATCATCGGTGATTTGGATCACGACGAGTACGACTCCATCAACCCCGTTCACTTGAACGCTTCCGCTTAGCGATCTACAAGGGTATGTAGATGCACTCTCCTTCCCCTCGTTGCTAGATTGCTCCATAGATTGATCTTGGTGATGCGTAGAAAATTTTGAATTTCTGCTACGTTCCCCAACAGTGGCATCATGAGCTAGGTCTATGCGTAGTTTCTATGCACGAGTAGAACACAAGTTGTTGTGGGCGTCGATTTTGTCAATTTGCTTGCCATTACTAGTCTTATCTTGATTCGGCGGCATCGTGGGATGAAGCGGCCCGGACCGACCTTACACGTACTCTTACGTGAGACTGGTTCCACCGACTGACATGCACTAGTTGCATAAGGTGGCTAGCGGGTGTCTGTCTCTCCCACTTTAATCGGATCGGATTCGATGAAAAGGGTCCTTATGAAGGGTAAATAGAAATTGGCATATCACGTTGTGGTTTTCGCGTAGGTAAGAAACGTTCTTGCTAGAAACCTATAGCAGCCACATAAAAACTTGCAACAACAATTAGAGGACGTCTAACTTGTTTTTGCAGCTTATGCCTTGTGATGTGATATGGCCAAAAGGATGTGATGAATGATATATGTGATGTATGAGATTGATCATGTTCTTGTAATAGGAATCACGACTTGCATGTCGATGAGTATGACAACCGGCAGGAGCCATAGGTGTTGTCTTAATTTATTTATGACCTGCGTGTCAACATAAACGTCATGTAATTACTTTACTTTATTGCTAAAGCATTAGCCATAGTAGTAGAAGTAATAGATGACGAGACAACTTCAAGAAGACACGATGATGGAGATCATGGTGTCATGCCGGTGACAACGATGATCATGGAGCCCCGAAGATGGAGATCAAAAGGAGCAAAATGATATTGGCCATATCATGTCACTATTTGATTGCATGTGATGTTTATCATGTTTTACATCTTATTTGCTTAGAACGATGGTAGCTTAAATAAGATGATCCCTCACTAAAATTTCAAGAAAGGAGTTCCCCCTAACTGTGCACCGTTGCGAAGGTTCGTTGTTTCGAAGCACCACGTGATGATCGGGTGTGATAGATTCTAACGTTCGAATACAACGGGTGTAAGCCAGATTTACACAGCAAAAACACTTAGGTTGACTTGACGAGCCTAGCATGTACAGACATGGCCTCAGAACATGGAAGACCGAAAGGTCGAGCATGAGTCGTATAGAAGATACGATCAACATGAAGATGTTCATCGATGTTGACTAGTCCGTCTCACGTGATGATCAGACACGGCCTAGTTGACTCGGATCATGTTTCACTTAGATGACTAGAGGGATGTCTATGTGAGTGGGAGTTCATTAGATGAACTCAATTATCATGAACATAGTCTGAATTGTCTTCGCAAATATGTTGTAGATAAATAGCTCACGTTGTAGCTCCCTGTTTCAATACGTTCCTAGAGAAAGATTAAGTTGAAAGATATTGTAAGCAATGATGCGGACTAGGTCCGTAGTCCGAGGAGTGTCCTCACTGCTACATAGAAGGCTTACGTCTTTGATGCACCGCTCGATGTGCAAACCCCTACAACGTCGTCTGTGGATATTGTGAACACCTGACAGACACATCCTGATGACTACTTGATAGTTTAGTGCACCATACTTTACGGCTTAGAATCGGGATTCCAATGACGTTTTGAACGCCATAAGACATATGGGATGTTCCAAGAGCTGAAATTGGGATTTCAGGATCATGCCCGTGTTGAGAGGTGTGAGACCTCTGACAAGTTCTTTTGCCAACAAGATGGAGGAGAATAGCTCAGCTAGTGAGCATGTGCTCAGAATGTCTGGGTGCTGCAATCACTTAAATCAAGTGGGAGTTAAACTTCCAGATAAGATAGTGATTGATAGAGTTCTCTAGCCACTATCACTAAGCTACTAGATCTTCGTGATGAACTATGACATGCAAGGGATGGAGTTGATCCCGGAGCTGTTCGCGGTGCTTAAGACCGCAATAGGTAGAAATCAAGAAGGAGCATCAAGTGTTGATGGTTTAACAAGACCACTGGTTTCAAGAAGGGCAAGGGCTAGAAGGGAAACTTCAAGGATGGCAAACCAGTTGCTGCTCCAGTGAAGGAACCCAAGGTTGAACACAAACCCGAGACTAAGTGCTTCTATTATAAAGGGAACGGTCACTGGTAGCGGAATTACCCCAAATGCATGGTAGATAAGAAGGCTGGCAACTTCAACAAAATTTATACGTGTTATTAATGTGTACCTCACTAGTACTCCTGGTAGCACCTGGGTATTGGATACCGGTTCAGTTAGTATTATTGGTGAATTGAAGCAAAAGCTACGGACTAAACGGAGACTGGCTGAGGGCGAGGTGACGATGTGTGTTGGAAGTGTTTCCAAAGTTGATGAGATCACCATCGCACGCTCCATCTGCCTTCGGGATTAGTATTGAACCTAGATAAATGTTATCAGGTGTCTACGTTGAGCATGAATATGATTAGATCATGTTCATTGCAATACGGTCATTCATTTAAGTTAGAGAATAATGGTTATTCTGTTTACATGAATGATACCTTTCATGGTCATGCAGCCTATGTGAATGGTTCATTGAATCTCGGTCGTGGTGATACACATGTTCACGCCAAAAGATGTAGAGTTAATAATGATAGTACCACTTTCTCATGGCACTGCCGCTTAGGTCATATTGGCGTAAGATGCATGAAGAAACTCCATGTCAATGGATGTTTGGAGTCACTTGATTTTGAATCACTTGACACATGCGAGCCATGCCTCATGGGCAGGATGACTAAGACCCCGTTTTCAGGTACAATGAAACGGGCAAGTGACTTGTTGGAAATCATACATGCTGATGCGTGTGATCCAATGAGAATTGAAGCGTGCGGTGGATATCGCTATTTTCTCATCTTCACTGACGATTTGAGTAGATATAGGTATATTTACTTAATGAAGCACAAGTCTGAAACGTTTGAAAAGTTCAAGCGATTTCAGAGTGAAGTTAAGAATCATCATAACAAAAAGGGATCATGTTCCTACGATATGATCAAAAGTGGATTTTCTGAGTTATGAGTTTGGCAATCACTTAAGACATTGTGGAATTGTCTCACAATTGAAGCCACCTGGAACACCACAGAGTAATGGTGTGTCCGGACGTCGTAATCGAACCTTATGAGATATGGTGCGATCTATGATGTCTCTTACCGATCTACCATTTTCATTTTGAGGTTATGCGTTAGAGACAGCTGCATTCACTTTAGATAGGACACCATCTAAGTCCGTTGAGACGACGTCGTATGAACATTGGTTTGGCAAGAAACCAAAGTTGTCGTTTCTTAATGTTTGGGGCTGCGATGCTTAAGGCTTCAGCCGGAGAAGCTCGAACCCAAAGCGGACAAACACATCTTCATAGGATACCCAAAGGTGACAGTAGGGTATACCTTCTATCTCAGATCTGAGGGCAAATTGTTTGTCGCTAAGAACGGGTCCTTTCTCGAGAAGGAGTTTATCTCGAAAGAATTGAGTGGGAGGAAGATAGAACTTGATGAGGTTGTCGAACCTTTATTTCTACCAGAGAATGATGCAACACAGAAAGATGTTTTCTGTGGCACCTACGTCTGTTGAATAGGAAGTTAATGATAGTGATCATGAAGCTTCGGATCAAGTTGCTATCGAACCTCGTAGGTCGACAAGGATATGTACTACTCCTAAGTGGTACGGTAATCATGTCTTAGATATCATGTTGTTAGACAACAATGAACCTACGATCTATGGAGAAGCGATGGTGGGCCCGTATTCTGACAAATGGTTAGAAGCCATGAAATCCGAGATAGGATTCATATATCAGAACAAAGTATGGACTTTGGTGGACTTGCCGATGATTGGCAAGCCATTGAGATAAATGGATCTTTAAGAAGAAGACGGACGTGGGTGGTAATGTTACCGTCTATGAAGCTCGACTTACGGGAAAGAGTCTTTTCACAAGTTCAAGGAGTTGACTACAATGAGAATTTCTCACCCGTAGCGATGCTTAAGTCCGTCGGAATCATGTTAGCATTAGCTGTATTTTTCAATGAAATCTGACAGATGGATGTCAAAAACAAGTTTTCTTACCAGTTTTCGTAAGAAAGAGTTGTATGTGATACAATCAAAGTTTTGTCGGTCCTAAGGATGCTAGAAGGTATGCTGGCTCTAGCAATCCTTCTATGGACTAGAGCAAGCATCTCGGAGTCGGAATATATGCTTTGATGGAGTAATCAAAGCTTTTAGGTTTATACAATGTTTGCTAGAAACTTGTATATACAAGAAAGTGAGTGGGAGCACTACAACATTTCTGATAAGTATATGTGGATGACATATTGTTGATTCAAAATGATGTAGAATTTCTGGAAAGCATAAACGGTTGTTTGAAGAGTGTTTTTCAAAGGAAGACCTGGATAAAGCTGCTTACATATTGGGCATCAAGATCTATAGAAATAGATCAAGATGCCTGATGATACTTTCAAAGAACGCACACCTTGACATGTTTTTCAAGGAGTTCAAAATAGATCAGTCAAAGAAGGGGTTCTTACCTGAGTTGTAAGGTGTGAAGTTGAGTAAGACTCAAAGCTTGACCACGGCAGAAGAAAGAGGAAGGACGAAGGTCGTCCCCTATGCTCTTGTCATAGGCTCTATACGGTATGCCATGCTGAGTACCGCACCTGATGTGTGCCTTGCCACATGTCTGGCAAGAGGGTACAAAGGTGATCTAGGACTGGATCACCAGATAGCGGTCAAAATTATCCTTAGAGGAATAAGGAAATGTTTCTCGGTTATGGAGGTGATAAAGAGTTCGACGTAAAGAGTTACATCGATGCAAGCTTAACACCTATACGGATAGCTCTGAGTAGAGATACCAGATACGTATAATGGAGCAATAATTTGGAATAGCTCCAAGTGGAACGTGGTAGCAGCATCTATGACATAAAGTTTTGCGAAATACATAGGGATCTGAATATGGCAAGACCCGTTGACTACAACCTCTCTCACAAATATAACATGATCAAACCCAAAACTCATTGAGTGTTAATCACATAGTGATGTGAACTAGATTATTGAGTCTAGTAAACTCTTTGGATGTTGGTCACATGGTGATGTGACCTGTGAGTGTTAATCACATGGCGATGTGAACTAGATTATTGACTCTAGTGCAAGTGGGAGACTGTTGGAAATATGCCCTAGAGGCAATAATAAATTAGTTATTATTATTATATTTCATTGTTCATGATAATCGTTTATTATCCATGCTATAATTGTATTGATAGGAAACTCAGATATATGTGTGGATACATAGACAACACCATGTCCCTAGTAAGCCTCTAGTTGACTAGCTCGTTGATCAATAGATGATTACGGTTTCCTGACCATGGACATTGGATGTCGTTGATAACGGGATCACATCATTAGGAGAATGATGTGATGGACAAGACCCAATCCTAAGCCTAGCACAAAGATCGTGTAGTTCGTATGCTAAAGCTTTTCTAATGTCAAGTATCATTTCCTTAGACCATGAGATTGTGCAAATCCCGGATACCGTAGGAGTGCTTTGGGTGTGCCAAACGTCACAACGTAACTGGGTGGCTATAAAGGTAGACTACAGGTATCTCCGAAAGTGTCTGTTGGGTTGGCACGAATCGAGACTGGGATTTGTCACTCCGTGTAAACGAAGAGGTTTCTCTGGGCCCACTTGGTAGGACATCATCATAATGTGCACAATGTGATCAAGGAGTTGATCACGGGATGATGTGTTACGGAACGAGTAAAGAGACTTGCCGGTAACGAGATTGAACAAGGTATCGGGATACCGACGATCGAATCTCGGGCAAGTATCGTACCGCTAGACAAAGGGAATTGTATACGGGATTGATTGAATCCTTGACATCGTGGTTCATCCGATGAGATCATCGTGGAGCATGTGGGATCCAACATGGGTATCTAGATCCCACTGTTGGTTATTGACCGGAGAGTTGTCTCGGCCATGTCTGCATGACTCCCGAGCCCGTAGGGTCTACACACTTAAGGTTCGATGATGCTAGGGTTATAGGGAAAGTATGTACGCGGTTACCGAATGGTGTTCGGAGTCCCGGATGAGATTCCGGACATCACGAGGAGTTCCGGAATGGTCCGGAGGTAAAGATTTATATATGGGAAGTCCTATTTTGGTCACCGGAAATGTTTCGGGTGCTATCGGTAACGTACCGGGACCACCGGGAGGGTCCCGGGGGTCCACCAGGTGGGGCTACCTGCCCCAGAGGGTTGCGTGGGCCAAGTGTGAGAGGGGACCAGCCCCAGGTGGGCTGGT
>NC_041380.1:388577285-388620317 GCF_002162155.2 Triticum dicoccoides
CAAGGCAAAGAGAGAAGGGAAAAGGGGGAAAGCCTAGGCTCAGATGGGCCTAAGGCCCACCTAGTGGTGCACCCCCCCTCTCTCCCCCCTTGGCCGCCCCCTAGATGGGATCTAGGGCTGGCCGCCACCCCTAGGGGTGGAAACCTAGGTGGGGGAGCAGCCCCTCCCTTTCCCCTATATATAGTGGGGGTTTTGGGCTGCCATACACACGATTCAATCTCCCTGTTGGCGCAGCCCTACCCCTCTTCCTCCTCGTCTCTCGTAGTGCTTGGTGAAGCCTTGCTGGAGTCTCGCGCTCCTCCACCACCATCACGCCGTCGTGCTGCTGCTGGATGGAGTCTTCCCCAACCTCTCCTTCTCCCCTTGCTGGATCAAGGCGTAGGAGACGTCACCGGGCTGTACGTGTGTTGAACACGGAGGTGCCATCCGTTCGGCACTAGGATCATCGGTGATTTGGATCACGACAAGTACGACTCCATCAACCCCGTTCACTTGAACGCTTCCGCTTAGCGATCTACAAGGGTATGTAGATGCACTCTCCTTCCCCTCGTTGCTAGATTACTCCATAGATTGATCTTGGTGATGCGTAGAAAATTTTGAATTTCTGCTACGTTCCCCAACACGGGGACTCAGCAATCTCGCACCCTCACGATCAAGACTATTTAAGCTTATAGGTAGGGCAAAAGGTATGAGGTGGAGCTGCAGCAAGCGACTAGCATATTATGTGGCTAACATACGCAAATGAGAGCGAGAAGAGAAGGCAAAAGCACGGTCGATAAACTATGATCAAGAAGTGATCCAAGTCTACTTACATCAAGCATAACTCCAACACCGTGTTCACTTCCCGGACTCCGCCGAGAAGAGACCATCACGGTTACACACGCGGTTGATGTATTTTAATTAAGGTCAACTTCAGGTTTTCTACAACCGGACATTAACAAATTCTCATCTGCCCATAACCGCGGGCACGGCTTTTGAAAGTTCAAATCCCTGTAGGGGTGTCCCAGCTTAGCCCATCACAAGCTCTCACGGTCAACGAAGGATATTCCTTCTAGCGGGAAGACCCGATCAGGCTCGGAATCCCGGTTACAAGACATTTCGACAATGGTAAAACAAGACTAGCAAAGCCACCCAGATGTGCCGACAAATCATGATAGGAGCTGCACATATCTCGTTCTCAGGGCACACCGGATGAGCAAGACGTCGGGTAAGCCAGCCCAGAGTTGCCCCTGGTAGCCTCGGACATCGCTCAGTTGGACCAACACTTAGAGAAGCACTGGCCCGGGGGGTTAAATAAAGATGACCCTTGAGCCGGCCGACTCAAGGGAAAGAAAAGGCTAGGTGGCAAATGGTAAAACCAATGTTGAGCCTTGCTGGAGGAGTTTTATTTCAAGGCGAACTGTCAAGGGGTTCCCGTTATAACCCAACCGCGTAAGGAACGCAAAATCCAGGAACATAACACCGATATGACGGAAACTAGGGCGGCAAGAGTGGAACAAAACATCAGGCATAAGGTCGAGCCTTCCACCCATTACCAAGTATATAGATGCATTAATTAATTAAGAGATATTGTGATATCCCAACAAAATATCCATGTTCCAATAAGGAACAAACTCCAATCTTCACCTGCAACTAACCACGCTATAAGAGGGGCTGAGCAAAGTGGTAACATAGCCAAACAACGGTTTGCTAGGACAAGGTGGGTTAGAGGCTTGGCTCAACAATATGGGAGGCAGGATAAGCAAGTGGTAGGTATCGTAGCATAGGCATAGCAAAAGAGCAAGCAACTAGCAAGCAAAGATAGAAATGATTTCGAGGGTATGGTCATCTTGCCTGAAATGCCGCAAGGAAGAAGAACGAGTCAATGAAGAAGACAAACGGGCGTTGACGAACGGGTCCTTACAAACGCGATGTTATCGGAACCAACCCGAAGAAGCAACACCGGAAAGAAGCACACAACATAGTAAACAACCAACACACGAACATGGTATGATATGTGGGATGCGGTATGTGATGCATATGCATGATTTGCAAAGGAAAGATTGAACTGGCCTCAACTTGGAAATCCAAGAGTGCCACTGGAAAGGGGAGGTGATTTCGGTTGAAATCGATATAAAGAACACCGGAATCGGATGCACGGTTTGGAAATGGCAAGCAAAACAAATATGGCACCGGTCTGCGATAAACAGCAAGTAGCCTCCTAAATGCATCAAGATAAATATGCTATAGCACTCAAACATGGCAACAAAATACATGGCAGGGATCCACTCATGAAGCTTGACAAAAGATGAACACTGAGCTACGGCTAATTCATCCATTAACAGGTTCAAACAAGCATGGCAAAAGTGCAAATGATAACAGGTTTCAGACTTAGTGAAATTAACACAAGTCTGGAATTTATCATCAGAAAGCACACTTTAGAGCATGAAAACTACATGCTACAGGAACTTAACATGGCAAATCAAGGCATGGCATGAAGCTACTCAAAGCACTTAACAAAAGTCCCTTAGTGACCTTGAGCCAAAAGGGATCAGAGAATACAATTGCAAGAATGTGAACATGGCAAAAACATAAACAGATTCAGACTTAGTGAAAAACTGGAGCATGCAAATCAGTTAACGAGTAGGCATATTTACGAGCTCGATGCACTCACTACAGAGCATGGCATGACAAACTAAGCATACACCCATCAAGAATACATGGCATAGAAGCTAGACATGGCAAGAACAACATCATAGCATGCACGGATCAATAGCACCATCGTCGGCAAAATCGCTAAACAAGTCAACAATCTGCCAGGGACATTTTATAGTAAAAGTAGAGCTCGATTGACTCAAGCTAGGGTGCTTCATAAATGCAAACAAAGACATGGATGGATAGAGCACCACAATGTTAACAAAACATCCTTACTGATCATCCTCAAAAAAAAGCACGGATTGCTAGGAAACAACATGAACATAAGGCATAACAACAAAATCAGGGCAAGGACTTTGTGAAATTCTAAGTCCCTGAAATCAGCATTACCGATTACGCTACTTTGCAATCTTGTGCTAGTCATCACAAATATCACAAAAATACATGGCAAGCACCCCTGTAAAGATGGCATGGCATATAACAAAACACATGTAGAGTTTAGGGTCATAGCACGCACACATTAATCATGGCAAAAATGACAAAAGGCCATTTGCTGAAACAGATCTGACAAATTCATCACATAGACCTCTTCCAACAGCATTTCGGGCATCAAGATGAGCTCAAATGAAAACGATGCAATGAGATGAAATGATGTGCTCGTCGAGGCGAACATTTTGATATGCTACACGCGCGAATCGGAGCTATGGATGCAGAGTTATGATGCGATAAATGTGGCATAAAAATAAACAGATCTGGGGACTTAGTGGAATTTCAACCTCTGCAAGAAAGTCAACGGGACGGAGCGGTGTGGGATGGCTCGGTGCAGATCTGAGATGGGGTGTTTGGATGGACGCGCGGGTGGATCTCGTCCCGTCTCTTCTCCGGCGAGGTGCCGAACTCCGGCGGTGTGCCCATCCGTTCAACGTTCGTACATGGACGTCCATATGGACATAAACTGGGCACAGGTTTGCACTGAAAATGGAGCAGACCGGACACCAAACAAACAAAAAATACGGATGCGGCCGCATGTTTAGTCATGCCATCTATCCATTTGGGCCCAAAACAGACAAACGCGGATAGTATGGGGAGTCGGCCGCCTTAACAACGGCTCCAGTGTATGCTCCAGCTGAGTCGGTTGGTCCCGACTTGCCAAAACACGCGCGGCGGGTGGGTTTTGTGTCGACACTCTTCATATACTGCTCAATTGAGTTCTGACCCGACATTTTGGGTTTGGGGTGGCATTTCCCTAGTCCTGGTATGCGTCATTTTGGATCTGACCGGACGGCATGCTCTGGCATACTTTACACCCCACATATTCATGGAACTCAAGAGGTTCAAGTACCAGACCGGATGTCTCCAATAAAAAGCTTTGCGAGTCGCAATTATCTCACTGGGAATGGTCAGCCTTCAGGACAGCATTATAGATCATCTGACATGCATTGTACCGCTAGATTAACCTGAAGTGCTCGACATGAGCTCACGAAAATTTACAGCAAAACTAAAAAGAAACAGACTGTCCCAAAGAATCCCCAACACTCATAAGTCATAACACAAACAGCTCACAGTATGCATAAAACATTCTCTAATGACCACCATCAGCGAGAACTCCCTCTTCTGCAGCTTTACCTCCACAAGACCTTGCAACAGACTCAAACAGCCTCTCAATCTCCGGTGCACAGCGTGTAAAGGATCGAGCCCAAAAGCTATAGCGTGGATTCTACAGAAGGCAACCCTGTATTAGACCTATTCCTTGCCAAAAAATTCTTTCAAGTGGTCGTTGTAGCATACCTTTATGAGCTCAATGAAAGTAATAAGTAATCCCCAGGGATGAGGACGATTAACTATTAGGCGCTCTAAAAGAACTCTAGTTATCTGCTCCTGTACGATATCCTGCAAGTTAAGTTTCAATTGGACGATGTCAGGAGGTATTTCATAGATGCATATGGGTATCACACCAAAAACCCTGAAACCCGAAAAGAGGGAACTCATTAAGTTACCTGTGTTGCCTCAGCAAACAAGTACAAAATGATGAAGGAGAAGTAGTGAGTATGATTGTTTGGATAGCGTAGCTGGTTAGCAATTGCGTTCAGGAGGAGGTAACGGCCTTCGGTATCCATATTCACTATAAGATTTCTGAAGACCTCAGTGGCTGTTTCAATCTGAAAAACATCCACCTGAGGACTTTGGTTCATTTGCTGCGCTGATGCTGATGCATTTGCCTTGTTATGCTGTAACTGTTGCACAGCCTGCATTTACAATTTAGACACCATTATAGAGTGTTCATGCATGCCAAGAAAAGTGATCAAAAACAAGCAAAGAAGGTAGAGGTAAAGGTACTTCATACTGTAACTGTAGAGACCCATAGGGTCGATGCAGATTCAAAACATGACATAGCTGTTTGGTTTAATGTCACTGAGAGCCAAAGTTTGGTCACTTCGGAAAAAATTGGCTGCCGTTTGGTTCAGCGAGAAAAGTTTGGAAAGAAGTTTCTGTAACTACGTATTTCTGGAACCAAACTTAACAAAAGAAACATGGCCAGCTAATTTGGCTGGTTTTCAGATCCTAAATTTGGGCACAAACCAAACCAGTCATAAACTTGCTATCTGTCTGAAAACACACAAACAGAAGACTAAATACAGTCCAAACCTATGTTAACCAATGCTGAAATACTATGAAAATTTGCTGATAAAAAGTGATAATATCTTCTTCACTTGGCTATTTGGACACAATATTAGGGTATAAAAAGCATTTCTAACATTGTAATGGAAAAAACAATCGCACACAAACATATAGAAACTGACCTGGATGCCAACATAGACGACCAGCGAATTAATTAAGGGAACATTATAACGAGTCCCAGCAACATTAGCTTCATTTGGAGGCAGCACTAACTTCTGCTTTAAATCAGTTAAAAAGGATGAACCTTCTGGTCTCTGCAAGAACGCAAATGAGAGAGAAAGAACAAACGTTATGTATACCATTTCTTTTTAAGGTTTCAACAATATACTCAATGAATGACTCGGACCAGCTTAAAGAATCGTCTAGACTGGAAGCTGCCGTTACATTAGAGAATGCAGACATGATTTACCTTGAGGTACTCGTCAACCTGGGTCTTCATTTGCTTTGCCTTCAAAGCACCTTCCACATCAGACATGATTCTTGGAGCTACTGAAATTTCAGCTAGCAGGTCAATCTGTATTACAAGAAACAGCTGGAGCTCATTAAACATACAACACCCAGGGGGAGTTTGTAGGTAGCATGTACTAGCAGTCGGTAAATACCTTCAAATTAGGAGTAGAGGGATCAGGAAGTCTCATATTGCGTGGAAATGCACTAAGAATAACATTACGCATTTGAATGCAGCTTGGGGGAATCACATCACAGAAACTGAAGTGGTAGTCACAGAGGAACTCAGGAAAGTCATGGAGTAGAACAAGCAGCACTCTCAAAGTTCCTTTGTATAAAAGCTGAATCTACAAAAGGAAAAGGTACAAAGTACATGAAAGTGCAACACATACTGTATATAACACAGCTGCAAACGAAGGTGCAGGGATAGAACTTACGGGCTGTCCCAGCTCAGCGTTTCTTAGATATGGTTCCATAAATTTGAACAAATCACCAAGCAGCCTCTGGAAGAATGGCCAGCCCTTTTGTGAATTGCACAGCAATAACTTCGGCATGAAGCTTCTATGGCTTACTAATTCAAGCCAAGCAAAACTACAGTGGAAAAGGCATTTAGTTGGCAAGTAACAAAAGTACATGGTAATTTCACTACTCCCTCTGATCTATATTAATTGTCGCTGATTTAGTAAAAATTAATATGTACTTTTGTTACTCAACCAGCGAAAATTAATATTGATCGGGGGGAGTACTTAAATTATTTTAAAAAACACCAAACAGTCTAATTTCAAAACTTCAATATTTAAAAAAAATACAGTGATAGGATTCAGACTTAGGGAGAGAAAGATTATCATACATATAACAACGAATTTGAACATTCTATCATTTTATTGTGATAACTTCTATTTTTTTCTTACACAATTTTGCAGAGCTTGAATCAATTTAATGCCTGTCGTTAATCGCCTTAATAGGATGGTTGATCCCTCAAAAAAATTGTTGCAAGGGGCCTGATTACTCACATTCTAATCGAACTGAGACCATGGGGAAGTTTGAATGGCACGGTGATGGTCAAATTCATATATATGTCAAAACAAAATAATAAAGTGTTTCGAATAAGGATCAGATGATTCTAGGACAAGACCCACCTTGACACATAACAACTCATTGTTTTCAGCAAGCATGGATATTTATCAATTTGTTGAAGAGAGCATTAGATGGTTTTTGGATTATACATTTGAGAGTTTCAGTTGCAACACTAGGTATTGGAAGGAGAACACTATTTTGTGCCCATGAAGCATGAAATAAAAAACATAGAAGGCAATCACAAATATTAAGAAAATTCACGAGATGGCAAACCTCCATGCAGGAACTCTCAAGGGTTGAAGCACATGAAAAGCATTTGCAAATGCAGTCAAAACCTGGTGCATAAAACCATTTTCAGCAAAAAAAAAATAGTGCAAGCAAGCCATGCAAATCTGATATTATGTTAAACATATATAATTTGTGCAAACAAGTTAAATATACATAGCATATACCTGAAAACTAGCACCATCATGAAGGTCAGCAGTGCTAAGCTCACTTAGCAAATTTATAAATAATCTAAAATATGGCCGAGGATTGAAAGAAACTTTCTTTTCTTCGGCATCTTTCTGAATGATCCTAGTGGTTATGGAGAGAATCTGCAGAGCAGTAAAAAGGAAAGATTTTAGCGAATAGGCACCTTAGTAGGCTCAAATTCCCTAAGAGCTAAAGGGTAAACACTGACCTTCAGAAGAAGGCTGCCTTTGTTTGGTCCTAAATCCACGCCATACTGAAGATTGTAAAAAGAACAGTAAGTAAAGTTACTGTAACAAGCTATCAGCCGATGTACCAAAAATATCTTGGGTGTGCAATCAACAGGTACTACATCGACACTTGGCCACATAGTCTAATGTATGTTAACATTTCCTTTTATGTTGAATTGTTGACATGTCTCGAATAAGGATCAAAGGATTACTTGCAGCTTTCCCAATACTAGTTGGAACTGGCAAGCAGCAGACATATCTTGACTGAAAGTGCTCGCTATGTTAATAAACAGACAGGCAGTTTAGCTTGTCTAAACATTGCCCTAATTAGGCAAGCATTGCGACTGCGATGAACCTGCCAGTAGCGAAAGGACTCGCACAAAGCCTTGGCAAGGCCTAAAGTTGATTATTGACAAGAGATAATAGGAGTTCAAGGAAATACTATGCATCAATTTTTGCATGATTAATGCAATAAAACAAGCGCTCCTTGGAAGAAAAACATTAAATATACCTTGAACATTAAAGTCACAAGCTTCGAGTATGAATCAATTGAGAAATATGAAATCTGGAGTTGCTGGGCCGGCTGCTGAGACATCCCACCAGGAGCAATAACTTGCTCAGAGACAACAGCATGTGTGATGGCAAGTTCCTGCGTTATTTTAAGTATTAGCCCTCACATATCACGGAGATCAGTATAAACTTGATACTGGGTAGAAGAATCACCGTGAGAGTATGGAAGAAGCGGTCAGTCAAATCATCTCCCTTAAGCAAGCCATGTTGTTGCAACTGCACAATGTAATGACTATATGCTGAATCACCCATAGTTGGATGATCACATATGTGACACCAGTCCGAGAATAAAACTGCAACCTGTACATCAACCAAATACCAAATTAGCTTTCTACAAAGTTCAAACTCCAATACATCAATAAAGACAAATGACTGGAGCATATTCAAATCAACTATACACTGGGAAGAGACAAAAATAATGTGCTGATGCAAATTAAATTAAATGCATAGAGACTTGGTTCGCAATACGACTGTACGATTGGATAACATAATCAAGTCATCAACATATTAATTTATATGTGAAAGGTGATACTGCAAGTTGCATTTGTTGCACTCTTCTGGCAATAACAACTGATGTCTGCGTGGAAAATAGGAATGTTATTGTGTTGAGTGCATATATGTTTTTGCACACACTTAGATAGATGGCATCATTACTATACTGAACAGTACAATGGTAAAATAACACAACAGAAATTTTGCCACGCAAAATATGGAAAATGGAATGAAAAAAGAGTTATTAATACTAAATTACGCAAAGAAACAGTATCATTAATGTTTATCGTCAATACACCCTCATAATAAAATTCTTGTGTGAAATGTATGATGCATGGTGTACGACAAAATAGGATGTCGTGTTTCCTACCTGGTCTTGAAAACTAACAGCATCCGCAAAAGCAGAATCATTTTCTTCTTTATATATTGATGAAGGACGGCCAGATAAAACCTGTAATCGAATGATAGAAATTAATCATCAAGTCAGAAAACATATACCTATAGGAACAGAGAAACTTGACCATGCATAAACATCCAAACCTTGTTATCCCTTGCATGCCTAACCTTTTCATCCTTCATGGCAGCAAAGCTAGCAGCATTCTTGAAATTACTCCTTGCAATCTCAATCAACTGCTGCAATGATTCAGGTGAACCAGGCCTGATTGCAAGCTGTAACACAGAACGTATTACCACTTACGAATAAGCAAAATAGATGGTGATTAGACCAAAGTATACAACATTTGCAAAAAAATGGCCTACCTTCGATAATGCATCAACAACATTACAAAGCTCAGAAACGCCACTGGGTTCTTGGGTAATCAATGTCTGGACAAGTGATATAGCGAACTCTGTTGCAGTCTCTGAAGATTTGGTGGATGGAGGTGAGCACATGAATACTTGATGATGTTACTCCAAAGTTACAAAGTAGCGGATGGCATTGCTTAAAGATTAGATTAGACTCCTGAATGCCTAAACATGTAATATGGCTTACATGTTTGGTATTGCGGTGGCTTTTTTTCCCCTACATTTTGCTTTTATATTTCTGCATACATCCTTAATCAATTGACAGTGCCTTCTACTACGTTATAAGCTGTCATGGTAATACCTATGCTGCAGCAAAAAGTTCTTTGTAACAATGGCAAATGACAATTAGGCAAGTGATTGGAGTTTCATGATTTAATCCTTCCATCTTTACCATGGGTGTGGGTAGAAATACATTATCCTTTTTTAATATTATTGGTATGCCCATTTAAAAGCATGTATTACACTTCCTTGAGCAATTTGTTGAACAAATCAGCGAATACTCATCATTCAGGTACTACAGTTGGTTATTAGTTTCAAAAGACTAAGAGCAGAGCAAAGAACTAGGACCATTTTCATGTTTGTGTTTCTCTGTGTTAGATGCATGCTACACAGTTCCCTTTGTGACAATAGATGCCAGAGATTCTAAGGTCCAAATTCCTACACTTACTCTGTTAAAAAGTCAAAATACTTGAGCTGGTGAAATCACATGGGTAAACTTATATGTAACAATTACTGTTCTTTTTAACTGAAATTATTATTCCACAAAGGCAGTCTAGTCATACACCAACCAAAGTAACCAATGTTGAATAATCCAGCAGACAGATTATTGATTGAAAAAGGTCAAATTGTGATAGTTTATTTACTTTCTTTCCTTCTGTTAACTTCAGTAAGACAACATACCACCACCAATATTGCATAGCAATAATCATGGCATCACACGAAGTGATGTACAGGATAGCATACAAATATTTCATTTAGAAGGGGCATAAGCTTGCGCTCATTGTTTATAAGGCGGTAAGGAGACCTAAGGCGAGCATCAACCGCCTTGACGCCTAAAGCGGGCATAATTGCAAGACGCCTTATAAACAATGCTTGTCCTTACTGCTTAGGTGATAGCTATATTTAATTTAGGGGCCATTCCACATTGTCTAGGTTGACCAAGGAAATTTGTCTAGTATTTCTTTTTCTTTTTCTATTTCTTAAATATTCAAATACAGAAATATATGTTTCAACTTACTGTTTCTTCCACTATCAATGATCTTTGCTAGATGAACATCGTAATCCCCAAGATTAAGAATCTCAGAACGAATTAGTCCAGTAACTATGTCAAGGTTAAACTTATTTTCTTCCTCAGAATAAATTACCTGCACAAAAATGTTTAATTAAGTTAATAAAATATGTGTGCCCCATAAATTAGTCATATCTCCCACAAAAGAAAAATAGTCAATACCAAAATTATGCCATTAAAAAAAAAGAATTCTAAGTAGACACAGCATCGATTGACAGTAGTTGGAATCTGCACTTGATCAGCATATTGACGTGAACATTTTTGTTCTTTTAGTTAGCTTGAAGTAATCAAGCAGCTGTGAAATACTGACTAGGTGGTTGCGGTCACATATATCACCCATTTAAGGATCACAGTTTCATGGTTTAGCACCATATATAACACACATTCCCCCCGAGAAAACTGGCAGGAGCACTGCCTATTTAATTAACTTAAACAGCCCAGTCAAGAATCAAACAGTACTAGAAGTATAAATAGGAAATTTAGCATAACAAAAATGTCCATAAAATAGAAGAACAAACAAGGTAAAGATGCAACACAAAAAACTTCATTGAATTTAAATACAATGCGCATACAGGATATACCATAAAACAGAAGAACAAACGAGGTAAAGGTGCTTCTTATCAACAGAATCAGATCTTACGGAGGAGCTAAAAGAGCTTCTGCCAAATATTACAAGTGGGCAATAAAAACAGATGCTACTGTGAAGACTGAAGAAACATACCCAGCTTGTTATCTCTTTAACGATAAGTTTGCAAACATCACGTATTGCAGCTAAAGTTGCCAGAAGCCATGTGAGATAAGTACTCTTTGATGCATTTTCATACAAACTTCTGAAAACCTGGAACAAACATAACCAGGTACAAAAGAAATTGAGAACTAGAGGAATATTTACCTAATAATAAAGTACCCCGTACGTTGTCAGCAACTTTGCATAAAAGTCCCCGCACTTTTCATGAAATCAACCCACAGTCCCGATTCAAGTGAGAACAGAAGACATTTCAGATTTTGCAGAAAACCCCCTGAGGTTTTGATTAATCAACCCGCGGTCCTATTTAAGTGAGAATGGAAAAAAATTGCTTTTTGCAGAAAACCCCCTGAAATTTCAGTTAATAAACCAGCCGTTCATCTAGAAAATAACGTTTTTATATAGATTCAAATGTTTTTTTTAATATTCATAACTTCTAACCGTAACTCCAATTTTAACATGTTATATATGAAAATTGATTAGAAAAATGTGTAGAATATGAATATGATGTTAATTTTACCCGTTACCCATTTTTAGATGCTATTTAGGGACAGATTCAAATGCTTTGAAAAATTATTCATATCTATTAAACCCTAACTCCAATTTTAACATGTTATGTATGAAAAATGATTAGAAAAATGTGTAGAATCTGAATATGATGTTGTTTCACATGTTAATAATTTTTAAATGCTGTTTAGGATGCAACATTAATCAGTAGTGCACGTCCCGTCTTTCTTTCATACCGGTGCCGATTCAAATTGAAAATGAACACCTCAAAAAAAAATTGGAGACGAAAGAAACCATCTATAACCATGCATGTCCGTCGGTGAGAGTGGGAAGAAGGATAAATGGCAAGATTGATAAGATGCCATGTTGAAATAAAGAACGTGGACCTATTGAGGTCTCGAGTCATGGTTAGTGTTAGGGGCGCGTGGTATTTTTTTTCTCCCGTTGCAATGCACGGACTCTTTTGCTAGTAGAGGAATAAATGCATAATTACGAACGAGAAAAGGATAACAAACCTTTTGTGCAATCAATAATGCAGCTTCATCCCGCTTAACACATCTGTGTAAAATATCAGGAACTTCTGCAATAACAGACTGAACAGAACAATAACCCAACACAAAGGTCACATTGTGTCAAGAAAAAGCACAATTACTAAATTAAAAATCCAGTCTAACAATATATAAAAAGGAAAAGGAAACCAAAAAATGAAACATTAAAGGAAATGCTGACGTAGCAGTATAGCTGACCTGAATTTCTACATCTTTACCATCATTGGCAATCAAGGCTTCAAGCTGAAAGTAAGAGGTAGAATAAAGTAAGCTCAGTGATAGCATTCAGGGTAAAGACTCTGCATATATCAATGACAATAAACCCCGCTTAGTAATTGACATGCAAAGTTTTGTAGTTAGCAGGGACTTCCTGAACAATGCAGCAAGAAATCATAATTTCTAGGTGCACTTTAGGTAGTAACACGCTACCATACACCATGACATTCCTCCATGGTACAGCAGTTGGGTTCAAATATAACAATGAGCGTTACCTTCTGTGCAACTTGATGGTATCTGTCTAATCCGTTGTCAGTACTCAAAGGTTCAGCGAAAACAGATTCCATATGGTCAACAGCAGTCGTAGGTGAAAGAGGCACCATAGAGCCAAGATCCTGGTAGCAGGGTTTTACAAGTTAGGAAATTAACTTCCAATTCGTCACTGTACTTTATTAATGCAAAGGAAAGTGTGGAAGTCACTGACTTTAGTTCCAGCTGTTGATTCACCCACTGGAATGTCATTAGATGACATAGGGGGGAAAACAGATGCAATGTTAGTAGTCCCACCAGCTTGGGCAAAAGTGTCACTTGTACCAATTTGTGTGGAAACACTGCAGAAGACAGAAGATATCTAATGCATCAGAACAAGATGCTCCAATAAGAGCAGAAAAAAATGGATGTATGTGTTGTTACCTTAAAAGTTGTGTGGTACCATGATCTGACTCTTCAGGAACCAGATCTGCTGGTTGTACCAAATTTGGGCTATAAAGTCGAGGTATACTGGAATTGCCTGGTGCAGCAGTCACGGCTGTAGCAGAACTGGTAGCTCCAGCATTTTGACTACTCTGGCTGTGCCATACAGTAATGAAGTCCTGAATTCAACAGTTAACCATGATTTAAGCAGTCAATTGTACTAGGAACCAAAAAGATTGTAGAACAAAGAGAAATTCACGCTCAGCCACTTCACCTCATACACTCGTTGTTGGCTAGCACACAAATGGCCAGTAGGCTTTGGACGAAGTGCATCCGGGACACGTGCAAGACCTTGAGTGTAAGGAAAAGCATCATAATATCCAGAACCAAGCAACTCCTTTTGCCTCCTTAGCTGTGAAAAAGGCTGCTTGATTTCTCCATCGATCATCTCAACAGCCTGCAATATTCTCATTGATGTTGTGATGCTGTAACAGAACATTCCATATTTTCTGCTATACTGCTGAGCGTATACATTTGGTAGCAAAAGTTAAAAGGTCCAAAAATGGCTGATAGCATAGTAAGTGAAGCAACACTATACCAATTGCTACTTATCATCACATTTACGGAAGCAAGAAATAGAAATAGAAATGCCAACGATTACAAGGTATGTAAGCAAAACTAATAAAACATGAAGATACCTTGCGTGTTGCAACAGTCTCTATTAGCGCACATCCAAGATCTAGATTATCATTGATCAGAATATGAACAATCTGCTCAGTGGTTTCACTGTTATTGTTCAGGTTCTGAATGAGACTTCGAAGATGAGACGACAAAGCAACACGAAGAGGCTCCTGCCAGCAGAAGACAGAACAATTGAATATGGCATCATACATCAAATCTAAACCTAAATGAATCTACTCCCTCTGTTCCAAATTACTCGTCGCAGAAATGGATGTATCTAGAACTAAAATACATCTAGATACATCCATACCTGCGACAAGTAATTCAGAACGGAGGGAGTACTAATCAACTACGCGCTGGGACTGTAACTACACCTGGAAATTACATCTAAGAGCCTTATGCAAAAATACCTTGGAAGTTACATGAGCTAGACTCCCAGCTAGCGTGCCAACCATCAAATGTGCAGCGCGAGATACCGCACTATCATCAGATTCCATTGCTAAATCCTGCAGGAAAAATATGCCAGCATGTCATAAACTTTCGACTACAGCAAGACAAATGGCTAATGAACATGTACAGCTAGGGAAATAGTCCAGGCGTTCACCTTAAGAATAAGCTCCTTAGTAGTTCGGGTAGCTATTGTAACACTTCTTTGAATAACAGGGCCTATAATTTCTTTAATAGCCTTATCCAAAGCAACATCCATGATTCTATGATGATCAAGAGTGTTAGTAGACCATCAGTAAAATAAACTGAAATGTCAGCTAAACTTGTCTTGTAAAAGACATACTTGCTATATTGCAGTGAGCCAAGAGAACTAAGCTTTTCATTAATTCTAAAATATATATCCGCGCGAGGTATTGCTGCCATAAGCTGTAAAAAAACATATAAGAAAACAAAGTCGAGTACAGAAAAAGCAAAGTTGGAAATTAAGAAAAAACAAGGGCAAACCTGACTAAGAGTAAACAAAGCCGGTAATGGAGACGGCGTTTGAGATGGTGAAACCTGATCGGGCATTATTAAAGCAACCTTATCATCTTCAACCATGCTGTTTGGAGGAAGACGAAGAGGTGGTGCATACTGCAGAATAAAGGTATCCAAATGAGTAGAGAACAAAAAGGTTTCCACGTCATAAGTACTAATTAATTATGTGCGCACAAATCAACCTGGTTTAACATATTTGGGATGCTAGTAGCCCGTGAGGTACTAGTTAACTCTGGTTGCACTTCAACAACATTTTTTGCTGGGATCATACCAGAGGAAACCTCTGCAACGACTGGTGTTTGAGATGCAGTGACATCTTTATTAGAAAAATCCGGATTTCCTTCAAGTTGACGAGTACGATCTTTAAGAAGAGAAGATGGTTTTACATCTTTCATGTCCACACTGAGGTTCTTAAACAAGACCTACAACCTCAAATGACCACAATTAGCTTGCGCAATTCCAAGCCAGATATGTTGACAGCACCAAAAAAAATAGAATAAAGAATAGCAAGAACCTCAATGTCAAACTTCAGGTTCATCTTGAGATTAGGTAGATTATAGATCTCAGCAAGTAGGCTAAGAATACCCATTGTCCATGGATTTGGAGGACGATATGCTATACTTGAATGGCAAGGTTCAAGAATCTGTAAAGCACCATCTGGTCATAACGACAATCACCACAAAATAAAGAATTCTTTTAAATCAGATTAACATAAAAAAACAGAACCTTTGAAGTGAACGGAATGACTGCGATCATCAGACCCCTTTCATATGCCTTCAAAAATAATCAGAATAAAAAATGTCAGCACAAGAAGAAACGTTTTGGGATGCTAGTACCTCACGGGCTACTAGCATCCCAAAAAAATATAAATAAATAAATATATATATATATAATGCTTGACTGAAACCTTATCTATACAACTCAAAACGTGCCGCACAAGTCTACATGCCTCAGACACAAGATAAAAGTCAAAATGGCAACACTGCAACATAGAATTATTTCACCAATACATACAACTCACACAATGCCAAATTCAGCACCCAAAACAAAAGTATAACAACAAGTACTGTTCTGTTAAAAGTAACAGCAAATCCAGAGGTTTCAATATTAGTTGCATTAATGAACAAACAGAAGTCCAAAAACGATACTGTATCTCTCTGGTTTGGGTATGAGAAAACATTACGATAAAGAACGGACTCAAATGGACTAATTTCAAAGTACTACCTCAACTATAAGAATTTTGGGATCAATTTCCTTCGCTCGTAACGTTTGATTCCTTCCTATGGTGAGCTTTCCTAGCCAACTACCCAGATTTTTTAGCAACGAACGCTCTTCGGAACTTGATTTTATAAGATCCGATTGCAACAAAGCCTGCAGAAAAACAATTTCAAATTTTTAACTATAGATTGGTAGAACAAGAAAGGAAGACATTCCTCAAAAAAAAACGCAAGGAATACACAAGTAAGTAATGCAAGACCTTGCAGTTCTCATATGTAGCTTTCACCATTTCCTTATTCAACGCTTTTGAGTTAACTTTGTCGAAGAACTTCAAATACAAGTCATGAAAATTCGGTTCGATGCTTGCCCTGTAAAATTTTGCATATGCTTTTGGGATCTGACAAGTAGAAAGTTGTTGCATAAAAAAAATATGTTGGTCATCAGGAGTACCTTTTCATGACCATGTATTGCGCAAACCAAGGATAATACTGATCCTGAGAAACCTCATTAAATTCCCTTGCCTTAGCATCCAAGTTAGAATTGGAAATATTGTTGATCATGAAGAATATCTTGTCTTGAACTTCAGATGGAGGGGCCTATGTGAGGTAGAAACGATTAAATTAAGTTGTTAACTAACCAAGACTATTCAAATAAAGTGATAGAACTACACTAGACACCTAAAAAACCTCACCTACTATACCATTTCAGTTCTCACACTAAAACTTTAGCCTAGAGTATAAATGTGGTAAATTTCACTTTGGAAGACTAAGCAAACCTCAACTGATGTATCTCTTCGTTCTGCTGCAGCAACAAGAGTTTCAATATTTAAAGCAGCTCCAAATCCTGTAGTGTATGGAGATCGAGTGCCTAACAAAATAATATCATAAAATTATAGTCATGCTATAAGCAATGAACCATCACTACTACAGTTACTAACATATTTCTGGTTAATATCAAACTTTAATATGTAAGCCAGAAGTAACCTGAAGGAGCTGAACTTCTAGGCCTCAGAAAATTAGTGGATTGTGAAGAGGCTGAAATAGTGGCAGAATGATGAGGAGAAGCTTGTAAGGATGGTGGTGCGGTAACCTACAATTGATCATAATTTGCAAGAGATTAAAGACACATTGTGATAAACTTGATATACAGGACATAAATGGAAAATTTACTACATCTGCCAAGCGTCAAAAGATGAAGAAAGTTAATTTGATCCTAATACCTTCGGAGCCATAGACAAATCACCAGGTGTTGAAGCAGTAGGTTGACTGATAGATAGAATGTTCTTAGCTTGGACGCTGTTTGTAGAACCTTTGGACCTCTCCCCAAGAAAACCCTGGTACCTCTGTTGCAGTGGAAAAGAAGAAGGCCGTTCAAGCTGTGCTGGAGTCGGATTGGTGAACTGCCATGATGCGTCAGAAACCTACATAAGCCAGACAACTCTTTCATATAAGGGAAGTCGGTACTAGTACACAAATTTAGCATGCCAAACAAATTATTGTATTTAAGAATGTCAAAAAATATGTCGCAAGAGTCAGTTCATGATCCAAGCAATTACAAGATTTCCAGCGTGACTTTACTTCTTGAAATGCAATGTGGGTATACCTCTGTGTTTCCGATAGATGGTGAACCAGAACCATGCGGATCCACAGAAAATATGTTGCCAATATTTGGTTCATTTTGACTTGATGATATCTTGGCAAGTGCCTGCTCAATTGCAGAGACTAATTCGGCATGTGTTCCACGAAGATGTGAGATCTGCAATATGTGGTTGCAGTATTGCGGCCACTCTATTACACGATCCATAAACTGCTCGAGCGCTGTCGTGCCGAACATAAACATCTGCAACCATCAAGCAACCAACAATCCAGAAGTTACATAAAAGTTGACTGACATAATGGAAACAACATAAAGATTCAAGTAATAACAGCTAACCTTTGAATCAATAGATTTACGCAGGGCATCAAGAACACTGCGTAGAGCAACTCCAAGTCCCAGGTGAGCCACAAGTTGATGTTTAATGAGAGAGCCTATTTCAAACATGAAACTACATCAAAACTAATATATCACAGTAAATCTTAACTTCTTTTTAGGGAAGATACAAAAGCTTTGCATTAAGCAGAAAAGCAAACAAAATTACAACAAATCAGCAGTATATCATGCCTCAATTTGGTAGAACAAAATTTTAAGCCTGCTATACAATTGTGTAGTACTTAAATACAACAGTATCTTCCATTACTTTCAAAAATGAGTGAGTGAAATACACACAAATCAGCAACAAAAGAAAAATCACCCATTTAGACTGCCCAGCAGAACAAGCAAATGCATACTTGTAAAAATACTAAAAATATTATACTTCAAAATCAAACTCAGTAGATTCCACAACAAAACAAAAAACTGGAATCCTCTATCTTAATTACCACTCATAACTACAGTCCCGCCTTCCTATATACTACATAACTTTGGAAGTAGCGGTCATAGAGAACAATGAACACTTCCAATGAAAACCATCCACAAATTCGAACCAGAAGATATCTGACAAACAATTTAATAGTGTTATGTGCATATAAGTTCACCAGTCAACATATTGGAAAACTTTTGAGTTGATTACAACAAAGTAATGCCCACAGCATCTGGAATCTGGGTAACTTCAGCAAAGCAAAGTGATCACTTACCCATAAGAACAGCAGCTAGCTTAAGCTGTGTATCTGGATACTTTGGGAAGAACTTGTACTCTTCGAACAGGTTTGAGATCATGCAATTGAAAATTGCTAGCTCCCTGGTCATTGATAACATTAAGAATCCAAAGATAAGTAGGTGAAGAAACAGAGTACAGACAACTCAAATGCTAAAGCATCATTAAAAAAATGAAGGTACAAACGATGCTAATGAGGGGTTGTACTGAGAAGGAATTCAGCCAACTAATTTACAGGATTGCCTCGTATCATATGTGAATGGAAGGTATTATTTATAGCAATTATAATAAAAGGGGTACTTTTGTTTCTGACACAGGCTCCCTTACAGATAGGTGGGAGGCTGAATGCAGTGAGAGAACTCAGTGACGAGCGGAATCGCAATAGCACATTAGTCAACACAACATACAGGGTCACATCTCGAAAAGAAAAAAGGGATCTAGGCAAGATGAACAAGTTAGGCCAGAGGAGAAAGAGGCGCAGATATAAGTTGTGCCTACTATTGCTTCTTCCTATCACATCTTGAGACTTTATCAAGACGAGTCGATCAGGTAACAGATTAAGCAGAGAGTAGATCATAACTAGTATGGAAATCACCTCTTGTTCGTAGACTCTTTGAAGCGTGCAAGCATTTGTATCATAGCATCAATGCTTATCTGTTCAGAAAACATCTGGTGAAAATATATATTTGCCTGTGTTTCAATGTCATCAGAACCTCCCTCGGAAGTAGGAATGTCCCTTCCAAGAGAACTTTGAGTCCTTGATTCATACGCTGCTTCCACTCTATTTAGTTCATCCACCAGTTGGTTAGTCAACAGCTGTCCAGAGTGAGACTGAAGAACCTGCCAATGACACGCCATATGTACATATATTTACATCCATGCAAAGAAGGTACCACCATAATGTACAACAGGCACAGAATGAACAGGGCATAGTCAGAACCTTTATAAATAAAGGACATGATTCCCAGCAAATATTCGTGATAGTAGCTTGAGGTTGTTGGATGACACCCTCTGCAGCAGCATGAGTTGTGTTGACCACACTTTCTTTCAAGAATTTAACACATTCCTGGGAGTGCAAAATGTTAGCATGCAAGTTAAGAGCACAACACCGAACTAAAGTGGAAGTACTTAGAAGTACAATCTGCATGATCATGTAGTGGTGTATGGAAAGTCATGTATATTACCTCAATAAAAGCCTCTCTGTGTGCACTGAACTTCTCGGTTATCCATTTCTCTAGATTGCTATGATCGTTCCGAAAGGAAACTGTGGCAAGTTTGATGCTAAATGCTAAGGGAGTGGAATCAAGGACAGCGGATAGGATCTGTTTCATAAGAAGTGAAAGGGTGATGAAGCAAGCACTAAGCCCATTAATACCAGAATGGCCTATTCATTATAAGCATGAAACCGATATAAATGATATAAACATATTCAACTGATGTCAAAGTAGAAGTTGAAATACAGCCCCATGAATAAAATCCATTTATTGTATTAGCAGAAAGTCAACTGCAGAAAGTTCCTGCTTCCATTGAATATTAAGCTTTGCAGATTGGTCCATACACAAAGATATTCGCTTCAACACAAGACTGGCTAAGTTTCAACAAGTATAATCCATTACTGGCACCACAAAGACAGAAGTATGCAATCATACCATTAATTGTGGTAAAGACATATTCCAGTTTGTGCTTCCTAGTTCAAACTTAAGAATTCATCACTTTAGCCAACTGAGTTTGCCTTTCTAAGCATTAAAGTAGCTTAGGAGCCACTAATAACTTCTAAAAAATCACTAATCTTTATTTGGGCTGTCCAATAAAACCCAGAACATATTACTATGTACACAATAATCTATTTACCTAGCATGGATTGATTGAAAATACATGCAACTCAACAGCAGGTATTTAAATTCGAAGATACAAAATACAATAATGTTGCTCAGTTGCAACTCAAAAGTCATTGCATCAGATAAGCGTAATTGTGTTACCTTTAGGTCTTGACATATATCAACAGTTCTCAAAAGACAAATTATATCAGAATGAGCATCAACAAATCCTCGGAGAGTAAGGGAAGGGTTGAGATGCCAGAGATAGTTCATTAGACTGCTATTTTTAGTGTCCTTCAATAAAGCAGGGAATACGCATGACAATACTTCATACTGGAGGAGATTGTATGCAGTCTGCAAACAAGGAATAAATTTCCAGGTAAGTGAGAAATATGCAGTATTTGGAGAAAAAAGTTCTGCAGTTCTAGGAACAGAAAATATACATTGATTTGGCTAACGCCAAGAAGTAACACATCTGGACAATGACTGAGTGGGTAGTCCAGCAGCGGTCGCGCTAATGTTGCATAGCCAAGGTCAGCAAGCTGGCATAACACCTCCAAAAGGTCTAGGCAGTACCAAGCCTGATTGCCTTGGATATGATTAGCCAAGTCTGGAAATACCTAAGGGAGATTTTAAAAGAAGGTTAGAAGTATGTGGAATACAAGATGCTTACTACGTTTGACCCCAAAAAAAAGATGTTTACTACGAGTAAGACAAGCTGACAGGATATAGAAAATACCAGCTTCCTGGAAGAATGTTTAAATGTAAATGTATCTGCTGGGGCAGCCACTGCATGTTTCAAGAATGATAATTGCCCTTCTAAATTCTTCCACAGTGACCCACAGATGGCATGAAGCGGAAATGGATCCTGTATGGTTCAATGAACTAGTCAACTACACACTCAGGAATTTAGTTAATTCAGTTCCAGGAACTATAACGCATGTGCATACCTTGCAAGCCCGAGAATATATAGACATCAATAGACGGAAAGCCCCTTCATCAGGGATACTGAAACCCTCGTGGTCCAGGTTTTCCATTACACTTGTCCAATTTGTTTGTGGAGCCTAAGTTTGCAACCATAAACAGGTTATTGGATCTTAAAAAGGAAGAACGGAAACAACAGGCAAATATAACAAAAAGAAACTCACAATTTCATTGATTGAGTCCACGAGAACATTGATATCCCATGCCGTTGACTGAAATGAGTCATTTGTTTGGCTGTTGCCAAAAGCCGAAATGAATGTTGAATATGTGTTATGAGCCTCACCAAGACCAGCGGCAGTAGTAACAACAGCCCCAAGCAACTTAGATATTCCCAAATCATCGAGAGGCTCAAAAAGTGATAATGTATCTTTACAATGTGCAATATCAGCAGTACATCCATAACCCAATTCAGTAATGATGTCAGCCATGCTTATCTCCTTCCCGATTTCAGATAAAAGGGAATCAAAATCATCATCAAAGCTACCGATGTACATCTCCATGTGGCTGTAAGACACAAAATAGCAAGGACATGTACATGAATAGAGCATCATAGAAGATATACTAGAACACAAGTTGGAAAAATTCTGAAAACCTTGAAGCTGGCCGAACATTGCTGTCCTGAACAAGGACAGGGACATGGAATGGCATCTCTTTGACTTTGAATAGGGAAATAATGTTAGTAAAAGAATCCATATGCTTTGAGAGGCCATCAGTCTGGTGAAGAAACACAACAATATCATGAATTTGGTCATTCGATATAGACTGTGCAGGATTTTTACATAACTCCTCGATTTGAGCAATTGAAAATCTTTGGCCTGCAAAACAAATAAATAAGGTGCAAATAAGTACCTATAAAAACTGATCAGACCAACAAATTCTGCTTTCCAGGACACTTACCTTTCAGATTCAAGCCTATATTCTCGGCATCTGACAGGGCAAGTCCAATACCAACCCTCTCAGCTCTGGATAGATCAAGTTCATTTGACAACGTTTCAAGGAAAACATCACTGACAGATAAAGTCCTCAGTGCTTCACAAAAACAGGTGCTGAAGTATGGTTTATCCAGACAATATCTGAAAACGGTGGATAAAAGATCTTGTTTCGATTGAGAGTATTTTGCCACCCCGGCATTCAGCAGCACCTCATCCAAACAAACTTGAAGCAGTAAAATGCAACCATCAGGACTGCAGTCAGCTAACTGAAACACAGCAAAAGTGAAACAAAAAAAGATATTAGGATGGCTATAATCCATAAGTTCAGACAAAGTAAAAATTGCTGGGATCAGATGAATGTAAGGAAATTACTAAGGCAGCACATCTTTCAAGATTCAATCAGGAAGTTTCTGAATGCTGCAGTCACCTAGATGATGCAGTATTGCATATCACTGCACCAATATTGTAAATAGTACACGAAGAGTGTAGAACACATCTCACAAGATCTTCTTCTTATATTGAAATATAAGCAAAGATATTTGAAAGTATTCTTCGAACGATTGGTTGTAAAATGCACAGTTCAACTAGCTGTCTCTGAAGCAATTCCAAGGAAAAAGATGCAAATGGCCGCAAACACATGCAACTTAACAACAAACCCCATGTGAAAACATTTTATATTCTTCTTAAGGGGCTCTTTGTGTTAACAAAAACCGAATGTGCCCTTCACCATAATATTCACTGTAAACATCAAATCTAAACGAACGGACTAAGAAGCAAAAAAATTGAGGACAGGAATAAGAAGAATGTTGTTCACTATGCATCTATCCTAAAGCTTAAATGGCGCATACGAGTGAATTTTGCCACATATTTTGGAAACTTATGCACCCTGATGGAACCGATCAAGAGTGTTCACGTTATCCCAGCCAAATTTTAGGTTAAAATCGTGCAAAAGTACGAGCGTAAGACAGCTAAATCCGCAAAACCCTAGATTGGTCCTGAGATGGAAGCGTTCCTAAGCACGAATCCATCACGGGGCGGATCCTTGGATCCAGACGAGCAGAACATGAATCGACCACCAGAGGCATGCGTCGGGAGAAACGAAGCCGCTTCGGGGAGGAAGGAGAGGGGACGGGGGCATCTCGTAACCTGGCAGAGCTCGCGGTAGATGGAGTCGACGGTAGAGTCGTCGGCGCCCTGGACGAGGGAGCGGACCTCGTCGGCGACGGCGGAATTGAAGGGGATCATCTCGCGGACGGCGAAGGGCGGGCGTCGGCGCCCTGGGTTTGCCGCTGCGAGCACGAGCGAGAGGCTACGAGAGCAGGGGCGAAGGCGAAAGGCGGTGGCGAGCGGTGTTTGTCGAGCTCTGGTGGGGAAAAAAAGGTCAGCGAAATCAGGAAACGCCGATGTAGCGCGACAGGTGGGGTGATGGATTGCGCAGCCAACCGGGCCAAGTGGCCATTTATGTTCACAACTAGTAGAATGACCGTGCGTTGCCACGGGCCAACAAATGAAATTGTGTAAACAATGCTCATTTTCCTCCCCAGAAACGAGCATATTGCACGCAATGTTCAACCACAACACAAATGCAAGCATATTCTTCTCTCTATTCTTACAAACATGACACACCCCTCTAGCCGCCCTTTCCCATTAAACTTGTCGTTCATCACCTTCTCTGTCCATACATCATTCACCCTCTCAATCTATTGCCCCTTAATTTTGCGTGTAGCTTCCATGTCATTGTTTCGTTGTCTCGGACAGTACAAAAAAACCCTATCACGTCACCTTCTTCTAGATCTATTCCTAATCCAAGGAAGCTAAATGTAGTTGAATGACCGTGCGTTGCCTTGAAAAATAAAATTATCTATGAAAACACATATCATAATATCATTATATGGAGTTTGTACATCACATGCTTATGACTATGTGTTCTCCAAGCATGCATTTCAATTTCCACCCTCACCAAAATATGTACTTACATGTGCTCCTTCAACCACACAAATACGTCTTATCCCCCCTCCATGAAATTCGCTTTGCATCATTATGTTGCACATGTGATATTTAATAACAAGGAAGCGAGTGGTGTCATCAGCATTAGTCATCTACATTTGGCACTCGGGAAGAAGGCACAATTGGCTTCTCTGACCAGATTTGATTCTATCTAGGTGTTACTCTTCTATATTGACGAGTTCCGTCTGTGAAGCGAATTCTAGGCTTCCTCCTGTTCAACACAGGTACCAAATATGAGATGCAAAACTTTAAGATGTACATGATTTCTTGCACAAATCCTCTTGCCGAATCATGGAGCTTCAAATTTTCTGTGGACAAAATCATCCGAGTGCAGTGTATTGCAATGCTCGAGTAATAAACATATACAACAAACTTTTGAGTCTATGAATTTATGATAGTGAGGAGTATAAACTATGAAACATAGATTGGAATCTCATGTGGTCAGTACAACTTAAATGAAGTTCCTAAAGAATATAAGTTGAAGATTTCGTAACATATCAGTTGGTATTTCAATGATAGTTGGACCATAAAGTTTGCAAGCTAGTTTTCCTTCTAAGAAGGGCCAAATACATTCCTTATAAACAGCTGGAACTCTATGTCCTTAGTAAGTTTCCCGAAAAAGCGACACTTGCACCATCATGGATGTCCGAGTACTTCGCATGCTATTTCTCAAATAAGAATGCACTGGTAACTCTGATGTGCGATTCTTGATAGAGCTACCCACATTATATGATATACATTAAACATTTAGCAATTACATACATATCTTCCATGCAACTGACTATTATATACCGTTCAACCACATACACGTTTCTGACTTTATCAAACTGATAGGCAAAAAAACACAGGATTTAAGATTTATTTGATGGACAAATTTGATATTACCACTACCAAGCATTATATGCAATTGATATTAATCCCAAACACTGAATATATATCTTTTGATAAAAAGATTGAATTCATAGTTACACACAAGATTCAAGTAGTTGATGATATATAGAGATCAGCAGCGTGCCAAATTTAACTTGAGACTCATGAATTGAAATTCAACAACAAAATATTATATGTAGGAAAATAATTGAACCAAACCTTCATATATACGATGGTTTTGTGAAATGCAACAACAATACACTCGTGACTCATAGCTAAATGCCCGTGCATTGCCACGGAGTTCTAAAAATATATGGAGGTTGACATGGAGTTATAAATATATGTAGGATTCATAGGTCGGTGTTGACTTGGGCGATAGGATGAGTTAATCGAAAGGAGGTCGGTTATAGGATGGGGTCAAAGAAAACCTAGGTAAAGATGATGCCAAATGCAGTCTGCAACCCATGTCAACCCATGCGCTAGAACTGGATAGCTATCTTCATGGACACAAATATACCATTGTTTGGTTCTATTCTCTTTTAGTTTGTAGAGTAAGAATTTGAATAATTTGAGTATCATTCTATCTCTCAATTGTTGAGAAATTGTGATCAAACCATGCAATGAAGGAACCAAATCAAAAGAAGCTTTCACTTGTGCTTTCTAGCCATTTAAAATAAGCATGTGGCATCAAATTATTTAATGGTGTGTCAGCCAATTCCATGATTTTCTAGAAGAGAGAGGCTCGCACTTCACAATATTCATAATTTCAAGGTATGAAAACCTTGCACACACACCTAAATTCAATAAAATATACGACAAATATATAAACAATTATACAATACACACTTGTGACACTATAAACAAATAACTTCAGTTCATGACAGCCTGATCATCCCAGGCCCAGCTTCCAGGGTTTCCACCCCTCCCACCATGTACGGCTCCCCCTCCCACCTCCGTTTTTTGTCTCCCCTCCCCTTTCGCAAAAGAAAACGGTTTTACCCATGCATGTTCCCCGCTGGAAATAAGCCCCAACTCATGCATGCACATGCTTTAAAAAAAAGCCGGCCGACCCGAAAAGGAAATCTTGCCCACACACTCCGGAGGTGAGCTCGTCCAATCTTGCCACCACTCCATCTCCCCCGATTGTCGTTATCCACCTTCCCAGCCCTCGCCACTTCACCTCCCCCATCCATGCACCGCTTTTGTAGGCAGCCCCTGTCATCGCCGCCTTCATCGATGGCCCCCTCGCCACCACCACAGCGTGATGCCTTGCCATCATCTCCATGCCCCCATCAGTTGCGTCCACTAATCAAATAGTGGGACCTACAAACAGATTATACACTAAAAACTTAGTACGCAAGATTAGTGCAAACCCAAACCAGATTCAGCGAACTAAACCAAATATAACTCCCAGGCAAAGAAGGGTACCTCCCCATCAGTTCCATAGAGTCACACGATCGACAACATATACAGATTTCCGATCAGATGAGTAGACAACGTTGCGAACCTCCCCAGACCATTCTGCAAAGGGTTACAAAATGGTAGATAGAAAATACGGATGCATTTTATGTCCTCGTAGAAAGGACATATAGATATAATATATATGTCCAGAAATTTACCTGGAGCATGTACATTTAGAATTTTGTTAGCAACTCACCTGTAGAAGGCATAAAAATTGAGGTCACCAGACACAAAATTAAAAAATACATACACATCATGTATGTTCACGATCATGTGAAGTGAAACAATTTTGAACAATAAACCGAAAAATGACGTGTTAAATTAGTCTACGTTCCCAGGAGGCCAAACAGAAATCAAAAGATGTGATGTTTAGTTATCAGTCTACAAACTGAAAGGCATTGTGCTATTCATGACAGTTCTCTTGAACTTCTGATGCAAGAATGCAAATTCGAATGACAAGAATAGACGGTGCCCCTTAATATAGACCCAAAATTAATTTAGTAAACCCATTGATCACAAGATTTTCCGACAGAAACACGATAGACTTCCCGACCTAGCCCTAGAACGGAACCCGTAACGCCCCCGCCGCTCGGTCCCAAGCCCGCACTGTCGTGGGCGCCTCCCACACCGGCAGCATCCCTTCGGGGTCCCCAAGATGACGAGCGATCCGGCGCGGCGGAAAGGGCTGGCACTGAGGAGCAGCGACTCGGTCGGGAGCCTGGCCAGCGCCAGCGGCTCCCTCCATCATCGCCGCCCTCGGCCACATCCAACGCGGTCGTCGGCCACGAAGAGGCGGACGAGCCCGGCAGCAGGGTGTTGTCCCTCCCATCGCTTTCATGTTCGACTACTCTTCCTTGGATCGCCTACCACCACAGATGCAGGGATCCTCTTGACTCACACGCCGACCATGCCTCAACCAGCGAGCATCGGTGCATCGCCGACGCGCTCCTCTGTGCTCTCCCTCCTCTCTTCCATGGTTGGCACAAGGGAGGGATGAGACGGGCAGGAGAGTGCCTCTTTATCTAGATCAGGCAGGGGTTAGGTTTGGAAAGAGTAAATCAGCTGAAGCGATTGAGGGAAGGAGATCGGAATGGAGCAGGGCGCGATTGAAGGGTATGGCAAGAAGAACTTTTTTGGAAAGCTTTGATTCTGATGATAATTACCATATTATGTCCTTACCATACATGGATTGATTTATTACTATAATTATCATATTTGAGATTTCTAAGTTTATAGCCTTACCATACGTGGATTATTTGTGATTGATTACCATAAATACGTTGGGTATTGTCGGCCAGACGAGAAAGAGAAAAACCGGTGGGAGGGGGGTGGTGGGAGGTGGGACGAAGAAAAACCGGTTGAAAAAAAACCGGTTGAAAATAAAACGGTTGAAAGTGGGGGGACTATTCAACCAATTCGTCCATTAGGAGTAGAGATTAAATTAGTCTACGTTCCCAGGAGGCCAAACAGAAATCAAAAGATGTGATGTTCAGTTATCAGTCTACAAACTGAAAGGCATTGTGCTATTCATGACAGTTCTCTTGAACTTCTGATGCAAGAATGCAAATTCGAATGACAAGAATAGACGGTGCCCCTTAATATAGACCCAAAATTAATTTAGTAAACCCATTGATCACAAGATTTTCCGACAGAAACACGATAGACTTCCCGACCTAGCCCTAGAACGGAACCCGTAACGCCCCCGCCGCTCGGTCCCAAGCCCGCACTGTCGTGGGCGCCTCCCACACCGGCAGCATCCCTTCGGGGTCCCCAAGATGACGAGCGATCCGGCGCGGCGGAAAGGGCTGGCACTGAGGAGCAGCGACTCGGTCGGGAGCCTGGCCAGCGCTAGCGGCTCCCTCCATCATCGCCGCCCTCGGCCACATCCAACGCGGTCGTCGGCCACGAAGAGGCGGACGAGCCCGGCAGCAGGGTGTTGTCCCTCCCATCGCTTTCATGTTCGACTACTCTTCCTTGGATCGCCTACCACCACAGATGCAGGGATCCTCTTGACTCACACGCCGACCATGCCTCAACCAGCGAGCATCGGCGCATCGCCGGCGCGCTCCTCTGTGCTCTCCCTCCTCTCTTCCATGGTTGGCACAAGGGAGGGATGAGACGGGCAGGAGAGAGCCTCTTTATCTAGATCAGGCAGGGGTTAGGTTTGGAAAGAGTAAATCAGCTGGAGCGATTGAGGGAAGGAGATCGGAATGGAGCAGGGCGCGATTGAAGGGTATGGCAAGAAGAACTTTTTTGGAAAGCTTTGATTCTGATGATAATTACCATATTATGTCCTTACCATACATGGATTGATTTATTACTAGAATTATCATATTTGGGATTTCTAAGTTTATAGCCTTACCATACGTGGATTAATTGTGATTGATTACCATAAATACGTTGGGTATTGTCGGCCAGACGAGAAAGAGAAAAACCGGTGGGAGGGGGGTGGTGGGAGGTGGGACGAAGAAAAACCGGTTGAAAAAAAACCGGTTGAAAATAAAACGGTTAAAAGTGGGGGGACTATTCAACCAATTCGTCCATTAGGAGTAGAGATTATGGCCCTCTTTGTTTGGACTTGTGCTTCTGTTTTGCCTGCTTTTGCAGCATTTTCGCTCTGACAAAAAAACCACAAAAACTTCTAAATAGAGATTTTTTCTTTAACTTTTGGCTTATGAATCAATATTATTATATGATGGTATAAGCCAAAATCTAAAAAAATAACACTTATTTATGAGGTTTTTTGTTTTTATATGATGGTATAAGCCAAAAGCTAAAGCAAAAAACACATATTTAGAAACTTCTTTGATTTTTTTGTCAAAATGAAAAGGCTGCAAAATCAGAAGCAAAAGCCCAAATAAACAAAGACAACTATGCGACATCATCCAGGGCCCAAAAAGACGATACATTTCGAAACATTCAAACGACAGATTTCAAAAAAGTTCCAAACAACAGAATACAATGGTTGTGTTTGTTTGGGTTTTAGAGAGCAGTTTCCGATAGAAATAAGCTAAAGTTGTAACAAACAGCTAAACGGGGCAGTTTCCGGCTGACAGTCAAAACGGTTTCAGGCCTTTTTACGTGGTATAGGGCGAAGCGAGGCCAGTCGTGCTTCCACCAGGAAGCTGATTTCCGTCGGTCAAATTTCCACCGACGCCCTTGACAATTCAACGCAATTACGAAAGGAATGTGTCGGTGTCAAAACCGGCGTATCTCGGGTAGGGGGTCCCGAACTGTGCGTCTAAGGCGGATGGTAACAGGAGGCAGTGGACACGATGTTTACCCAGGTTCGGGCCCTCTTGATGGAGATAATACCCTACGTCCTGCTTGATTGTTCTTGATGATATGAGTATTACAAGAGTTGATCTACCACGAGGTTAAAGAGGCTAAACCCTAGAAGCTAGCCTATGATATGATTGTCTGTTGTTCTATGGACTAAAACCCTCCGGTTTATATAGACACCGGAGGGGGCTAGGGTTACACAAGGTCGGTTACAAAGGAGGAGATATACATATCCGTATTGCCTAGCTTTCCTTCCATGCCAAGTAGAGTCCCATCCGGACACGGGACGAAGTCTTCAATCTCTTATCTTCATAGTCCAACAGTCCGGCCAAAGGATATAGTCCGGCTATCCAGAGACCCCCTAATCCAGGACTCCCTCAGTAGCCCCTGAACCAGGCTTCAATGACGATGAGTCCGGCGCGCAGTGTTGTCTTCGGCATTGCAAGGCGGGTTCCTCCTCCGAATACACCATGAAAGAGTTTGAATACAAGGACAGTGTCCGACCCTGCAAAATAAGTTCCACATACCACTGTAGAGAGAGTAACATTTCCACAAATCTAATCTGCTGACACGTTTTGATAGCATGACATCACGCCATGGCCCGGTCATTATTCGAACCGTTTTTCTCAACCAGCTCCGCACATAACGCGAGGCGGTTTTATTGACACGTCTTGTCAAAGCAGAGATCGTGTCCCCCTTATCACGGGATTCTCATCAATACAAACGTGGGTAACCCAACCGTGCCTGTTGGTATGACTCCTAGATCTTAGGCAAGTCCCAAACGGCCACAAGGAGGACGGCTGATATTCAACCTCTTTATAAAGGGGACAAGGCTTTTTCTTTTTTCCCTCCCGCGCTCAATCGAATCCTTCCCCCGCCTCGAGTTCTAACACCCAAAGCTTAGGTCAGGTGCTTCGGACCTTCAACTATGTCCGGATCCAACCTTCAAGGTCGGTGGATGCCTTCCTCCGTCACAAAGGAGGACATCAAGAAGTTGAGAGAGGCCAGATATCTGACCGCCGAAATTTCGCATAGGCTGCCCGCCCGAGGGCAGGTCGTCCCTACTCCCGAACCCAACGCGAGTGTTGTGTTCGTCTCCCACTTCCTCCGAGGACTAGGCCTCGCTCTGGATCCCTTTGTTAGGGGTCTTATGTTCTATTATGGGCTGGATTTTCACGACCTGGCCCCGGATTCCCTTCTTCACATCTCGTCATTTATTGTTGTATGTGAGGCCTTCCTCCGCATTACCTCTCACTTCGGCATGTGGCTCAAGACCTTCGATGTGAAGCCGAAGATGACCGAGGGGCAGCATGCAGCGTGCAGAGGTGCTTTAATAAGCAAAATCACTGACGCTCCATGGCCAGAGGGTTTCTTTCCAGAGGTGTCCAGATTGTGGCAGCGGGAGTGGTTTTACGTCACAGCTCCCCGAAGTGCCAAGTGGGTAGCTTCCCCCACCTTTCGCTCGCCCCCCCCCACACCACAATTGATGTCATGGGTCAGCAGGGGGCTGAGCTGGGGTCCAGCAAAGGACGTGCCAATACTGCAGAGCCGCATCCGAGATCTCTTTGAGAGAGATTTCAGTCTGGTTATGGTAATGCAAGTTATGCTAGTTCGTCGAATCCAGCCTTGCAAACGTCGGCCCCTCCGCATGTGGGAATTCGACCCGAAAGGACCGCAAGCTATTCAGCATTTCCTCGGCGTAACGCTCGAAGAGATGTACAAATCGTTCTTCGGACCCCAAATATAGTGTCCGAACACCATCGAGGACGTGGGTCTGAGCTGCAACCACCCCGCTGCCCAAGTAAGTAATCCCATGTCGAACCTACTGTCCTTTTATTTATCATGGCATCATTCTAAAGAGCCGCTTTTTGACCAGGACTGGATAACAAAGGTGATGATGATCAGGTGTTCGGCCCCCCTTCCTGAGGGCTTGGACAATTCGGTACTGGACAAGATGCTCGAGTCGGCGCCTTATCCAGTACCCTCAAAGGTAGATGATGGGGGAACAAAGAGGGCGAAAGCCGGCCTCACTCGCTACTTATTCCAGCCGGGGGAATGAGCACCTCCGCGAGGGAGGACAATCGAAGGGAAGAATCTGACATTCTCTCTCCCCGGGGAAGGAAGAGGACTACCTGTGAAGATCCGGAAACTAAGGTTTCCAAACAGGAGAAGAAATCTTCATCAGAGGGTCCTGCCTCGGAGGGTATTCTTGCCGCACAATGTCCGCGCGGGGATCAGCCCTCTACCGAGCTGTAAGTAATCGAAAAGTACTTAATAGTGGAAACATCCTACCTTACTTCCGAAGACAATAACCGATGCTTATAAATTGTAGTCCGGATCGTAGCCCTTCCCGACAGAGTTCATCTTCGGGGGATCTTCTTCTGGAGATGATGGAGAGCGAAACGCCTCCCCCGGACACCCCACCTCATGAAGTGGGCGACCTTGAAGTGTCATCGCGAAGGGTATCTCCGGATCCACTAAGGCCAGAGGATAACCCTTTGGCTACCCGGAATCCTCAGTATCCGGCTCCTAAGGAGAGCGACAACAAGGGTCCGTATAGTGTGTGGTCAGACGCGCTAAAGGATTTTCTGGGGCAAGCGGCCGTCTCGGAAGCGCATCATACGCTAATGGGTACGATAATTGAAAGGGTTTCATCCAATGGACATGGTTTGCATGAAGCCTTTATGAGTCTGCTGAAAGGCTTCGAGGTATGTGAAATAATGTATGTTTTTAACAGTACCGCACATGTTAGGTGTGCCCTATGCAGATAGTAGCCCCTGAGACTCTGCTTGTCGTCGAAAACGGTGGCAAACAGAGGCTCATAGTCCCAGGTAATAACCAGACGGTCTTTATGTGCAGGTGGCTGAAGCTCCGGTGGCTAGCCGGACTGATGGGTTTGCCGAGCTAAAGCGGCAACTTGATGTGGCAGATGCCGACATCGTGCTTGTCAACAAGCGGCTTGACGAGGCACAGGGTGAGTGATTTCTCTGGTGATCGTCACATAATGAGAGTAGCATGATGCCAGTATCTTTAATATGTTGTGACTGCAGATGGAGCTGCCACCATGGAGACCCTTCGGGCGGAGCTTGCCCAAGCCAAGGAGCAAGCAAGGAGTAGCAATGCGGCCGCTCTAAAGGCGGCCGAAGAGTTAAGAGCCGAACAGGCCGCGCATTGCGAGAGCAAGGAAAAAATAGCCAAGATGGTTGTAGAGTTAAAAGATTTCGCTGACCATTACCAGCTTCTTGAAGAAGAAAACCAGGCGAAGGCGACGGACCTGGAGAAGGCCCTGGTGGCTGCCAAGGAAGCCCGCTCCAAAATTAGAGCGACGAAGGAGGAGCTGAATCAAGGTGCAGATATCATGTCTGGGAAGCCCTTCTTGTTGCGGACTAAGTACGGAGATCCAAAGTATGCTCCTCTGGACCGGCTATGGAGTTCTGTGGACGCCTACATGGATTTGGCTGCAAGTGCTGCTGATGCGGCCGAGTACTTCAAGGATCAGAAAGGTCCCAAAGTGGAAAAGCTGTTCTGGTCACAGTTTCACGCTCCAGTCCGTCTGCTGCTGTTGAATGAGCGATTGGCCGAGTGGGCCGAGCTCCATAGGTTGTCCGGACTTTGCCATGAGGTCCGTTGTGGATCACCTGTGGCCGGGAGGGCCAAGGTCAAATAGCTACTTTAGTTTAGTGCAACAATTCCTTGGTGTTGTGCCACGCATCGATGCTGTAAAGAGATCAGCGTGCATAGAGGGTGCGCGAATGGCCCTTGCCCGTGTCAAGACATACTGAGCGGAGATGGAGGCCACCACTGTTGCGACACAGGGTTTGACCGTAGGCCGAGTGGCTGCCGAGCACTACTTTGAAGAAGTTCTTGAAGGCGCTCGTTCAATAGAGGCTCAATGCTCGAAGAATATTATGTTCTAGTGACATGTATTCCCATTGTAAAAACAATATTTTACTGAATTATCAAGGCTGTATTTATACTTTTGCCCGAAAGTACTATGATGCCTCATGTGCGGCCGTTTATGTATATATGTATATAACCTGAAAGTTTGCAGTCGTCGGCTTCCGCCCCCACGCATATAATGCGGGGGTGTTCGCAAAAAATGCATATCCACACTTGATCCAACATCTTGGTCCGTTAAGGAGGTGATAGCGCAGCAAACGAGGCAATCAGACTATATTGCTTTAACACTTTCACTTAGCCATAGGAGTTTGACAGTGGGGCTACTATATAGCCCCTGGTACTTCTGCGCTCGTCCGAATACGGGGCGCATACGTACATGACCGGGAAACGGCCCTTCGTTAATGCGGAGGAATCCCGAAGATTCCGATGAGTCAGCGAGTGGTTGATTAGTCTCTCGCTATATCATGACAGTCAGTTTTCGGTTTTCTCTACTGAGGTGCTCATCCGGATGAACCAGGGCACAATCGCAGTAGTTCTCCCAGTGCTACCTTAGCCGATATAACAAAACGTAAGGTACCAAAACGTGGGAGCCGGGCAAACCCAACATTTGACCAAAGACATGATTCGGAGCTGATGCATATAGGGCCAAACTCGCGACGCCGAACACTCCCTAAGGTGTTCGGTCTTTATAACATATATCGGGCTAAGCAATGCCCTTAATAAGAAACCCCATGTGTCCGGGTACGTGCAAAATCCTGGCGTGGCCACATGCCAATAACGCCAGCATCCTTCTCGGTTGTGTGGAGTATCCGGAGGATATGAGCAACAAGAGACAGTAAAAAAGGTTTACGCAGGGTCTTAATCTAAAAAGAAACCTTTGGGCGGGTCCCTGCTGCACGTCTGCGCCTGTGTCTCCGTTGTGCCGTGTCCTGGACGGGTGTAGCACGATTGTCATCTGCAAAAGGAAAGAACTTAGGTGAAAGTTATCGTGCCAAAAAGAAGAGTTGGTTATTATCAATGAACTATCAAAATTCAAGAGAAGCCAAGTTGAGTCGGGCTGGCCCTGATTACACGCGGGAAGCCCCTGGTATCGTTTATGAGGGTTTGATCATCAAACCAATCTCATGTATATATGATGGAACGCCAGATTCGTTTGACCGTGTCCGTGGTCTTGATGACCTGCCATTTTTTTAGTTGGCGAGGCCGTCTAGTTTGCGGCTGCTAGAGCCGCCGCATCCTCTTCCGTACGTGGGAAACATTTGATATTTCCGCTAACTGAGATGATGCCATGTGGACCGGGCATCTTAAGCTTGAGAAAAGCATAATGCGGTATTGCATTAAAACGAGCGAAAGCTGTTCTTCCGAGTAGTGCTTGATAGCCGCTTCGGAATGGGGCGATATGAAAAGTTAACCTTTCGCTTCGGAAGTTATCGGGAGAACCGAATACCACCTCTAGTAGTAGAGAGCCCATACAGCGGGCCTCTTGGCCTGGTATTACTCCCTTGAAGGTAGTATTACTGTGGCTTACTTGTGTCGGGTCTATCCCCATTTTGCGGACCGTGTCCTGATATATCAGATTTAGATCACTGCCGCCGTCCATGAGGACTCGTGGGAAATGGTACCCATTTATTATTGGGTCTAACACCAAGGCCGTCAGTCCTTCGTGCCGGACATTTGTCTCGTGATCCCTACGATCAAAATGTTGGGGAACGTAGCATAAATTCAAAATTTTCCTACGTGTCACCAAGATCTATCTATGGAGTCATCTAGCAACGAGGGAGGAGTGGATCTACATACCCTTGTAGACCGCGCGCGGAAGCGTTCAAGAGAACGGGGTTGATGGAGTCGTACTCGTCGTGATCCAAATCACCGATGATCCTAGCGCCGAACGGACGGCACCTCCGCGTTCAACACACGTACGGAGCAGCGACGTCTCCTCCTTCTTGATCCAGCAAGGGGAGAGGAGAGGTTGATGGAGATCCAGTAGCACGACGGCGTGGTGGTGGAAGTAGCAGGATTCCAACAGGGCTTCGCCAAGCGCTGCGGGAGGAGGGAGATGTGTCATGGGAGGGAGAGGGAGGCGCCAGGGCTTAGGTGCGGCTGCCCTCCCTTCCCCCCACTATATATAGGGCCAAGGGAGAGGGGGGGCGCAGCCTTGGCCCTTCCTCCAAGGAAGGGTGCGGCCAGGGAGGAGTCCATCCTCCCCAAGGCACCTAGGAGGTGCCTTCCCCCTTTAGGACTCTTTCTTTCCCTTATCTCTTGGCGCATGGGCCTCTTGGGGCTGGTGCCCTTGGCCCATATAGGCCAAGGCGCACACCCCTATAGCCCATGTGGCCCCCCGTGGCAGGTGGACCCCCGGACCCCTTTCGGCACTCCCGGTACAATACCGATAATGCGCGAAACTTTTCTGGCGACCAAAACAAGACTTCCCATATATAAATCTTTACCTCCGGACCATTCCGGAACTCCTCGTGACGTCCGGGATCTCATCTGGGACTCCGAACAACTTTCGGGTTACCGCATACTAATATCTCTATAACCCTAGCGCCACCGTACCTTAAGTGTGTAGACCCTACGGGTTCGGGAGACATGCAGACATGACCGAGATGACTCTCCAGTCAATAACCAACAGCGGGATCTGGATACCCATGTTGGCTCCCACATGTTCCACGATGATCTCATCGGATGAACCACGATGTCAAGGACTTAATCAATCCCGTATACAATTCCCTTTGTCTAGCGGTACGATACTTGCCCGAGATTCGATCCGGTATCCCGATACCTTGTTCAATCTCGTTACCGGCAAGTCTCTTTACTCGTTTCGTAACACATCATCCCGTGATCAACTCCTTGATCACATTGTGCACATTATGATGATGTCCTACCGAGTGGGCCCAGAGATACCTCTCCGTTTACACGGAGTGACAAATCCCAGTCTCGATTCGTGCCAACCCAACAGACACTTTCGGAGATACCTGTAGTGTACCTTTATAGCCACCCAGTTACGTTGTGACGTTTGGCACACCCAAAGCACTCCTACGGTATCCGGGAGTTGCACAATCTCATGGTCTAAGGAAATGATACTTGACATTAGAAAAGCTTTAGCATACGAACTACATGATCTTGTGCTAGGCTTAGGATTGGGTCTTTGTCCATCACATCATTCTCCTAATGATGTGATCCCGTTATCAATGACATCCAATGTCCATGGTAAGGAAACCATAACCATCTATTGATCAACGAGCTAGTCAACTAGATGCTTACTAGGGACATGGTGTTGTCTATGTATCCACACATGTATCTGAGTTTCCTATCAATAAAATTCTAGCATGGATAATAAATGATTATCATGAACAAGGAAATATAATAATAACTAATTTATTATTGCCTCTAGGGCATATTTCCAACAGTCTCCCACTTGCACTAGAGTCAATAATCCAGTTCACATCGATATGTGATTAACACTCAAGGTCACATCCCCATGTGACTAACACCCAAAGAGTTTACTAGAGTCAATAATCTAGTTCACATTACCATGTGGTTAACACTCGATGAGTTCTGGGTTTGAACATGTTATGCTTGTGAGAGATGTTATAGTCAACGGGTCTGAATCTTTTAGATCCGTATGTACTTCGCAAATCTCTATGTCATCTTGTAGATGCAGCTACTACGCTATATTTGGAGCCATTTCAAATAACTGTTCTACTTGGAGCTATTCTAAATTGTTGCTCCATTATACGTATCCAGTATCTCTACTCAGAGCTATCCGGATAGGTGTTAAGCTTGCATTGACGTAACTCTTTACGTCGAACTCTTTATCACATCCATAACCGAGAAACATGTCCTTATTCCTCTAAGGATAATTTAGACCTCTATCTGGTGATCTACTCCTAGATTACCTTTGTACCCTCTTGCCAGATATGTGGCAAGGCACACATCAGGTGCGGTACTCAGCATGGCATACCGTATAGAGCCTATGACAAAAGCATAGGGGACGACCTTCGTCCTTCTTCTTTCTTCTCCCGTGGTCGAGCTTTAAGTCTTAACTTCATACCTTACAACTCAGGCAAGAACTCCTTCTTTGACTGGTCCATCTTGAACACCTTCAAGATCATGTCAAGGTATGTGCTCATTTGAAAGTACCATTAAGAATTTTGATCTATCCTTATAGATCTTGATGCTCAATGTTCAAGTAGCTTAATCCAGGCTTTCCATTGAAAAATACTTTCCAAATAACCCTATATGCTTTCCAGAAATTCTACGTCATTTCTGATCAACAATATGTCAACATATATTTATCAGAAATTCTATAGTGCTCCCACTCACTTCTTTGGAAATACAAGTTTCTCATAAACTTTGTATACACCCAAAACTTTGATCATCTTATCAAAGCATACATTCCAACTCCGAGATGCTTACTCCAGTCCTTAGAAGGATTGCTGGAGCTTGGCATACTTGTTAGCATTTTTCCAGGATTGACAAAACCCTTCTGGTTGTATCTCATACAACCTTTCCTCAAGAAAATCGTCGAGGAAACAATGTTTTGACATCCTATCTGCAAGATTTCATAAATAATGCAGTAATCGCTAATATAATTCCAACAGACTTTTAGCATCGCTACGTGTGAGAAAGTCTCATCGTAGTCAACTCCTTGAACTTGTCGGGAAACATCTTAACGACAAGTCGAGCTTTCTTAATGGTGACATTTACCATCATTGTCCGTCTTCCTTTTAAAATCCATCTGTACTCAATAGCATTACGACCATCGAGCCGTCCTGCCAAAGTCTACACTTTGTTTTCATACATGGATCCTCTCTCGGATTTTATGGCCTCGAGCCATTTATCGGAATCCGGGCCCACCATCGCTTCTCTATAGCTCGTAGGTTCATTGTTGTCTAGCAACATGATTTCCAAGACAGGATTACGTACCACTCTGAAGTAGTACGCATCCTTGTCATCCCACGAGGTTTGGTAGTGACTTGATCTGAAGTTTCATGATCACTATCATAAGCTTCCACTTCAATTGGTGTAGGTGCCACAGGAACAACTCCCTGTGATCTGCCACACACTAGTTGAAGAGACGGTTCAATAACCTCATCAAGTTTCCACCATCCTCCCACTCAATTCTTTGGAGAGAAACTTTTCCTCGAGAAAGGACCCAATTCTAGAAACAATCCCTTATTGCTTTCGGATCTGAGACAGGAGGTATACCCAACTGTTTTGGGTGTCCTATGAAGATGCATTTATCCTCTTTGGGTTCGAGCTTATCAGCCTGAAACTTTTTTCACATAAGCGTCGCAGCCCCAAACATTTAAGAAATGACAGCTTAGGTTTCTCTAAACCATAGTTCATATGGTCTCATCTCATCAGAATTACGTGGTGCCCCATTTAAAGTGAATGCGGTTGTCTCTAATGCCTAACCCATAAACTATCGTGGTAATTCGATAAGAGACATCATGGTATGCATCATATCCAATAGGGTGCAGTTATGATGTTCGGACACACCATCACACTATGGTGTTCCAGGCTGTATTAGTTGTGAAACAATTTCCACAATGTCTTAATTCTGTGCCAAACTCGTAATTCAGATATTCATCTCTATGATCATATCATAGATATTTTATCCTCTTGTCACGACGATCTTTCAAATTCACCCTGAAATTACTTGAACCTTTCAATAATTCAGACTCGTGATTCATCAAGTAAATATACTCAACATCTACTCAAATCATCTGTGAAGTAAGAACATAACGATATCCACTACATGCCTCAGCACTCATTGGACTGCACACATCAAAATGTATTACTTCCAACAAGTTGCTTTCTAGTTCCATTTCACTGAAAATGAGGCTTTCAGTCATCTTGCCCATGTGGTATGATTTGCATGTCTCAAGTGATTCAAAATCAAGTGAGTCCAAACGGTCCATTTGCATGGAGTTTCTTCATGCATATACACCAATAGACATGGTTCGCATGTCTCAAACTTTTCAAAACGAGTGAGCCCAAAGATCCATCAACATGGAGCTTCTTCATGCGTTTTATACCGATATGACTTACGTGGCAGTGCCACAAGTAGGTGGTACTATCATTACTATCTTTTGGCATGAACATGTGTATCACTACGATCGAGATTCAATAAACCATTCATTTTAGGTGTAAGACCATTGAAGGTATTATTCAAATAAACAGAGTAACCATTATTCTCCTTAAATGAATAACCGTATTGCGATACACATAATCCAATCATGTCTATGCTCAACGCAAACACCAATCTCGATGGTAGACGGAGCGTACGATATTTGATCAACCTTGGAAATACTTCCAACACATATCGTCATCTCACCTTTAGCTAGTCTCTGTTTATTCCGTAGCTTTTATTTCGAGTTACTAACACTTAGCAACCGAACCGGTATCTAATACCCTGGTGCTACTAGGAGTACTAGTAAAGTACACATTAACATAATGTATATATAATATACTTCTATCGACCTTGGCAGCCTTCTTATCTACCAAGTATCTAGGGTAATTCTGCTCCAGTGGCTGTTCCTTTATTATAGAAGCACTTAGTCTCGGGTTTGGGTTCAACCTTGGGTTTCTTCACTAGAGCAGCAGCTGATTTGCAGTTTCATGAAGCATCTCTTTTTGCCCTTGCCCTTCTTGAAACTAGTGGTTTCACCAACCATCAACAATTGATGCTCCTTCTTGATCTCTACTTTTGTGGTGTCAAACATCACGAATATCTCAAGGATCATCATATATGTCCCTGATATATTATAGTTCATCACGAAGCTCAAGCAGCTTGGTGGTAATGACTTCGGAGAACCATCACTATTTCATCTGGAAGATCAACTCCCACTCGATTCAAGTGATTGTTGTACTCAGACAATCTCAGCACAAGTTCAACAATTGAGCTTTTCTCCCTTAGTTTGCAGGCTAAGAAAATCGTCGGAGGTCTTATACCTCTTGACGTGGGCACGAGCCTGAAATCCCAATTTTAGCCCTCGAAACATCTCATATGTTTCGCGACGTTTCAAAACGTCTTCGGTGCCTCAACTCTAAGCCGTTTAACTGAACTATCACGTAGTTATCAAAATGTGTATGTCAGATGTTCGCAACATCCATAGACAACGTTCGAGGTTCAGCACACTGAGCGGTGCATTAAGTACATAAGCCTTCTATGAAGCAATGAGGACAAACCTCAGTTTACGGACCTAGTCCGCATAATTACTACTATCAACTTTCAACTAAATTTTCTCTAGGAACATATCCAAACAGTAGAACTGAAGTGCGAGCTACGACATAATTTGCGAAGACCTTTTGACTATGTTTAGGATAATTAAGTTCATCTTATGAACTCCCACTCAGATAGACATCCCTCTAGTCATCTAAGTGATTACATGATCCGAGTCAACTAGGCCGTGTCCAATCATCACGTGAGACGGACTAGTCAACATCGGTGAACATCTTCATGTTGATCGTATCTTCTATACGACTCATGCTCGACCTTTCGGTCTCTTGTGTTCTGAGGCCATGTCTGTACATGCTAGGCTTGTCAAGTTAACCTAAGTGTTTCGCATGTGTTCCGAGGCCATGTCTGTACATGCTAGGCTCGTCAACACCCGTTGTATTCGAACGTAAGAATCTATCACACCCGATCATCACGTGGTGCTTCGAAACGACGGACTTTCGCAACGGTGCACAGTTAGGGGGAACACCTTCTTGAAATTTTAGTGAGGGATCATCTTATTTACTACCGTCGTTCTAAGCAAATAAGATGTATAAACATGATAAACATCACATGCAATCAAATAGTGACATGATATGGCCAATATCACTTTGCTCCTTTTGATCTCCATCTTCGGGCTCCATGATCATCTTGTCACCGGCATGACACCATGATCTCCATCATCATGATCTCCATCATCGTGTCTTCTTGAAGTTGTCTCGTCATCTACTACTTCTACTACTATGGCTAACGGTTAGCAATAAAGTAAAGTAATTACATGACGTTTATGTTGACACGCAGGTCATAAATAAATAAAGACAACTCCTATGGCTCCTGCCGGTTGTCATACTCATCGACATGCAAGTCGTGATTCCTATTACAAGAACATGATCATCTCATACATCACATATATCATTCATCACATCCTTTGGCCATATCACATCACATAGCATACCCTGCAAAAACAAGTTAGACATCCTCTAATTGTTGTTTGCATGTTTTACGTGGCTGCTATGGGTTTCTAGCAAGAACGTTTCTTACCTACGCAAAGACCACAATGTGATATGACAATTTCTATTTACCCTTCATAAGGACCCTTTTCATCGAATCCGATCCGACTAAAGTGGGAGAGACAGACACCCGCCAGCCACCTTATGCAACTAGTGCATGTCAGTCGGTGGAACCGGTCTCACGTAAGCGTACGTGTAAGGTTGGTCCGGGCCGCTTCATCCCACAATGCCGCCGAATCAAGATTGGACTAGTAACGGTAAGCATATTGAACAAAATCAACGCCCACAACTACTTTGTGTTCTACTCGTGCATAGAATCTACGCAATAGACCTAGCTCATGATGCCACTGTTGGGGAACGTAGCATAAATTCAAAATTTTCCTACGTGTCACCAAGATCTATCTATGGAGTCATCTAGCAATGAGGGAGGAGTGGATCTAAATACCCTTGTAGATCGCGCGCGGAAGCGTTCAAGAGAACGGGGTTGATGGAGTCGTACTCGTCGTGATCCAAATCACCGATGATCCTAGCGCCGAACGGACGACACCTCCATGTTCAACACATGTAC
>NC_041380.1:388620597-388669802 GCF_002162155.2 Triticum dicoccoides
GACGGCGTGGTGGTGGAAGTAGCAGGATTCCAACAGGGCTTCGCCAAGCGCTGTGGGAGGAGGGAGATGTGTCATGGGAGGGAGAGGGAGGCGCCAGGGCTTAGGTGCGGCTGCCCTCCCTTCCCCCCACTATATATAGGGCCAAGGGAGAGGGGGGGCGCAGCCTTGGCCCTTCCTCCAAGGAAGGGTGCGGCCAGGGAGGAGTCCATCCTCCACAAGGCACCTAGGAGGTGCTTTCCCCCTTTAGGACTCTTTCTTTCCCTTATCTCTTGGCGCATGAGCCTCTTGGGGCTGGTGCCCTTGGCCCATATAGGCCAAGGCGCACACCCCTACAGCCCATGTGCCCCCCCGGGGCAGGTGGACCCCCTTGGTGGACCCCCGGACCCCTTTCGGCACTCCCGGTACAATACCGATAATGCGCGAAACTTTTTCGGCGACCAAAACAAGACTTCCCATATATAAATCTTTACCTCCGGACCATTCCGGAACTCCTCGTGACGTCCGGGATCTCATATGGGACTCCGAACAACTTTCGGGTTACCGCATACTAATATCTGTATAACCCTAGCGTCACCGGACCTTAAGTGTGTAGACCCTACGGGTTCGGGAGACATGCAGACATGACCGAGATGACTCTCCGGTCAATAACCAACAGCGGGATCTGGATACCCATGTTGGCTCCCACATGTTCCACGATGATCTCATCGGATGAACCACGATGTCAAGGACTTAATCAATCTCGTATACAATTCCCTTTGTCTAGCGGTACGATACTTGCCCGAGATTCGATCGTCGGTATCCCGATACCTTGTTCAATCTCGTTACCGGCAAGTCTCTTTACTCGTTTCGTAACGCATCATCCCGTGATCAACTCCTTGATCACATTGTGCACATTATGATGATGTCCTACTGAGTGGGCCCAGAGATACCTCTCCGTTTACACGGAGTGACAAATCCCAGTCTCGATTCGTGCCAACCCAACAGACACTTTCGGAGATACCTGTAGTGTACCTTTATAGCCACCCAGTTACGTTGTGACGTTTGGCACACCCAAAGCACTCCTACGGTATCTGGGAGTTGCACAATCTCATGGTCTAAGGAAATGATACTTGACATTAGAAAAGCTTTAGCATACAAACTACATGATCTTGTGCTAGGCTTAGGATTGGGTCTTTGTCCATCACATCATTCTCCTAATGATGTGATCCCATTATCAATGACATCCAATGTCCATGGTCAGGAAACCGTAACCATCTATTGATCAACGAGCTAGTCAACTAGATGCTTACTAGGGACATGGTGTTGTCTATGTATCCACACATGTATCTGAGTTTCCTATCAATACAATTCTAGCATGGATAATAAACGATTATCATGAACAAGGAAATATAATAATAACTAATTTATTATTGCCTCTAGGGCATATTTCCAACACAAAAGTGATCTAGCAGGTCAACCAGGGGTTGAACCTAGGGGTGACGGGCTCTATGGCGCGTGTGCCTCGGAGTGTATGCTTGCTTCTCCTCTTTGTGAGATGGATCACATTTACTGTTTTAACCTCCGGTGGGAACTTTTTCTGTCCTCCGGCACTTTGCTGGCGAGGCTCATCCTCATCTTCGCTTGGTGTCTCTTCCCCTTTGTGTTCGGCGTTTAGCTTACCGGCCTGCTTGAAGACCCAACATTCTCTGTGGGTATGATTTGCAGGTTTGTCTGGGGTGCCGTGAATCTGACAGAGTTTGTCAAGAATTTTGTTTAGACTAGATTGTCCTTCTCTGCTGCCTTTGAAAGGCTTTTTCCGCTGACCTGGTCGGGAGCCCCTGAATCCGGCGTTTACCGCCGTGTTATCTGGGCTACCTTCTTTATTTCAATGCTTATTTTTGTTGCGTCGTGGTTTACCATTGCCATCCCTGATTTCGGATGTGCTTGGGTCGCTGGTGCTGCTATGGGCCAACCAGGTATCCTCCCCCACACAGAAGCGGGTCATGAGGCTTGTTAGGGCTGCCATTGTTCTTGGTTTTTCTTGACCGAGGTGTCTGGCGAGCCATTTGTCTCGGACGCTGTGTTTAAAAGCTGCTAAGGCTTCGACGTCGGGACAGTCGATGATTTGGTTCTTCTTGGTGAGGAACCTGTTCCAAAGATTTCGGGCGGACTCTCCGGACTGTTGGATTATATGACTTAAATCGTCTGCATCCGGAGGTCGGACATAAGTCCCTTGAAAATTGGCCCGAAAAGCGTCCTCGAGCTCCTCCCAACTTCCAATTGAATTTTTGGGGAGGCTTTTCAGTCAGTGCCGAGCTGGCCCTTTAAGCTTGAGGGGCAAGTATTTAATGGCATGGAGATCGTCTCCACGAGCCATATGAATATGGAGGATGAAGTCCTCTATCCAGACTCCAGGGTCTGTGGTTCCGTCGTACGCCTCTATGTTCACCGGTTTGAATCCCTTTGGGAATTCGTGGTCCAGCACCTCATCAGTGAAACATAAGGGGTGTGCGACACCCCTGTACTGGGATACACCATGGTGTTCGAACGGTTGTAGTATTCGGTGTTGGTTTTGTACCGTAGCGCGCTTCCTAGATCCATAAATAGATCTGGTCGCGCTGGATTTTTGACGCAAGTTCTCACGTAGATCGTGTGTTGTCTTATACGCGACTTTGTTAGCCGCTCTATCGCGTTCACAAGGTGGTGTATCCGGCCGGTTGGCCATATCACTCTTCGGCTGTATGGGCTCTAAGGCCTCATCGTCGAATTCCGATAATAGCTTGTGCTTTGGATAGCTATTTTTATGGTAACTTCCACCATACTTTGTTACTTTGTTCCACTTGCTGTTGAGTATCGTGTGCGACCTTGAGCCTTTGCTTCTGTTTCTTCAGGCTCCTCGCTGTGGCCATAAGCCTTCTGCGGAGGTTTTCTTGCTCCAAGTGCGTTTCCGGGAAAATGTGTGCATCTTCGTCTGGACTGTTTTCTTCCCCAGACGGGGTTTGATGAGGCTTATCCTTGGCGCCGTCGTGTTCGGACGTCGGATCCGTACTATGTTTTCCGTTTGCATCTTGATCGTGCTCTGCCACCGGGGTGGTGCAGTCGTCGTTTCTTCTAGAGTCGACTGGACTGTTGTTTCCTCTTGCGCTGTTATTGCTGTTTTTGCTATGGCGGGACTTAGAGCGGCGCCGCTGACGTCGGCGCCTGGGTTACTTGGAGGGGGCATCCTCCGTCGTCTCTTTGCCATTCCCTCTCTGGGTGTATCCACCATGTATACGTCATGTGATGAAGTGGCGGTCCAGCGCCCTGTGGGCGGTGGTTCCTGTTCGTCTCCTGCATCGTCGTCCATACCATCGATGTCTTCGGAGTCGAAGTCGAGCATGTCGGTTAAGTTGTCGACAGTGGCTACTAAGTGGGTGGTGGGTGGGTCGCGAATTTCTTCGCCGTCCACATCCCACTCTAGCCGAACATAGTTCGGCCAAGGTTCTCCTGACAGGGAGAGGGACCTTAATGAATTTAGCACATCTCCGAAAGGTGAGTGATGAAAGATATCCGCGGAGGTGAACTCCATGATCGGCGCCCCATCGGATTCGACAGGCACGGATGTAGGTGGCTCGGAGTCTGTGGCCGGGGATAAATCCAGTGGTTCGGCGGCGCAGCTCCTGAAAGGGGTGAAGTCAGTATCTGGCTCTATCGCCACTGAGAGTGCGGCCTCCATGGCGGGGTCTATCCCTCCGCTCTCGGATGGCGCAATTTGCTCCGGATTAACGGCCGGAGTACATGCGGATGTGATCTCCCGAACACTGTCCGACGACAGAGTTACGTCTTGCTCGTCACGACTATGTGGCGCGTCTGGCATGGGCTCGAATCCGTCGAAGATCAAGTCTCCGCGGATGTCGGCCGTGTAGTTCAAGTTTCCAAATCTGACCTAATGGCCAGGGGCGTAGCTTTCGATCTGCTCCAGATGTCCAAGCGAATTGGCCCGCAGTGCGAAGCCGCCGAATACGAAGATCTATCCGGGGAGGAAAGCCTCACCCTGGACCGCATCGCTAGCGATGATCGAAGGAGCCATCAAGCCTTATGGTGACGACACAGTGGAACTCTCAATGAAAGCACCAATGTCGGTGTCAAAACCGGCGGATCTCGGGTAGGGGGTCCCGAACTGTGCGTCTAAGGCGGATGGTAACAGGAGGCAGCGGACACGATGTTTACCCAGGTTCGGGCCCTCTTGATGGAGGTAATACCCTACGTCCTGCTTGATTGTTCTTGATGATATGAGTATTACAAGAGTTGATCTACCACGAGATCAAAGAGGCTAAACCCTAGAAGCTAGCCTATGATATGATTGTCTGTTGTTCTATGGACTAAAACCCTCCGGTTTATATAGACACCGGAGGGGGCTAGGGTTACACAAGGTCAGTTACAAAGGAGGAGATATACATATTCGTATTGCCTAGCTTGCCTTCCACGCCAAGTAGAGTCCCATCCGGACACGGGACGAAGTCTTCAATCTTGTATCTTCATAGTCCGACTGTCCGGCCAAAGGATATAGTTCGGCTGTCCGGAGACCCCCTAATCCAGGACTCCCTCAGAATGCCACCGAGCCCTGTTTCAATCGATCCATTCATCTCGTCTCCCTCATCGCAAACCCACGCACGCATAGAGATAGTGAGAGGGAGAGGAACCTAGGGTTCTGCCGCCGCCGCAAGAGCTGCCACCGCCGCCTCCACTCACCGTCGCCCGCCGCCGCCTCCTCCACTCGCCGTCACTAGCCGCCGCCTCCACTCGTCCTCGCCCACCGCAAGAGACATCGCCGCCTCCACTCGCCGTCTTCGCCGGTCCCCTTCACCGGCCAATGCCTGCACTCGCCTTCTCATCCACCACCGGAGAACGACGCCCACTCCCTCGAGCAACGATGTCGTGGTCGATTGGGATGAGATTTTCTTGGCAGAAATTTCTGTTCTTTGTGGATGCCTTGCTTGATTGATATGTTGCATATTGCTTGATGTGGATGCTCTGGTTGATTGAGGCTTCATACATGATGTTGATATATGATGCATAGTTATTGTTCATTGATGGGTAAATTAATATTTGAAGCTTGCCGTGGATGCTCTGCTTGCTGGATGTACATGTAGATGCTCTACTTGGGTCAAATGGCTATGCTTATTTCATGATGGACATATCTTTTTCTATTTGCTTGCTGGACATGCTTGTTTGCTATACATAGTTCTTCCTTGTGCTATATTCTGGTATAAATTATGGTGAAAATGAACTAGACGGAGAAGGCAGCAAAGAAGGCAGACAAGACAGATAAGGCAATTTGGGATGCATACCATACTAGGGTATTTTGCGAGTTGTGTGCGAGGGAAGTTGAAGCAGGCAATAGGGGCGGGGGTGTTCTTGAGTCCTAGAGGATATAAGAATTTGGGGGAGAGGTGGTTGCAGATAACTAAGAAAAGTTATGTGAGGATGCAATTCAAGAATAGATGGGAAAATCTCAAAACTATGTATTGTCAATGGAAACAACTGCAACTTGACGCATTTGGACTTGGATGGAATGCTAAGCTAGGAACCATTGATGCTGATACTGATTGGTGGAACACTCACCTAATAGTAAGTTCATGTTACTCATAGCATTTACATTGGGTTTATATTATCTTAATTATCCATTTAGCTGACCGTTTGTTCTTTTGCTATATTTCCGAAAAACCCGGAGCATGCAAAGTATAGGAATGGAGGACCACCCAACTTGGCTGAATGTGACGCCCCGAGACCATTGCGCCATGTGTCTTCTAGTTATTCGCTGTCGTTGCCATGTCTTTTGGTTGCGTGTTGCATCTTGCCATGTCATCATGTGCATTGCATCGTCATGTTTTCAAAACTTGCATTTGTCCGGGTTCCCCTAGTTCCGTCCGTTGTCCGTTCTGAGCCCAGCCACACTTGCACGCGCCCGTGGCACGTCCGAAATATTATTTTATAAGTGGTCAGAAACTGTTCTCGGAATGGGTTGAAAGTTGGCATGCAGTGTTGTTATGTTGTTAGTAGGTCGCTTGCCAAGTTTCATCGCATTCGGAGTTCGTTTGATACCCCAACAAATAACTAAGCGGCAATATAGCCGGTCTATCGTCGGACGTTTCTAGTCTCCGGAAACAGTCGCCGGGCCTCTCTCTCTCCTCTCTTCTCAGTCTATCTCTCTACATGGTCCATCTAGCCCACCTACCTACCCCCCTCTGCTTCGGACTGTCTGATGGCGATCGAATGGCTCTGATACGGCCTCAAATCCCCTAAAACCCAAACCCTAGTTAAACTGCTATATATAGCCCTTCCCCTTCCTATTTTAGACATCCCTAGCTACCCTTCCTCTACCTCTAGCCTTCCCCCTCCTCAGTTTCTACGCCCAGCCGCTCCCCACCGCCATTTGGTGCCGCCCAACTGGCCAGCCGCTGCCGGCCAGGCGCTCTCCATCCCCGTCGCGCCACGTCACCCATCAACCTCCCCGCACCGCTCGAGCCCGTCGAAGCCCGTCCGCGGCCCGCCGCGGGCTGAATCTGGCCCGACGCCGCCCTGCAAGCAATCGAGCCTCCCCGCTCCTCCCACTTCTCGCTCCCTCTCGCTCGATCCCGATGGGATTGGGAGCGCTCGCTGCCGCCCACTGGACGACACCATCTGCCGCCGCCATCGCTGGAGATGAGTACCGCGACCCCGCACCCTCCTTCCACCTCCCCGATCTCTCTCTAACCTCTCCCTCCGCCGTTCTCTCTCTCTCTGCGAGGAATCCCATAGAGCACCGCCGCCGATCTGCTTCACCCTCGCCGGATCCCTTCGACCATTGCCGGAAATGGGGCCGCCGCACCCGGATCTGGTCTGCTCTGGCCACCGGCGCCCGTCCCCAACCTCCTGGACCTGCTGCCCCCACCCAGTTCACCGCCGCCATGACCTCTGTGTTGTGCACGGGCATAGGTGGACGACCGCTCAGCCTCGCTCGCCTCCTCGCTGGGCCACCAGATCCTGCGCCCCTGGCCCAGATCCAACGCCCGTGTGGGACGCAGGCAGGACGACCCAACCGCTGCCTAAGCCGGCCTCCTCTGCTTCCGAACTGGGCTAGGCCCATGGTGAGCTCCCCGGTGCCCACCAGATTCGGCCTGCGCCTTTTTTCCATTTTGGCGATTTTATCATTTATTCCAGAGACATCAGTTTACAAAAAAGCCCCTCTAGATCATGCATTTAATAAATCATCAACAGTGCATCGGATTAAAATGTTTTCAACATGTAACATGCTTAGAATTTCATCTAGTTTCACAATTTCCAACTTTCATCCATGTTTAAAATGCTTAAAATGTTGTTTGATTAAATTTGCTCTAATAACATGCTAAAATGCTTTAATTCATAACTAAATAACCGTAGCTCCGATTTTAATAAATTATATATGTAAATGGGGTAGAAAAATGCCTAGTTTAACATGGTGGCCTTACTTTGCATGTTTAACAACTCTAAAATTGTGTTTAGGGCAGAACCGTACCAAATCTAATATATGCATATGGGGATTTACCGGATTTGTTGTTTGTTATATCCGGCCCCATTTAAATTGTTTAGATAGTATAGTTTTGTTATGCTTCACCTCTTGCCATGTTAACCAACATTTAATATTGTTGAGTACATAATCGAGAGAGAACTAAATAAGTCATGTGGTGTTCCGTCAATATGCAACTCGTTGCATATTGAGCTCCACTTAACTTGTAGTTTTGCTTGTGCACTTTGCCATGCCATGCCTCATTAAACCGGACATGCATCATACTTGGTTGTGCATCATGCCATGATTATGTCGTGGTTGTTTACTATGTTGTTTGCTTCTTTTCGGTGTTGCTTCTTCGGGTTAGTTCCGATAACGTCGCGTTTGTGAGGATTCGTTCGACTTCGTCCGTTTGTCTTCTTCATGGACTCGTTCTTCTTCCTTGCGGGATCTCAGGCAAGATGACCATACCCTCGAAATCACTTCTATCTTTGCTTGCTAGTTGCTCGTGAAGGAAATATGCCCTAGAGGCAATAATAAAGTTATTATTTATTTTGTTATATCATGATAAATGTTTATTATTCATGCTAGAATTGTATTAATCGGAAACGTAATACTTGTGTGAATACATAGACAAACAAAGTGTCACTAGTATGCCTCTACTTGACTAGCTCGTTAATCGAAGATGGTTATGTTTCCTAACCATGGACATGAGTTGTCATTTGATTAACGGGATCACATCATTAGGAGAATGATGTGATTGACATGAACCATTCCATTAGCTTAGCACCCGGTCGTTTAGTATGTTGCTATTGCTTTCTTCATGACTTATACATGTTCCTATGACTATGAGATTATGCAACTCCCGTTTACCGAAGGAACACTTTATGTGCTACCAAATGTCACAACGTAACTGGGTGATTATAAAGGTGCTCTACAGGTGTCTCCAAAGGTACATGTTGGGTTGGCATATTTCGAGATTAGGATTTGTCGCTCCGATTGTCGGAGAGGTATCTCTGGGCCCTCTCGGTAATACACATCACTTAAGCCTTGCAAGCAATGCAACTAATAAGTTAGTTGCAAGATGATGTATTACGGAACGAGTAAAGAGACTTGCCGGTAACGAGATTGAACTAGGTATTGAGATACCGACGATCGAATCTCGGGCAAGTAACATACCGATGACAAAGGGGACAATGTATGTTGTTATGCGGTCTGATCGATAAAGATCTTCGTAGAATATGTAGGAGCCAATATGAGCATCCAGGTTCCGCTATTGGTTATTGACCGGAGACGTGTCTCGGTCTTGTATACATTGTTCTCGAACCCGTAGGGTCCGCACGCTTAACGTTACGATGAAAGTTTCATTATGAGTTTATATATTTTGATGTACCGAAGGTTGTTCGGAGTCCTAGATGTGATCACGGACTTGACGAGGAGTCTCGAAATGGTCGAGACATAAAGATTAATATATTGGACGACTATATTTGGACACCCGAAAGGTTCCGGGTAAGATTGGGACAATACAGGATCACTGGGAGGTTATCGGAACCCCCCGGGAGGTATATGGGCCTTATTGGGCCTTAGTGGAAAGGAGGGGAAAGGAGCAAGGAAGGGGGCACGCCCCCCAAGCCCAATCCGAATTAGGAGGGGGGCCGCCCCCCCTTTCCTTCCTCCCTCCTTCCTCTTCCTTCCCTGTCCTACTCCTAATAGGAAAAAGGGGAGTCCTACTCCCGGTGGGAGTTGGACTCCCCCCTTGGGCGCGCCACCCTCCTTGGCCGGCCCCCTCCTCCACTCCTTTATATACAGGGTCAGGGGTGCACCCCAGAGACACAACAATTGATCATTGATCTCTTAGCCGTGTGCGGTGCCCCCCTCCACCATAATCCTCGATAATATTGTAGCGGTGCTTAGGCGAAGCCCTGCAACGGTAGAACATCAAGATCGTCACCACGCCGTCGTGCTGACGGAACTCATCCCCGACACTTTCCTGGATCGGAGTCCGGGGATCGTCATCGAGCTGAACGTGTGCAAAAACTCGGAGGTGACGTAGTTTCGGTGCTTGATCGGTCGGGCCGTGAAGACGTACGACTACATCAACCGCGTTTTCATAACGCTTCCGCTTCCGGTCTATGAGGGTACGTAGACAACACTCTCCCCTCTCGTTGCTGTGCATCACCATGATCTTGCGTGTGCGTAGGAATTTTTTTGAAATTACTACGTTCCCCAATAGTGGTATCAGAGCCAAGTTTTATGTGTTGATGTTATATGCACGAGTAGAACACAAGTGAGTTGTGGGCGATATAAGTCATACTGCTTACCAGCATGTCATACTTTGGTTCGGCGGTATTGTTGGATGAAGCGGCCCGTACCAACATTACGCGTATGCTTACTCAAGACTGGTTCTACCGACGTGCTTTGCACACAGGTTGCTGGCGGGTGTCAGTTTCTCCAACTTTAGTTGAACCGAGTGTGGCTAGCCCGGTCCTTGCGAAGGTTAAAACAGCACCAACTTGACAAACTATCGTTGTGGTTTTTGATGCGTAGGTAAGATTGGTTCTTGCTAAGCCCGTAGCAGCCACATAAAACTTGCAACAAACAAAGTAGAGGACGTCTAACTTGTTTTTGCAGGGCATGTTGTGATGTGATATGGTCAAGGCATGACGCTAAATTTTATTGTATGAGATGATCATGTTTTGTAACCAAGTTATCGGCAACTGGCAGGAGCCATATGGTTGTCGCTTTATTGTATGCAATGCAATCGCCTTGTAATGCTTTACTTTATCACTAAGCGGTAGCGATAGTCGTAGAAGCATAAGATTGGCGAGACGACAATGATGCTACGATGGAGATCAAGGTGTCGCGCTGGTGACGATGGTGATCATGACGATGCTTCGGAGATGGAGATCACAAGCACAAGATGATGATGGCCATATCATATCACTTATATTGATTGCATGTGATGTTTATCTTTTATGCATCTATCTTGCTTTGATTGACGGTAGCATTATAAGATGATCTCTCACTAAATTTCAAGATAAAAGTGTTCTCCCTAAGTATGCACCATTGCCAAAGTTCGTCGTGCCCAGACACCACGTGATGATTGGGTGTGATAAGCTCTACGTCCATCTACAACGGGTGCAAGCCAGTTTTGCACACGCAGAATACTCAGGTTAAACTTGACGAGCCTAGCATATGCAGATATGGCCTCAGAACACTGAGACTGAAAGGTCGAGCGTGAATCATATAGTAGATATGATCAACATAGTGATGTTCACCATTGAAAACTACTCCATTTCACGTGATGATCGGTTATGGTTTAGTTGATTTAGATCACGTGATCACTTAGAAGATTAGAGGGATGTCTTTCTAAGTGGGAGTTCTTAAGTAATATGATTAATTAAACTTAAATTTATCATGAACTTAGTACCTGATAGTATCTTGCTTGTTTATGTTTGATTGTAGATAGATGGCCCGTGTTGTTGTTCCATTGAATTTTAATGCGTTCCTTGAGAAAGCAAAGTTGAAAGATGGTAGCAATTATACGGACTGGGTCCGTAACTTGAGGATTATCCTCATTGCTGCACAGAAGAATTACGTCCTGGAAGCACCGCTGGGTGCCAGGCCTGCTGCTGATGCAACTGACGATGTTAAGAACGTCTGGCAGAGCAAAGCTGATGACTACTCGATAGTTCAATGTGCCATGCTTTACGGCTTAGAACCGGGTCTTCAACAACGTTTTGAACGTCATGGAGCATATGAGATGTTCCAGGAGTTGAAGCTAATATTTCAAGCAAATGCCCGGATTGAAAGATAAGAAGTCTCCAATAAGTTCTATAGCTGCAAGATGGAGGAGAACAGTTCTGTCAGTGAGCATATACTCAAAATGTCTGGGTATAATAATCACTTGATTCAACTAGGAGTTAATCTTCCGGATGATTGCGTCATTGACAGAATTCTCCAATCACTTCCACCTAGCTACAAGAGCTTCGTGATGAACTATAATATGCAAGGGATGGATAAGACAATTCCCGAGCTCTTCGCAATGCTAAAAGCTGCGGAGGTAGAAATCAAGAAGGAGCATCAAGTGTTGATGGTCAACAAGACCACTAGTTTCAAGAAAAAGGGCAAGGGGAAGAAGAAGGGGAACTTCAAGAAGAACAACAAGCAAGTTGCTGCTCAGGAGAAGAAACCCAAGTCTGGACCTAAGCCTGAAACTGAGTGCTTCTACTGCAAGCAGACTGGTCACTGGAAGCGGAACTGCCCCAAGTATTTGGCGGATAAGAAGGATGGCAAGGTGAACAAAGGTATATGTGATATACATGTTATTGATGTGTACCTTACTAGAGCTCACAGTAGCACCTGGGTATTTGATACTGGTTCTGTTGCTAATATTTGCAACTCGAAACAGGGACTACGGATTAAGCGAACACTGGTGAAGGATGAGGTGACGATGCACGTGGGAAATGGTTCCAAATTCGATGTGATCGCGGTCGGCACACTACCTCTACATCTACCATCGGGATTAGTATTCGACCTAAATAATTGTTATTTGGTGCCAGCGTTGAGCATGAACATTATATCTGGATCTTGTTTGATGCGAGACGGTTATTCATTTAAATCAGAGAATAATGGTTGTTCTATTTATATGAGTAATATCTTTTATGGTCATGCACCCTTGAAGAGTGGTCTATTTTTGATGAATCTCGATAGTAGTGATACACATATTCATAATGTTGAAGCCAAAAGATGCAGAGTTGATAATGATAGTGCAACTTATTTGTGGCACTGCCGTTTAGGTCATATCGGTGTAAAGCGCATGAAGAAACTCCATACTGATGGACTTTTGGAACCACTTGATTATGAATCACTTGGTACTTGCGAACCGTGCCTCATGGGCAAGATGACTAAAATGTCGTTCTCCGGTACTATGGAGAGAGCAACAGATTTGTTGGAAATCATACATACAGATGTATGTGGTCCAATGAATGTTGAAGCTCGTGGCGAATATCGTTATTTTCTCACCTTCACAGATGATTTAAGCAGATATGGGTATATCTACTTAATGAAACATAAGTCTGAAACATTTGAAAAGTTCAAAGAATTTCAGAGTGAAGTTGAAAATCATCGTAACAAGAAAATAAAGTTTCTACGATCTGATCGTGGAGGAGAATATTTGAGTTACGAGTTTGGTTTACATTTGAAACAATGCGGAATAGTTTCGCAACTCACGCCACCCGGAACACCACATCGTAATGATGTGTCCGAACGCCGTAATCGTACTTTACTTGATATGGTGCAATTTATGATGTCTCTTACAGATTTACCGCTATCGTATTGGGGTTATGCTTTAGAGACGGCCGCATTCACGTTAAATAGGGCACCATCAAAATCCGTTGAGACGACGCCTTATGAACTATGGTTTGGCAAGAAACCAAAGTTGTCGTTTCTGAAAGTTTGGGGCTGCGATGCTTATGTGAAAAAGCTTCAACCTGATAAGCTCGAACCCAAATCGGAGAAATGTGTCTTCATAGGATACCCGAAGGAGACTGTTGGGTACACCTTCTATCACAGATCCGAAGGCAAGACATTTGTTGCTAAGAATGGATCCTTTCTAGAGAAGGAGTTTCTCTCGAAAGAAGTGAGTGGGAGGAAAGTAGAACTTGATGAGGTAACTGTACCTGCTCCCTTATTGGAAAGTAGTACATCACAGAAACCGGTTTCTGTGACACCTACACCAATTAGTGAGGAAGCTAATTATGATGATCATGAAACTTCAGAACAAGTTACTACTGAACCTCGTAGATCAACCAGAGTAAGATCCGCACCAGAGTGGTACGGTAATCCTGTTCTGGAAGTCATGCTACTAGATCATGATGAACCTACAAACTATGAAGAAGCAATGGTGAGCCCAGATTCCGCAAAATGGCTTGAAGCCATGAAATCTGAGATGGGATCCATGTATGAGAATAAAGTGTGGACTTTGGTTGACTTGCCCAATGATCGGCAAGCAATTGAAAATAAATGGATTTTCAAGAAGAAGACTGACGCTGATGGTAATGTTACTGTCTACAAAGCTCGACTTGTCGCAAAAGGTTTTCGACAAGTTCAAGGAATTGACTACGATGATACCTTCTCACCTGTAGCGATGCTTAAGTCTGTCCGAATCATGTTAGCAATTGCCGCATTTTATGATTATGAAATTTGGTAGATGGATGTCAAAACTGCATTCCTGAATGGATTTCTGGAAGAAGAGTTGTATATGATGTAGCCGTAAGGTTTTGTCGATCCAAAAGGAGCTAACAAAGTGTGCAAGCTCCAGTGATCCATTTATGGATTGGTGCAAGCATCTCGGAGTTGTAATAAATGCTTTGATAGTGTGATCAAAGCATTTGGTTTTGTACAAACTATTGGAGAAGCCTATATTTACAAGAAAGTGAGTGGGAGCTCTGTAGCATTTCTGATATTATATGTGGATGACATATTGCTAATCGGAAATGATATAGAATTTCTGGATTGCATAAAGGGATACTTGAATAAGAGTTTTTCAATGAAAGACCTCGGTGAAGCTGCTTACATATTGGGCATTAAGATCTATAGAGGTAGATCAAGACGCTTAATTGGACTTTCACAAAGCATATACCTTGACAAAGTTTTGAAGAAGTTCAAAATGGATCAAGCAAAGAAAGGATTCTTGCCAGTGTTACAAGGTGCGAAGTTGAGTAAGACTCAATGCCCGACCACTGCAGAAGATAGAGAGAAAATGAAAGATGTTCCCTATGCTTCAGCCATAGGCTCTATCATGTATGCAATGCTGTGTACCAGACCTGATGTGTGCCTTGCTATAAGTCTAGCAGGGAGGTACCAAAGTAATCCAGGAGTGGATCACTGGACAGCGGTCAAGAACATCCTGAAATACCTGAAAAGGACTAAGGATATGTTTCTCATATATGGAGGTGACAAAGAGCTCATCGTAAATGGTTACGTTGATGCAAGCTTTGACACTGATCCGGACGATTCTAAATCGCAAACCGGATACGTATTTACATTAAACGATGGAGCTGTCAGTTGGTGCAGTTCTAAACAAAGCGTCGTGGTGGGATCTACATGTGAAGCGGAGTACATAGCTGCTTCGGAAGTAGCAAACGAAGGATTCTGGATGAAGGAGTTCATATCCGATCTAGGTGTCATACCTAGTGCATCGGGTCCAATGAAAATCTTTTGTGACAATACTGGTGCAATTGCCTTGGCAAAGGAATCCAAATTTCACAAGAGAACCAAGCACATCAAGAGACGCTTCAATTCCATTCGGGATCTAGTCCAGGTAGGAGAGATAGAGATTTGCAAGATACATACGGATCTGAATGTAGCAGACCCATTGACTAAGCCTCTTCCATGAGCAAAACATGATCAGCACCAAGGCTCCATGGGTGTTAGAATCATTACTGTGTAATCTAGATTATTGACTCTACTGCAAGTGGGAGACTGAAGGAAATATGCCCTAGAGGCAATAATAAAGTTATTATTTATTTCCTTATATCATGATAAATGTTTATTATTCATGCTAGAATTGTATTAACTGGAAATGTAATACATGTGTGAATACATAGACAAACAAAGTGTCACTAGTATGCCTCTACTTGACTAGCTCGTTAATCGAAGATGGTTATGTTTCCTAACCATAGACATGAGTTGTCATTTGATTAACAGGATCACATCATTAGGAGAATGATGTGATTGACATGACCCATTCCATTAGCTTAGCACCCGATCGTTTAGTATGTTGCTATTGCTTTCTTCATGACTTATACATGTTCCTATGACTATGAGATTATGCAACTCCCGTTTACCGGAGGAACACTTTGTGTGCTACCAAACGTCACAACGTAACTGGGTGATTATAAAGGTGCTCTACAGGTGTCTCCAAAGGTACATGTTGGGTTGGCGTATTTCGAGATTAGGATTTGTCGCTCCGATTGTCGGAGAGGTATCTCTGGGCCCTCTCGGTAATACACATCACTTAAGCCTTGCAAGCAAAGCAACTAATAAGTTAGTTGCAAGATGATGTATTACGGAACGAGTAAAGAGACTTGCCGGTAACAAGATTGAACTAGGTATTGAGATACCGACGATCGAATCTCGGGCAAGTAACATACCGATGACAAAGGGAACAACGTATGTTGTTATGCGGTCTGACTGATAAAGATCTTTGTAGAATATGTAGGAGCCAATATGAGCATCTAGGTTCTGCTATTGGTTATTGACCGGAGACGTGTCTCGGTCATGTCTACATTGTTCTCGAACCCATAGGGTCCATACGCTTAACGTTATGACGGTAGTTTCATTATGAGTTTATATATTTTGATGTACCGAAGGTTTTTCGGAGTCCCGGATGTGATCACGGACTTGACGAGGAGTCTCGAAATGGTCGAGACATAAAGATCGATATATTGGATGACTATATTTGGACACCGGAAAGGTTCCGGGTAAGATTGGGACAATACCGGATCACCAGGAGGTTATCGGAACCCCCCGGGAGGTATATGGGCCTTATTGGGCCTTAGTGGAAAGGAGGGGAAAGGAGCAAGGGAGGGGGTGCGCCCCCCCAAGCCCAATCCAAATTGGGAGGGGGGCCGGCCCCCCTTTCCTTCCTCCCTCCTTCCTCTTCCTTCCCTGTCCTACTCCTAACAGGAAAAAGGGGAGTCCTACTCCCGGTGGGAGTTGGACTCCCCCCCTTGGGCGCGCCACCCTCCTTGGCCGGCCCCCTCCTCCACTCCTTTATATACGGGGGCAGGGGGGGCACCCCAGAGACACAACAATTGATCATTGATCTCTTAGCCGTGTGCGGTGCCCCCTCCACCATAATCCTCGATAATATTGTAGCGGTGCTTAGGCGAAGCCCTGCGACGATAGAACATCAAGATCGTCACCACGCCGTCGTGCTGACGGAACTCATCCCCGACACTTTGCTGGATCGGAGTCCGGGGATCGTCATCGAGCTGAACGTGTGCAAAAACTCGGAGGTGCCGTAGTTTCGGTGCTTGATCGGTCGGGCCGTGAAGACGTACGACTACATCAACCGCATTGTTATAACGCTTCCGCTTCCGGTCTACGAGGGTACGTAGACAACACTCTCCCCTCTCGTTGCTGTGCATCACCATGATCTTGCGTGTGCGTAGGAATTTTTTTGAAATTACTACGTTCCCCAACAGCTCGCTCTATTGCTATGCTGCAATACCTACCACTTGCTATATCATGCCTCCCATATTGTCATGTCAAGCCTCTAACCCACCTTGTCCTAGCAAACCGTTGTTTGGCTATGTTACCGCTTTGCTCAGCCCCTCTTATAGCGTTGCTAGTTGCAGGTGAAGATGAAGTTTGTTCCTTGTTGGAACTTGGATATTTTGTTGGGATATCATTATTATATCTTGTTTACTTTAATGCATCTATATACTTGGTAAAGGGTGGAAGGCTTGGCCTTATGCCTGGTGTTTTGTTCCACTCTTAGCGCCCTAGTTTTCTGTCATACCGGTGTTATGTTCCTTGATTTTGCGTTCCTTACGCGGTTGGGTTATAATGGGAACCCCTTGACAGTTCGCCTTGAATAAAACTCCTCCAGCAAGGCCCAACCTTGGTTTTACCATTTGCTACCTAAGCCTTCTTCCCTTGGGTTCTGCAAACTCAAGGGTCATCTTTATTTTAAACCCCCAGGCGAGTGCTCCTCTGAGTGTTGGTCCAAACTAGAGCACCGTGCGGGGCCATCCCTTGGCAACTTGGGTTACGTCGGCTCCTGTATGCTTAGCTTATCTGGTGTGCCCTGAGAACGAGATATGTGTAGCTCCTATCGGGATTTGGCGGCACAGCGGGTGGTCTTACTGGTCTTGTTTTACCATTGTCGAAATGTCTTGTAACCAGGATTCCGAGTCTGATCGGGTCTTCCCGGGAGAAGGAATATCCTTCGTTGACCGTGAGAGCTTGTGATGGGCTAAGTTGGGACACCCCTGCAGGGTTTGAACTTTCCAAAGCCGTGCCCGCGGTTATGGGCAGGTGGGAATTTGTTAATGTCCGGTTGTAGAGAACTTGACACTTGACTTAATTAAAATGCATCAACCGCGTGTGTAGCCATGATGGTCTCTTTTCGGCGGAGTCCGGGAAGTGAACACGGCTTTGGAGTTATGTTTGAACGTAAGTAGTTTCAGGATCACTTCTTGATCACTTCTAGTTCACGACCGTGCTTTGCTTCTCTTCTCGCTCTCATTTGCGTAAGTTAGCCATCATATATGCTAGTGCTTTGCTGCAGCTCCACCTCACTACCTTTTTCTTACCCATAAGCTTAAATAGTCTTGATCTCGCGGGTGTGAGATTGCTGAGTCCTTGTGGCTCACAGATACTTCCAAACAGTTGCAGGTGCCGATGATACCAGTGCAGATGACGCCGCTGAGCTCAAGTGGGAACTCGATGAAGATCTTGTTTGTTGTGTTGCTTAGTTTTCCTTTTGATCAGTGGTGGAGCCTAGTCGGGGCGATCGGGGATCTAAGCATTAGGGGTGGTCTTCTTTTATTTTGGTTCCGTAGTCGGACCTTGTTTGTATTCTAGATGATGTAATGCTATATTTATGTATTGTGTGAAGTGGCGATTATAAGCCAACTCTTTATCCCTTTCTTATTCAGTACATGGGATGTGTAAAGATTACCCCACTTGCGACATGCCAACTATGCGGTTATGCCTCTAAGTCGTGCTCCGACATGTGGGAGATATAGCCGCATCATGGGTGTTACTAGTTGGTAATCAGAGCCTTCCCCGACTTAGGAGCCCCCCCTGCTTGATCGAATCGTTGACGTTGCTGAGTCTAGAAAATTGTTTTGAGTCTTATAGGATTATATATATCGGAGAGTAGGATTCTTTTTACTCCTTAGTCCCTTCGTCGCTCTGGTGAGGCCTCCTGACGTGGAGTTTTGACTCTTCTCTCCTGAAATTTCACGAATTTTTTTAGGATCACGTGGGTATCTTGGAATCGTTCCGATGGTTTTGTGACGAGAACATTGTTCTTGGTGCCTCTTGACATTTAGGGGTTGTGGCAGTGTCCCGGGGAGTTGAGCTCCGAGGTGTTGTCGTCATAATTTTATCGTTGTAGTTCTGGAATACCTGAGTTTCGCCGACAATGAAAATATCTTTATGAAGTTGTTGGTGAGATAACCTCGACGCCACCCAGTACTGGGGCGGGAGTTCGAGAGTATTGCCATAACTCGTATAACAGATGCTTTTCGAAGGTTGAGGTAAATGATTTCCAAAGGTTTCTTGGTTATGTGTTGAAGGATGGATACAACTGGATGTAGGATTTGCTAGTTTTGGGTGAGATATTATGCTTCCCCTGTATCCCCAACACCTGATTGCATAACCAGAAAGTTTCAGGAGTTTATAAGTTGGAATTCAAGTATCACGTAGGAATTCTTTCCAACAGACACATGATACGATATGGGGTCTATCATATGTTTGTTTCCAGCTTATTCTGCAAGCCAATCCTTTGTTTTTGTTTTTGTTGTGGTATTCGAGTTGCTTCGAAGTCAAGTGTTGATTCCATACCTTTTTCCTAAGCGGTGTTCTCATATTTCTATGGGAATACTAATCCTTCATGATAATCGAGATTGTCATGTCAATCCTTCTCAACCGATTGTTTTCTCTTCAAGTGGATCCGATCATGTCAACATTCGCAAGACCACTTTTCAGTTTTTCCCAACGGTGTTCGTTCCATCTGCCCAAGTTGCCTTTGTTTTCCCTTCCTCCCACCCTTTTTCATCAAGGACTCAAATCTCTTAATTGAGTATCCTTTTATTGATGGGAAGTCTCTCCATTCTTTTTCGTCAATGTTCTTATCCGGTGATTGTCAGGAAGATACTAAGGAAGCTTTGAGTTCATCATTCTTCGTTCTTTTCTTCTCCGATGGATTCAATTCAAGCTTTGGTGTTGATCATATCCTTTTCCCTCGTTTCAAATGTTTTCCCATGTCGTTGCACCTCTTAATCTTTCACCTCTCGCTAGTCATTTGTTCGGGAGTGCTGAAGATGTCTTAGAAGGCTCGTCTTGTCATTCAAGATCCGTTCAACCTATTTTGAGGTTGTTACCTCGTTCGAGCCATTTAATTCAACCGACACAATCTATCTTCAAATCATTTCAACGGTGTTTCTCTTGAGTGGGTCCTAACCCACAGGTCTTTTCCTAGGATCTTACCTGACTCTTCTAATTTTACCGGAGCTATTCTCAAATTCATTTCAAAGTTTGACGTAAGAATGAGTTATCATCAGTCAAATGTCTTTCACCAAGGTCTTCCAAATTCTTCACCATTGGCTCAACCTTTAAATTCGTCATCCCGGAGTATCTCAACAATTCATGGTGGTGTTTCTCGTCGTCATTCTCAACATTTGAAGACCAAAGAAGAGTTTTTCCTCCAAATCTTGCTCCATTCTCTTCAAGATTCATGGTTCTAGTTTGATGCCATCCTCTCATAATTGTTTTCGATTGTGAGAATTCTTTCCACCTATTTGGAGCAATTCAAGATTCTTTTTAGTCTGATTCTCCGAAGGTCATCATCTCAAAATTATTCATTCAATCTTTCAGCTCTCGTTCTCCAAATCTTACTGGTGCATCGATCAACCATCCTCTAATCAGTTTATGATCTGTTCGTTCTCTTGTATCTAAACTTTCTCAAGCATCTTCATTCATTTGCTAATTCTTACCGGTGATTCATCCCTTTTACTTCGTTCATTTTCAATTCTTACGGTGGTTTGTTCAACATTCTTCTTCCTTCGTTTTCATATCAATTTATTCATTGTTTCAATCCTACCGGTGGTTTGTTGAAGACCTTCCCAAGTTGGCGCTATATCTATCTTAATTCTTTCTACGAGAATAACTAGTATGCCAAATCCATTGATTGTCATCAATTTAATTGGTGAAGGATACACATAACATAATTCTTATTCTTGTTTCATCCAAGTGATTAATTCCTTATTCCGAAGGCTCATCAAATTCTTTATTTAATTTGTTCATCTATCTTTTCCGGAGTTCCAAGTTTCCACGTATCTCGTCGCAAAGCTTCATTTAATGATTGCAAGGCTTCAACCTTATTCTCTTCATCCTTCATTCCATTTGATCATCCTTTTATTACCAGAGTTCTTCATGGAGGCTCTACATGATGACTCATCAAGGATTTAATTCCTTCTCGAAGTGTTCATTGAGATTCTTTTCAGAGGAGCTCAAGTATTCTTCATCTTGCATTCCGAAGTGCAATTCTTTCTACCTTATCTTTTGAGATGGTGTTATGTCATTTTTGACAATTTCTGTGTGTTTCATGATTCACAAGTTCAGGAATGGGATATTTAAAACCATCACCTTCTTCCTTGGAGTTATCTTGGTATAGATTTCACCTAAAGCCTTCCATTGGGAATGTTGCTATTTATGGTGTTTATCGATGATCCAAGTTTCCTCCTATTCTCGCGATGAAAGATGTTTTCATCTCTCCGTCGCTCTCAAGCAAGCAATTGTTTTTCTTTTGTGGCAGGTTTTCACCTCAAGTTTTTCAGATGTTTTCCTTAATCCCACAACAAGCTTACTCTTTTCGTTGTGGATTTTCCAACAACTCCATTTGACCCTTCTCCTAAAGATGTTGTTCAAGCTCATTTGAGGTAGAAGATGTTGTTTTCTCCTTCGTTCTTTTGATTCCATTCTTACATTTGTTCCGGAGGCATTGTGTTGTTGCTTTTTTTCGACCCATCATCTTGTTTTGTCAAGATCATGTTTAATTCCTTTCATTTACAGCCGGAGTGCTGTCCAAATTATATCATTCTTATTCCTTCTCTACTTTGTTTTTAACCAGAGTGTTGTGTCTATTATTCCTCTTCTAACCGGACTCTCATCCAAGTGCTTTCATTTTGCCAAGCTCATATTCTTTACCTTCCATTTCCAACCGGAGTGTTGTCGTAATTGATCCTTATTGTTCCTTGTGCATCTCGTTCTACCGGAGTGTTTGCATGTACTTCTTGTCCATTGCAATCCTTTTCTTTTGTCTTTCAACCTACAAGGTTCTCGTAATGTTCCTTGTTCCCCTTTTCTAACGGAGAGTTATAAACTTTGTTCATCTCTGTTGTATTCCTTCTTTCAAGTTGTTAAACCTATCAAGGTTCTTGTATTCACTCGTTTGTCAAAGAAGCAACTTAGTTTTACCTCTCCTCTTCCTCTTCCGTTTTCCCTCCGGTGCCATCCTAGATCTCGGGACGAGATCCTCTCGTAGTGGTGGAGTGTTGTGACGCCTTGAGACCGTTGCGCCAGGTGTCTTCCAGTTATTCGCTGTTGTTGCCATGTCTTTTGCTTGCGTGTTGCATCTTGCCATGTCATCATGTGCATTGCATCGTCATGTTTTCAAAACTTGCATTCGTCCGGGTTCCCCCAGTTCCGTTCCTTGTCCGTTCTGAGCCCAACCACACTTGCACGCGCCCGCGGCACGTCCGAAATATTATTTTATAAGTGGCTGGAAAGTATTCTCGGAATGGGTTGAAAGTTGGCATGCAGTGTTGTTATGTTGTTAGTAGGTCGCCTGCCAAGTTTCATCGCATTCGGAGTTCGTTTGATGCCCCAACGGATAACTATAGCGGCAATATAGCCGGTCTATCGTCGGACGTTTTCGGTCTCTGGAAACAGCCGCTGGGCCTCTCTCTCTCTCTCTCTCCTCTCTTCTCAGTCTATCTCTCTACATAGTCCATCTAGCCCACCTACCTACCCCCCTCCACTTCGAACCGTCTAATGGCGATCGAATGGCTCCGATACGGCCTCAAATCCCCTAAAACCCAAACCCTAGCTAAAACTGCTACATATAGCCATTCCCCTTCCTATTTTGGACATCCCTAGCTACCCTTCCTCTACCTCTAGCCTTCTCCCTCCTCAGTTTCCGCGCCCAACCGCTCCCCCGCCGCCATTTGGCGCCACCCAACTGGCCAGTCGTCGCCTGCCAGGCGCTCTCCACCATCCCCATCATGCCACGTCACCATCAACCTCCCCGCACCGCTCGGGCCTGTCGAAGCCCGTCCGCGGCCCGCTGCGGGCCGAATCTGGCCCGACGCCGCCCTGCAAGCAACCGAGCCGCCCCACTCCTCCCACTTCTCGCTCCCTCTCGCTCGATCCCGATGGAATTGGGAGCGCTTGCTGCCGCCCACTGGACGACGCCACCTGCCGCCGCCATCGCCGGAGATGAGTACCGGCGACCCCGCACCCTCCTTCCTCCTCCCCGATCTCTCTCTAACCTCACCCTTTGCCGTTCTCTCTCTCTCTGCGAGGAATCCCGTGGAGCACCGCCGCCGATCTGCTTCACCCTTGCCGGATCCCTTCGACCATCGCCGGAAATGGGGCCGCCGCACCCGGATCTGGTCTGCTCCGGCCACCGGCGCCCGTCCCCAACCTCCTGGACCTGCTGCCTCCACCCAGTTCGCCGCCGCCATGATCTCTACGTTGTGCACGGGCACAGGTGGATGGCCGCTCAGCCTCGCTCGCCTCCTCGCTGGGCCACCAGATCCTGCGCCCCTGGCCCAGATCCAGCGCCCGCGTGGGCCGTAGGCAGGACGGCCCAACTGCTGCCTAAGCCAGCCTTCTCTGCTTCCGAACTGGGCTAGGCCCATGGTGAGCTCCCCAGTGACCACCAGATTCGGCATGCACCTTTTTTTCGTTTTGGCGATTTTATCATTTATTCCAGAGACAGCAGTTTACAGAAAAGCCCCTCTAGATCATGCATTTAATAAATCATCAACCGTGCATCGGATTAAAATGTTTTCAACATGTAACATGCTTAGTATTTCATCTAGTTTCACAATTTCCAACTTTCATCCATATTTAAAATGTTTAAAATGCTATTTGATTAAATTTGCTCTAATAACATGCTAAAATGTTTTAATTCATAACTAAATAACCATAGCTCCGATTTCAATAAATTATATATGTAAATGGTGTAGAAAAATGCCTAGTTTAACATGGTGGCCTTACTTTGCATGTTTAACAACTCTAAAATTGTGTTTAGGGCAGAACCATACCAAATCTAATATATGGATATGGGGATTTACCGGATTTGTTGTTTGTTATATCCGGCCCCATTTAAATTGTTTAGATAGTATAGTTTTGTTATGCTTCACCTCTTGCCATGTTAACCAACATTTAATATTGTTGAGTACATAATCAAGAGAGAACTAAATAAGTCATGTGGTGTTCCGTCAATATGCAACTCGTTGCATATTGAGCTCCACTTAACTTGTAGTTTTTCTTGTGCACTTTGCCATGCCATGCCTCATTAAACCGGACATGCATCATACTTGGTTGTGCATCCTGCCATGATTATGTCGTGGTTGTTTACTATGTTGTTTGCTTCTTTTCAGTGTTGCTTCTTCGGGTTAGTTCCGATAACATCGCATTTGTGAGGATTCGTTCGACTTCGTCCATTTGTCTTCTTCATGGACTCATTCTTCTTCCTTGCGGGATATCAGGTAAGATGACTGTTGGTGTCAAAACCGGCGGATCTCGGGTAGGGGGTCCCGAACTGTGCGTCTAGGCAGATGGTAACAGGAGACGGGGGACACGATGTTTTTACCCAGGTTTGGGCCCTCTCGATGGAGGTAAAACCCTACTCCTGCTTGATTGATCTTGATGATATGAGTATTACAAGAGTTGATCTATCTCGAGATCGAAGAGGCTAAACCCTAGAAGCTAGCCTATGGTATGATTGTTGTTGTTGTTGGTCCTACGGACTAAACCCTCTGGTTTATATAGACACCGGAGGGGGCTAGGGTTACACAGAGTCGGCTACAAGGAAGAGATCTACATATCCGCACTGCCAAGCTTGCCTTCCACGCCAAGGAGAGTCCCATCCGGACATGGGAAGAAGTCTTCAATCTTGTATCTTCATAGTCCAACAGTCCGGCCAAAGGATATAGTCTGGCTATACAGATACCCCCTAATCCAGGACTCCCTCAGTAGCCCCTGAACCAGGCTTCAATGACGATGAGTCCGGCGCGTAGATTGTCTTTGGCATTGCAAGGCGGGTTCCTCCTCCGAATACTTCATAGAAGATTTTGAACACGAGGATCGTGTCCGGCTCTGCAAAACAAGTTCCACATGCCACCGTAGAGAGAATAATATTTCCATAAATCTAATCTGCTGACGTACCCCGTAGTGTGACATCACACCACAGCCAGGTCTTTATTCGAATCGTTTTTCATAACCAATCTCAGCGTGTTTCGCGAGGCGGTTTCCTTGGCATGTCTTGTCGAAGCAGAGATCGTGTCCCGTTTATTACGGGATTCTCATCAATACGGACGTGGGTAACCCAACCATGCCTATTGGTAGGACTCCTAGATCTTAGGCAAGTCCCAAACGGCCATGAGGAGGACGCTTGATATTCACCCTCTTTATAAAGGGGACAAGGCTTTTTCTTTTTTCCCTCTCGTACTCAATCAAATCCTTCCCCCACCTCGAGTTCTAACACCCAAAACTCAGGTCAGGTGCTTTGGACCTTCAACTATGTCCGGATCCAACCTTCAAGGTCGGTGGATGCCTTCCTCCATCACGGAGGAGGACATCAAGAGGTTGAGAGAGGCCAGATATCTGACCACCGAAATTTCGCATCGGCTGCTCGCCCGAGGGCAGGTCGTCCCTACTCCCGAACCCAACGAGAGCGTCGTGTTCGTCTCCCACTTCCTCCGAGGACTAGGCCTCACTCTGGATCCCTTTGTTAGGGGTCTTATGTTCTATTATGGGCTAGATTTTCACGATCTGGCCCCAGATTCCCTTCTTCACATTTCGTCATTTATTGTCGTATGTGAGGCCTTCCTCCGCATTACCCCTCACTTCGGCATGTGGCTCAAGACCTTCGATGTGAAGCCGAAGATGATCGAGGGGCAGCACGCAGCGTGTGGAGGCGCTTTAATAAGCAAAATTGTTGACGCTCCATGGCCCAAGGGTAGCTTCCCAGAGGTGTCCGGATTGTGGCAGCGGGAGTGGTTCTACATCACAGCTCCCAGAAGTGCCAAGTGGGTAGCTGCCCCCACCTTTCGCTCAGGCCCCCCACCACAACTGACGTCATGGATTAGCAGGGGGCTGAGCTGGGGTCCAGCCAAGGGCGTGCCAATACTGCAAAGCCGTATCCGAGATCTCTTTGAGAGAGATTTCAGTCTGGTTATGGTAGTGCAAGTTATGCTAGTTCGTCGAGTCCAGCCTTGCAAACGCCAGCCCCTTCGCATGTGGGAATTCAACCCGGAAGTACCGCGAGCTATTCAACACTTCCTTGGCATGACGCCCGAGGAGATGTACAAATTGTTCTTTGGACCACAAGTAATGTGTCCGGACATCACTGAGGATGCAGGTCTGAGCTGCAATCACCCGGATACCCAAGTAAGTAGCCCCGCATCCGAACACACTATCCGTTTGTTTATCGCAATGTCGCCCTAAAAAATCCGCTCTTTGACCAGGATTGGATAGCGAAGGCAAAGTTGATCAGATGTCCGACCCCCCTCCCTGAGACATCACCAAATCCCATGCTAACCAGGATGCTGGAGATCGCGCCTTATCAAGCGCCCTCAGGAGAAGATAAAGGGGGGGGGGGGCAAGGAGGCTAGCGCCTCCGCGAAGGAGGTTAATCGGGGAGGAGGAACTAAAACTTCCTCTCCGCAGGGAAGGAAGAGGAACGCCTCTGAGGATCCGGAGACCATGGTCCCCAAACGGGGGAAGAAATCTTCGCCGGAGGGTCCTGCCCTGGGGGATACCCTGGACGCACTATGCCCTCAAGGGGATCAGCCCTCCACCAAAGTAAAAGGGTACTTAATAATGAAAATATCTCGCCTTACTTCTGAGGAAAATAACCGAAGAATTTATCTTGCAGTTCGGATCTTAGCCCTTCTCAGCAGAGCTCGTCTTCAGGGGATCTTCTTCCAGAGATGATGGAGAGCGAAACGCCTCCCCCTGCCATACCGCCTCATGAGGCGGGCGACCCGAGGTGTCGTCGCGGAGGGTTTCTCCCGATCCAGCAAGACCAGACGGTAATCCTATGGCCACCCGAAGTCCTTAGTATCCGGCTCTTGAAGAGGGCAATCGAAAGAGTCCGGCACCGTCTGGTGTACGGTCGGACGTACTGTGGGATCTGCTAGAGCAAGCGGCTATCTCAGAAGAGCACCGCACATTGATGGGTACGGTGATTGAAAGGATTTCATCCGCCGAAAGCGGGTTGCATGAAGCCTTTATGAGTCTACTGACGAGTTTTGAGGTATGCGAAATGATGTACATTTTTGATAGTACCGCACATTTTTAGATGTGCCCTGTGTAGATAGTAGCCCCTGAGACTCTGGGGGGCTGTCGAAGACGACAACGCACAAAGGATCATAGTCCCAGGAATAATCATGCCGCCTTAATATGCAGGTGGCGAAGGGTCCGATGGCCAGCCGGACTGATGAATTTGCCGAGCTAAAGCGACAGCTTGACATGGCAGACACCGACATCGTACTTGTCAACAAGCGGCTTGACGAGGCATAGGGTATGTGATTCCTCCGGTGACACATGGGAAGAGGAGCATGATGCCAGTATCTATAACATGTGTGTGAATGCAGATGAAGCTGCGGCCGTGGAGAACCTTCGGGCGGAACTTGCCCGAGCCAAAGAACAAGCCAGGAAAAGCGATGCAGCTGCCCTAAAGGCAATCGAGGAGCTGAAAGCTGAACAGGCTGCTCAATGCCAAAGCAAGGAGGAAATAGCCAGGATGGCTGTGGAGTTGAAGAACGCCGCTAACCGTTATGAGCTTCTTGAAAAGGAAGATCGAGCAAAGAGGATAGACCTGGAGAAGGCCACGATGGCGATCAAAGACACCCACTCTGCAATGAGAGCGATGAAGGAGGAGCTGTGCCAAGACGGGGATATCGCGGCTGGGAAGCCATTTATGCTGCGGATGAAGTTTGGAGATCCTCGGTACGCCCCTTTGGACCGACTGTGGAGTTCTACGGACGCATATCTGGACTTAGCAGCGAGTGCTGCCGATGCGGCCGAATACTTCTGAGATAAAAAAGATTGCGAAGTGGAAAAGCTGTGCTGGTCACAATTTAACGTTCCAGAGCGTCCGCTTCCATTGATTGATCGGTTGGCCGAATGGGCCGAGCTGAATAGATTGTCCGGACTCGCCATGAGGTCTGTTGTGGATCATCTGTGGCCGGAAAGGCCAAAGCCGAACAATTATTTTAGTTTGGTGCAACAGTTCCTTGGTGTGGTGCCGCACATCAACGCGACGAAGAGGTCGGCGTGCGTAGAGGGTGCGCGGATGGCCCTTGCCCGTGTGAAGACATACTGGGCGGAGATGGAGGCCACCACCATTGCAGCCCAAGATTCGGACGAGAGCCGAGTACCTGCCGAGCACTACTTTCGAGAAGTTCTTGAGGGTGCTCATTCAATAGAAGCGCAATGCTCGAAGAATATTATGTTCTAATGACATGTATTCCCATTGAAAAACAATGTTTTATTGAGTTGTGAAGGCTATTTTATACTTGTGCCTAAAAGAATTATAATACCTCCTGTGCGGCCGTTTATGTATATATGTATATAACCTGAAAGATGGCAGTCATCGGCTTCAGCCCCCACGCATATAATGCAGGGGTGTTCGCAGAAGACGCATGTTCACACTTGATCCAACGTCTTGGTCCATTAAGGAGGTGATAGCGCAGCGATCTAGGCAATCGGACTATAACACTTTAACACTTTTACTTAGCCAGAGGAGTTTGACAGTGGGGCTACTATATAGCCCCTGGTGGCTCCGCGCTCATCCGAATTCGGGGCGCGTACATGCCTGGCCGGGAAACGGCCCTTCGTTAAGGCGGAGGAATCCCGAAGATTCCGCTAGGTCATCGAGTGGTTGACCAGTCTCACGCTATATCATGACAGTCAGTTTTCGGCTTTCTCTACTGAGGTGCTTGTCCGGATGAACCAGGGCACAATCGTAGTAGTTCTCCTGGTGCCGCCCTAGCCGATAGAGCGAAACGTAAGGCAGCAAAACACAGGAGCCGGGCAAACCCAACATTTTGACCAAAGACATGATACGGAGCTAATGCATATAAGGCCAAACTCGCGACGCCAAACACTCCCTAAGGTATTCGGTCTTTGTGATGTAAACCGGGCTAAACAGTGCCCTTTGTAATAAGCCCCTGGCGTCCAGGTACGTGCAATATTCTGACGTGGCCACATGCCAATACGTCAGCATCCTTCTCAATTGTACCGAGAATCCGGGGAATGTGTATCAACAAGAGGCAGTAAAAAAGGTTTACACAGGGTCTTAATCTAAAAAGAATCCTTGGAACGGGTCCCTGCTGCACGTCTGCGCCTGTATCTCCATTGTGCCATATCCTAGACGGGTGTAGCACGATGGTCATCTATAAAAGAGAGGAACTTAGTTGAAAAGTTGTCGTGCAAAAGGTAGGTTATACTAAATAAACCATGTACAGTTCAAGATGAGTAAAGTTGAGCCTAATTGTCACTTGTTTACACACGTTGAGCCCCTTGTATTGTTATAGGGGTATAGCCATCAAACCTATATCAATTATATATAGTTACACCGGACTTGTCTAACCATGTCCGTGGTCTTAATGACCTGTCAGATGCTCTAGTTGGTGAGGCCGTCTAGTGTGTAGCTGCCAAGGCAGCCGCACGGTCTTCCACGCGCAAGGAGCGCTCAATATTTCCATTTACTGTAATGATGCCATGTGGACCGGGCATCTTAAGCATGAGAGAAGTGTAATGCAGTATTGCGTTAAAGCGAGCGAAAGCTTCGCGTCCGAGTAGTGCTTGATAGCCACTTTGGAACGGAGCGATGTGGAAGGTTAACTTTTCGCTGCGGAAGTTATCGGGAAAGCCGAATATAACCTCTAGTAGCAGGGAGCCCGTGCAATGGGCTTTTGGGCCTGGCGCTACTCCTTTAAAGGTAGTATTGCTATGGCTGATTTTTGTTGGGTCTATCCCCATTTTGCGGACTGTGTCCTGATATATCAGGTTTAAACTACTGCCGCCGTCCATCAGGACTCGTGTGAAGTGGTATCCATCAATTATTGGGTCTAACACCAAGGCAGCCCAGCCTGCATGCTGGATACTTGTCGAGTAATCCCGATGGTGAAAGGTGATCGGTTGGGACGACCAGTGGAAGAACTCCGCGGTGATAGGCCCTAGGGCATGTGTCTCTACGAGTGCCGCTTTGTTTCTACCCTTCATCATGTGTAACACATTTACTGTTTTGAATTCTGGTGGGAATTTCTTCTGTTCCCCAGTGCTTTGCTTGCGAGGCTCGTCCTCGTCTTCGCTTGGTGTATCCTGCCCCTTGTGTTCGGCGTTGAGTTTGCCGGACTGCTTGAAGACCCAACATTCTCTATGGGTATGATTTGCAGGTTTATCGGGGGTGCTGTGGATCTGACATAGTTTGTACAGAATCTTGTTCAGGCTGGACAGTTCGTCTCTGTTGCCTTTGGAGGGCAGTTTTTGCTGACCTGGCCGAGAGCTTCTGAATCCGGCGTTTACCATCGTGCTCTTCGGGCTGTCTTCTTTATTCCGACGCTTGTTTTTGCTGCGTCGTGGCTTCCCATTTCCGTCCCTGACTTCGGATGTACTTGGTTCGCTGGTGCTACATCGGGCTAACCAGCTGTCCTCGCCCGCGCAAAAACGGGTCATGAGGCTTGTTAATGCTGCCATTGTTCTCGGCTTTTCTTGGCCGAGGTGTCTGGCAAGCCATTTGTCTCGAACGCTGTGCTTGAAAGCTGTTAATGCTTCAGCGTCCAGACAATCGACTATTTGGTTCTTTTTAGTGAGAAACCTGTTCCAAAGCTTTCGGGCTGACTCTCCGGGTTGTTGAGTTATATGACTTGAATCGTCTACATCCGGTGGTCGGACATAGGTCCCTTGAAAATTTGCCCAAAAAGCGTCCTCGAGCTCTTCCCAGCTTCAAATGGAGTTTTCGGGGAGGCTTTTAAGCCAGTGCCGAGCTGGCCCTTTGAGCTTGAGGGGTAAGTACTTGACGGCGTGGAGATCGTCTCCTCGAGCCATGTGGATATGGAGGATGTAGTCCTCAATCCAGACCCCAGGGTCTGTCGTTCCATCGTACGCCTCTATGTTTACGGGTTTGAATCCCTCTAGAAATTCATGGTCCAGCACCTCGTCGGTGAAACATAGGGGGTGTGCGGCACCTCTGTATTTGGGTGTACTGTGGTGTTTGGGTTTTTGTTGTGTTGCATTGCCTGCTGGAGCACGCTTGCTTGGCCTGTAGATGGATCTGGTTGCGCCGTCCTTTTGATGTGAGCCCTCACGTGGATCGCGTACTGGCTTGTGTGCGGCGTCGTTTGCCGCTCTATGTTGGCCACGAGGTTGTCTATCCGACCGGATGGCTGTTTTTTTTATTGCGGGCGATCTAAGGCCTCCTCATCGAATTCAGGTAGCAAATTTCGCTTCGGGTAGCTCTTTGTGTGGTGACTACCGCCGTACTTTGTTGCAGTGTTGAGTACTTCACTCCATCTAATTCTGAGTGTGTCTTGTGCAGCCCTGAGCCTTTGCTTCTGCTTTTTCAGACTCCTCGCAGTGGCAACAAGCCATTGATGGGTATTCTGTTGCTTCGGGTGGCTTTCCGGTGTGATGTCATCCGGGCTGTTATCTTCACCGGAGTCGGGTTGTTCGGTTTGATTCTCCGTGTTGCCGTGGTCGGACGGTGGCTCAATGCCGTGTTTGTCGTCTGCTGGCACACCCTGCTCTATCGCTGGGTCTATATGATCGCTGTTTCTGCCGAGGCGGGATTTGGAGCGGCGCTTACGCCACCGCTTTGACTACTTCTCGAGGGAACGATCCTTCGCCGTGTCCTTCCGTTCCTCGTCGTCGTTTTCTTTGGGTATGTCCACCATGTATACATCATATGATGAAGTGGGCGTCCAGTGCCCTGTGGGTAGTGGCTCCTGTTCGTCTCCTGCATCGTCGTCCATACCATCGATGTCTTTGGAGTTGAAGGCGAGCATGTCGGTCAAATCGTCGACAGTGGCTACTAAGTGGGTGGTGGGTGGTCGGCAAATTTCTTCGTCGTCCGCATCCCGATCTGGCCGGCCATAGTTCGACTAGGACTCTCCTGACAAGGAGAGAGACCTTAATGAGTTCAGTATGTCACCAAAGGGTGAGTGCTGAAGGATATCCGCGGAGGTGAACTCCATGATCAGCGCCCAGTTGGATTCGATAGGCACGGGCGCAGGCGGTTCGGAGTCCATGGCCGGGGAAGAATTCGACAGTTCGGCGTCATGGCTCCCATGAAGGGTAAGGTCGATACTCGGCTCGATCGCCGCTGAGAATGCAGCCTCCGTGGCGGGGTCTATCCACCCGTCCATGGATGGCACAATTGGCTCCGAATTGAGGGTCGGAGCGGTTGCCGGTGCGGTCTCCTAAACACTGTCCGATGGTAGAGCTAAATCATGCTCATCGTTACCGTGCGACGCCCTCGGCAGGGGCTCGAATCCGTCGAAGATCAAGTCTCCGCGGATGTCGGCCGTGTAGTTTAAGTTTCCAAACCTGACCTGGTGGCCAGGGGCGTAACTCTTGATCTGCTCGAAATGGCCAAGCGAGTTGGCCCACAGTGTGGAGCCGCCGGATACAAAGATCTGTCCGAGGAGAAAAGTCTCACCCTGGACTGCATCGCTATTGATGATTGAAGGAGCCATCCAGCCTAACGATGACGACACAGAGGAACTCCCAATTAAAGCACCAATGTCGGTGTCAAAACCAGCGGATCTCGGGTAGGGGGTCTCGAACTGTGCGTCTAGGCGGATGGTAACAGGAGACGGGGGACACGATGTTTTTACCAAGGTTCGGGCCCTCTCGATGGAGGTAAAACCCTACTCCTGCTTGATTGATCTTGATGATATGAGTATTACAAGAGTTGATCTACCACGAGATCGAAGAGGCTAAACCCTAGAATCTAGCCTATGGTATGATTGTTGTTGTTGTTGTTGGTCCTACAGACTAAACCCTCCGGTTTATATAGACACCGGAGGGGGCTAGGGTTACACAGAGTCGGTTACAAGGAAGGAGATCTACATATCCGTACTGCTAAGCTTGCCTTCCACGCCAAGGAGAGTCCCATCCAGACACGGGACGAAGTCTTCAATCTTGTATCTTCATAGTCCAACAGTCCGGCCAAAGGATATAGTCCGGCTGTCCGGATACCCCCTAATCCAGGACTCCCTCAATTACCATACCCTCGAAATCACTTCTATCTTTGCTTGCTAGTTGCTCGCTCTATTGCTATGCTGCAATACCTACCACTTGCTATATCATGCCTCCCATATTGCCATGTCAAGCCTCTAACCCACCTTGTCCTAGCAAATCGTTGTTTGGCTATGTTACCGCTTTGCTCAGCCCCTCTTACAGCGTTGCTAGTTGCAGGTGAAGATGAAGTTTGTTCCTTGCTGGAACTTGGATATATTGTTGGGATATCATTATTATATCTTGTTTACTTTAATGCATCTATATACGGTGAAAGGGTGGAAGGCTCGGCCTTTTGCCTGGTGTTTTGTTCCACTCTTGCCGCCCTAGTTTTCCGTCATACCGGTGTTATGTTCCTTGATTTTGCGTTCCTTACGTGGTTGGGTTATAATGGGAACCCCTTGACAGTTCGCCTTGAATAAAACTCCTCTAGCAAGGCCCAACCTTGGTTTTACCATTTGCCACCTAAGCCTTTTTCCCTTGGGTTCTGCAGACTCAAGGGTCATCTTTATTTTAAACCCCCGGGCCAGTGCTCCTTTGAGTGTTGGTCCAAACTAGAGCACCGTGCGGGGCCATCCCTTGGCAACTTGGGTTACGTCGGCTCCTGTACACTTAGCTTATCCGGTGTGCCCTGAGAACGAGATATGTGCAGCTCCTATCGGGATTTGTCGGCACAGCAGGTGGTCTTGCTAGTCTTGTTTTACCATTGTCGAAATGTCTTGTAACCGGGATTCCGAGTTTGATCGGGTCTTCCTGGTAGAAGAATATCCTTCGTTGACCGTGTGTAACGCCCTGAGACCGATGTGCAAGAAGACTTCCATATATTCCGGGTTTCGCCATGTGTTTCATTTGTGCCTGCCCTTTTATTTTTGCATTGCATCATGTCATCATGCCATTATCTCATAAATCTTTTGCAACTCAACTAAAAAAATGGCATGGATCGTTGATCCATTTAAACCGAGGGAATTCACATGGTGATTCTCTTTATAACATATCCTCCCGATATTAGGGAGCTATATTAAATATTTCATTTGTTTGAATTAACCGGAACACACTTGCAAAATAAATCTCAATGCCTTTGTTATCACAAACTCTTGGCCTATAACTTTGCCATATATCCTTTCGTCATTTTCTAGAGCTCCACCTAAATTCTCAACATTTTTTGACATTTATAATTCCTAGCCCTTGTTCAAACCTTTTCAATTAAATTCAAATGACTTTGAATTTAATTCTTACAATCATGTCCACTCCTACTTTTCTTTGACCGTGCACATTTTTGTGAGTCCGGGGAAATTATCCCCGTGCCCAAATTCCTTCTCCGACCTTTTTCTTCTCTCATTTTCTTTCTTTGTTATTTGCTGTTTTGGCAAATAAAGAGAAGTATGAGGGAGAGACAGCAGACCAGGCCTCTGGCCTTTTCCTTCCCACCAATTTGGCCTAAGGCCCAGCCGCCGGCCTCTCTAGGAGCAGCCCCTCCCTCTCTACTGGGCCGGCCCAAGGCCAAAGCCCACCGAACCTTCCTAACCCTAGCGCGCACCCCACTCCCCTCGATCGTGCCCTCGTCCTCTTGCGCCGCCAGAGACACACGCACGCAGGCGCGACCCCCTCTTTCTCTCGATCTCCCTCTCGGTCCCTCCATCGCTCGAGCCCCGATCCCTCACCCTCTCTCCTCGCGCGCCCTCCAGCGGCAACTTCCAGGCCCCCGCCGGCGACCTCGACCTTCAAGAGGCCTCAACTCCTCCGCCCGCCTCCTGGTGGCCTCCCATGGTGACCTGCATCTGCCTCGCGCTCGCCTTCTTCTTCTCTTCCTCGTGCGCCCGCGACCATGGCCCTGGTCATCAAGCTCGCCTGCGTCTGCTAGGCGCCATATCTCTTCCATGTAGCCTTCCCTCTCGTCGCTCCCGTCGTCAACCGCGCTCCCAGGCTCCTGCCTCCTCCCTGGCCGAGGACAGCCACCGCCAGAGCTCCACCCCGCCGGCCGACGAGGCCACGACCAACCTGGCGCCTCCTCTCCTCCCTTTGCGTCGCGCCTCCCGAGCAGATCCTGGATCCTCTTTCCTCCCGCTGGGACCAGGAGCGCCGCCACCAGCTTTCCGCCTTGCCTCGCTTGTCCGCTGCCGCCGACTGCTGTTGTTCCCAGCGCCTCCAGCCGCGCGCCCCTACCTTTGTTGTCGTTGACCCGAGCTCCGCTGTGACCTCAAGGCCAGGGGCGCCCTGCCTCCTTGTCCACCGTGTGCTCCGTCGCCCACGGCCGAGCACCTCAAGACCAAGCCCTTTTTTCGTTGATGTGAACGGTTATACGAACATGACCCAGATTCGAAACGCAAGACGATGCCTCCGTTGCACCCATGCCGAGCAGGAGTATTTTGGATTCGTCAAGTACGACTACATATCCGGGATGCGTCAAGTACCCCACCGTCAAGATCGAGACCGCCCGGAGACCACGAATCTGTGAGGTTCCACTACCGTCGCCGTGGATCCGACAAGTTCGTGAGTACCACTACCTCCCACGACGACCTTGTACAACTACCGTCGCAAGAACCGAGACCGGCAAGTCCGAAGACCCAAGTACCATGATGCCAAGTACCCCTTCGGATCGCCAAGGTGGATCGCGAACATTGACGAGGTTCCGATAAGACCGTCGACGTGTACGACCTACTCCGTGAATGTGTACCACTACTGCCGCTCGAACGTTTACAGAACATGTACCGTCGACCCTCGAAGACCCATGGACGACAAGTTCCTTGTTGACCCCGAACACCTACGGAGTGTGAACATCTATGAAGCGAGAATGACTACTTCCACTACCGCCGTCGCGAGAACGCCTACTTCCCTCTACAAACGAGAACCGTCCCCTTTGCACGCTCCGAAGGTATAACCCCGAGACGACGTCCGTGAACGAATGCTTGCGATGTTTGAGATGCTCGTGTTTGCACCGTGTCCAATTTGTCACTCGTTTCCTTGTCGCCAACTCATGGGACACTCGGTATCCGGGAGCGCCCCACCATCTTCTGCACGCAACCACACACTTCTCCTTTGCATCGGTATCTCAATCGAGTTACCAGAATCGGAACGCTGCCGTGGCACCGTTTTCGTTATCATTCCCGTGGCACCCCTTTCCTTTCCACCACGGTGACAAATGCTTCATATTGCTCTTGTCAACTTTTAATAAAATTGCATAAACTTTATCATGTCATCTGCATCATGTGAACAACATTAAGATGGTTTAAACTGTTGTTTGCATTAATTTACTAATGCATATGTGGATTTACCGGATTTGTTGTTTGCTATATCCTGCCCCATTTAAATTGTTTAGATAGATAATCCCTTTATGTTTCACCTCTTGACATGCTTAACAACATTTAATATTGTTGGGTACATAACCGAGAGAGAACTAAATAATTGATGTGGTGTTCCGTCAATATGCAACCCGTTGCATATTGAGCTCCACTTAATTTGTAGTTTTGGTTGTTGCACTTTGCCATGTCATGCATATTTAAACCGGACATGCATCATACTTGGTTGTGCATCTTGCCATGCTTATGTGATGATTGTTTACTATGTTGTTTGCCTTTTTCTGGTGTTGCTTCTTCGGGTTAGTTCTGATAATGTCTCGTTTGTGAGGATCCGTTCGACTACGTCTGTTTGTCTTCCTCATGGACTCGTTCTTCTTCCTTGCGGGATCTCAGGCAAGATGATCATACCCTCCAAATCACTTCTATCTTTGCTTGCTAGATGCTCGCTCTTTTGCTATGCCTATGCTGCGATACCTACCACTTGCTTTATCATGCCTCCCATATTGATAAGCCAAGCCCCTAACCCACCTTGTCCTAGCAAATTGTTGTTTGGCTATGTTACCGCTTTGCTCAGCCCCTCTTATAGCGTTGTTAGTTGCAGGTGAAGATTGGAGTTTGTTCCTTGTTGGAACATGGATATTTTGTTGGGATATCACAATATCTCTTACTTAATTAATGCATCTATATACTTGGTAAAGGGTGGAAGGCTCGGCCTTATGCCTGGTGTTTTGTTCCACTCTTGCCGCCCTAGTTTCCGTCATATCGGTGTTATGTTCCCGGATTTTGCGTTCCTTACACGGTTGGGTTATAATGGGAACCCCTTGACAGTTCGCCTTGAATAAAACTCCTCCAGCAATGCCCAACATTGGTTTTACCATTCGCCACCTAGCCTTTTCTTTCCCTTGGGTCGGCCGGCTCAAGGGTCATCTTTATTTAAACCCTCGGGCCAGTGCTCCTCTGAGTGTTGGTCCACCTTGTCAGCCGTCGGTGGCCACTAGGGGCAACTCTGGGCTGGCCTACCGAAAGTTTGGACAATCCGGTGTGCCCTGAGAACGAGATATGTGCAGCTCCTATCGGGATTTGTCGACACATTCGGGTGGTGTTGCTGGACTTGTTTTACCATTATCGAGGATGTCTTGTAACCGGGATGCCGAGTCTGATCAGATTGTCTTGGGAGAAGGAATATCCTTCGTTGACGTGAGAGCTTGTGATGGGCTAAGTTGGGACACCCCTGCAGGGATTTGAACTTTCGAAAGCCGTGCCCACGGTTATGGGCAGATGGGAATTTGTTAATGTCCGGTTGTAGAAAACCTGAAACCTTAACTTATTTAAAATGCATCAACCGCGTGTGTACCATGATGGTCTCTTTCCGGCGGTGTCCGGGAAGTGAACACGGTGTTGGAGTTATGCTTGACGTAGGTTGTTCTAGGATCACTTCTTGATCATAGTTCCTCGACCGTGCCTTGCCTTCTCTTCTCGCTCTCATTTGCGTATGTTAGCCACCATATATGCTAGTGCTTGCTGCAGCTCCACCTCATACCTTTTACCCTTCCTATAAGCTTAAATAGTCTTGATCGCGAGGGTGTGAGATTGCTGAGTCCCCGTGACTCACAGATACTTCCAAAACCAAATTGCAGGTGCCGATGATATCGTGCAGGTGATGCAACCGAGCCCAAGGAGGAGCTCGATGAAGATCTTGTTCATTGTGTTGTTTCATTCAAGTTGATCAGTAGTGGAGCCCAGTTGGGACGATCGGGGATCCGTGTAGCATTTGGGTAGTCTTCTTTTATTTTGGTTCCGTAGTCGGACCCTGATTGTATTTGGATGATGAAATGCTTTATTCATTTATTGTGTGAAGTGGCGATTGTAAGCCAACTATGTATCTCTTTCCCTTATGTATTACATGGGTTGTGTGAAGATTACCTCACTTGCGACATTTCTTACAATGCGGTTATGCCTCTAAGTCGTGCTCCGACCCGTGGGAGATATAGCCGCATCATGGGCGTTACATCATGAGAGCTTGTGATGGGCTAAGTTGGGACACCCCTGCAGGGTTTGAACTTTCAAAAGCCGTGCCCGCGGTTATGGGCAGATGGGAATTTGTTAATGTCCGGTTGTAGAGAACTTGACACTTGACTTAATTAAAATGCATCAACCGCGTGTGTAGCCGTGATGGTCTCTTTTCGGCGGAGTCCGGGAAGTGAACACGGCTTTGGAGTTATGTTTGAACGTAAATAGTTTCAGGATCACTTCTTGATCACTTCTAGTTCATGACCGTGCTTTGCTTCTCTTCTCGCTCTCATTTGCGTAAGTTAGCCACCATATATGCTAGTGCTTTGCTGCACCTCCACCTCACTACCTTTTTCCTACCCATAAGCAATAGTCTTGATCTCGCGAGTGTGAGATTGCCGAGTCCTCGTGGCTCACAGATATTTCCAAACAGTTGCAGGTGCCAATGATACTAGTGCAGATGACGCCGCTGAGCTCAAGTGGGAGCTCGATGAAGATCTTGTTCGTTGTGTTGTTTAGTTTTCCTTTTTATCAAGAGTGGAGCCTAGTCGGGGCGATCGGGGATCTAAGCATTAGGGGTGGTCTTCTTTTATTTTGGTTTCGTAGTCGGACCTTGTTTGTATTCTGGATGATGTAATGTTATATTTATGTATTGTGTGAAGTGGCGATTATAAGCCAACTCTTTATCCCTTTCTTATTCAGTACATGGGATGTGTAAAGATTACCCCTCTCGCGACATGCCTACTATGCGGTTATGCCTCTAAGGCGTGCTCCGACACATGGGAGATATAGCCGCATCATGGGTGTTACACTGAAATGGACCTCATGTTTGATGACCGTCATGTCACCAGTGCCGAGTCAGGTATCCCCGGTGAGATACCATTGGACAAGGAGGATGTTAGTGGTGACACTGATAGTGCAGAGGATGATGATGAAGTCATCAAAGCAAAAGCAAAGAAGCAACGAAAGACCAAGTCCTGTAAAGATGATTTTTGTGCTCAAGATGAGAAGAACCCATTTGTTCGGATGTACAAGAAGGCTAGTGATGTGATATGTGTAACGGTTGAAAGTATAAAAGAAGCATCTAGCTCCAGCATGGCTCGTCCTCCCCCTCCTCTGGTTTCTCCTCCCCCTCCCCTGGTTGGCCCTAGTATGAATGAGGCAATGGAGATGGTTCGTGAATGTGGAGTTGAGGAAGGAACTCCTCTCTTTTTCTCTTCGAGCATGCTATTTATGAAGGCTGAGTATAGAGAAATGTTTGCATCGGTTCAGATCAAGGAAGGAAGGTTTGATTGGCTCGAGAGAGCGCATGATTATGCTATGTAACTACTCGTTTAGAATAATTGCTTAGTTCTTTGCTTGGATTATGCTATGTTGTTGGTCTGTACCATTTGCTTATTTGAATGCTTGGATTATGCTATGTTGTTGGTCTGTACCATTCATGTGTGAACTATTGGCTTTGCTGGATATGAACCATTTGCTTATTTGAATGCTATTTTCCCATATGTATGAATAATGGATATGACAACTAATCTTGTTGTCATGTTCCATTTGTAGACTGATGGAATTGATGGCGGAGGTGGTGATGATGATGATGCTAACATAAATAAAGTACAACTTCAAAACTTGCTCACGTTAAGTACTGATCTTGCAACCTTGGGTCAAATGGCTATGCACTACAACAAAACTTGTTTGAATAAGCAACATAGGCAGCCTAGGAGGATTGCAGTACAAACTGGTCATGAATGGGTTATGGAAAAGTTGGCACGTCCTAAATCTTGCTAATTTTTTTTTAGAATGTATCCAGATGTTTTCTTGAGTTTGCATGGTCTTTTAGTGATTGACTACCATTTGGATTCAACTAGCAAGATGAACTCATTGAAAAGTCTAGGCATGTTCTTATGGATGCTTGGGGGCCCTCAATCATTTTGCCAAGCCGAAGATCGGTTTGTTCGGTCAAGTGAAACAATCCATAGGAAGTTCAATCATGTGTTGCACTGTGTAAATTCTCTAGGAGGAGACATCATTTAAAGACATTATAACAGGGCACCCTAGAAGCTCCCTCATGCTATTAGCATTTGAAGCCATCCGATTTCACGTTATGGCCGCCTCTGGCCATTGGATGCGAAGTGTTTTTTTTCCTTCCTGAACGCTCATGTCCCCACATCTTCTTGAGGGCAGCTACTCCCGTAACTTTTTTGGACTAACTTGGTTAATTGGGCCAAACATCCCACCTAGCATAGCACCCGGCCGAAGCGAGCGCTAACCCTAACCAAGGCCAGTGGCGATGGCGGCGGCGGCGAGATGGTGCCAAGTCCGGTTTAGCCCTTGGTAGCGGGTCTGCCGTGATAAGGATGACGCCCTCGCCGAGGTTGCCTCAATGGAACCCGCCCTGGGTTGCAGGTGCTGGCGTCTCAATGATGGCATGATAGTTATCAGCCACGAGGGTAGGCAAGAAGGCAAGACCTCATCGTGGTAACTCCTTCTCCATCTTGCTTTGTTCTGCCCTAATTTCTAGGTTTTTTGTATTTGTTGAAATGATTGGCGACCTGTTCATGGCAACGCTGTAGCCTGTAGGGAGTTCAAGTCCTCGCATGTCTCAAGCACCACATCAGCCTTCCCCGCCACTACACTATTGCAAGAAGCTTACCATGGTAGCTCAAAGTGGTGTCATGGAGCGGAAGAGAAGGATGTGATGCTGTGCTGGCCAGCAGCAGGGTACCATGGCAATTGGCAAGGTTTCAGTTGTCCACGGTGATGATCTTGGTAATTAATTATGTGCTACAGATCGTTCATGTATTCGATTTTGTGGTTCAGTCACTCCCTTTATTTTGTGGAAATTTGTATTGGCTGCAGCATGTGATGATGATGTTTTGTACAACAACTCAGTTGGTATAATTTGACATTGTTGCATGTCTTCATTAGGTTTAGTTCTTTGTTGACTTATAACCGTAATTCTCAATTAATGATGTATTAGATCTCCCAGCAAAAATAATAATCTTTTAGATGATAATTCTCAACAATGTGGGTGTTAGATTTTGATTCATTACTAAGGTTGTAGGTTTTTAAGAATGTGATTTAGAATAATTAGTTATGCCTTCGCGGATGATTGTTAATTCAGTGTTTTGTTTAAATTTTCATCTTGCACTCTGTACTAACCAGACAGTAGCTAGATTCAGGTATCTTAGACCTCAAATTTTATAACATTTTTCCTAGCTTATCAGATAGATCATTCGAAGCTTTGATTAGCACCCAACCAGAGGGATAACACTTGAGGTTTGCAGCCTTGCAAGTTTTAATAAATTATGATCTGATAGGCATCTGTTTTCTTTTAATACACCTGAAATAATATTGAAGTATGTTCCCCATTTTCCATCCATGTACTATGTTGAGGTCGACATTATAAGCTTTAGTCATCGATACATAATAAATGTTACAATGGTTACCATGAAAGGTTATATTTTTTGCTGGAGGGGTGATATTTGTTTACACTGAAGATAAATGTAATACTTACATGACATGATAGATGTACATGGGCTGGGAGTGGGTTGTTGTTTTGTTAGCGCTCTTGCTTGTGTTGCTTCGATTCAGGTTACTTTGCTTCAGATTTGAGCTGTAAGAGAGTTAATTAACGTTGTCAATTCATATGCCATTCTTCTATGTGTATTTGTGTAATTTTTTTGTCTTCTGTTGGAATATAAGTTAGTTATACTGCCTTTATATTCTTTATCTTACAGTTCATCCATTTAGCAAACCATCTACTCAGCCTACCGCAAGAGTGGTCCCTTGTACAAGGGTCATATTTCCGCTCCTATAAATTTCCTCATGGTTTCTTTTTATATGTGTTTTCAGGTTTTGGGACAATGTGCTTGTGCTTAGATACTTAGCTGGAGTGGCAACAAAACCATTCTCCTTTGGCATATTGGTCTACTTGATCAGGAATCTCATTCTTTGTCAATCTTTCAAAAAAACCTTTGTTTGCTTCTATTTTACAATATTTCCTTACATGTAAGTTATGGTTATATGAATGACAATAGTGTTGTTGTTTTATCCATAATCATGGCTTTTTCTGTGATCTTATATGAAACTGAAAAATCTTGCATTGATCACAACTTCTGCAATACCAAAACCTTTCTTACATAGTGTAATAATAGACGGGCGCAACAACACGCGCCACTCATGATCTAGTCAAACCTAGAGATCCTACATTCGCAGATGTGCATCCAAAAATTAGGGGCAAACGTTTCTGGCCTCACTTCAAAGGTTGTATTGGTGCAATTGATGGAACTCACATTCCCGTTATAGTTCCCGCTAAAGAGACATGCAACTATATGGGTCGACATAGTTACACAAGTCAAAATGTGTTGGCAGTTTGTGACTTTGACATGAGATTTACCTTTGTCGTTGTCGGTTGGGCGGGGTCGGTACATGACACACGGATTTTCCACCACAGTGTATTGAAGTATGCTACTACTTATCCTGCACCTCCTGAAGGTACACAAATCAAGTGTTCTAAGTTTGTACAGATTGTTTGTATTAATTTGTACATGTGCTCAAAATTATTCTCGATGGATGTAGATATGTACTACCTTGTTGATTCTGGTTATCCTAACCGGGTGGGATATCTAGCTCCTTACAAAGGGACAACCTACCACCTTGCTGAAATTCGGTCTGGCCACCGCCCACCGAGTGGTAAATTTGAGGTGTTCAATTATCTTCACTCTTCTCTTCGGAATGTGATTGAACACACATTTGGTGTGCTCAAATAGAAATGGCGCATCCTAAGGGATGTGCCACACTTCAAGGTGGGAAGTTAGACGATGATTATCAGTGCTTGTATGACACTTCACAATTTCATCAGGGACAGAAAGCTACAGGATAAAGAGTTTGATAAATGTGATGATAATGAAAATTACATGCATGCAGTCTCATGGTCAACACCTTTGCTTGGCGATGTCGTTCCCACTTCATCCGATGAAGGCAATATGAACAACATGCAAGATAGGATTGCGAGATCTTTGTTTATTGCGCGACAAGCTACATAGATCAGTATTTGTACAGACCTCTAATTATATGAATGGATTATTAGTTATATGGACGGTCTAATCCTTTAGCTCTCTTTTGTACGGATTATTAGTTACATGGACTATCTTTTGTATTGTATGGGCAATTGTGACTTGCATGGACTAGCGATGTGACATCATAATTCTTTTGCTCACTAACATTCTATCTATATATGAGCAAGAAAGTGAGAAAATTATTAGTATGAAATATTTTATGCATTACCATAGAACAAATCATTCCCTGCCCCCCCTGCAGACTAAGGCATAGCCTAGTGGCGGGAAGGGGCTGATGCCTTCCCACCCACCCAGGTTCAAGGCATGGTACTTGCAATTTGGGTTTGTTGCACCAATTATACTGTATGGGGTTCCCTTACAGTCTTTCTGTCAAAAAAACAAATCATTCCCTGTCAGTCAAAATACCATTTAAAAAATCTATTAACACTGAATCAACATGTTACACTAATCTCAATGCTCTAAGGGCATTTCAGGCTTTTCACCAGCTCACAGTCGTTTTCACAGCTGCGGTGCCAAACAGCTAACCTTCACTACAACTGTTTCCTCAGCACAGCTATTTTCCCAGCACAACAAGCCCACAACTGAATCTGTTGAAACTGAAGCCCAAACAAACACACCCAATGGGTTAGTACATAAAGCGTAATGGACAATGCTTATCATACCATGGGATAATTTATCCCACTCGGTATATTTTCTACGCTTTGTGTGTTGATCAACTTGAATCTACTTTCTGTACTTAGTCCTGATCAACCTTGTATCCAATCTTCTCTCCTCATAAAGATGGTGTCTTGAAGGTAAACATGAATGTTCACACAATATTCTTCTTCAATACATGCTTGCAATATGCTCAACACTCACATGACCAATCTTTGGATAACTACTTAAATAGCACATTGGTCAACACATAATCTCCTTTGTTGTAACCTTGAAACCAATGAATGGTCTACAAGCAATGTCTATGGACAAACCCTTCAAACATAACTCAGTACAACCATTAGTCCATAGGGATTGTCATCAATTACCAAAACCAAACATGGGGGCATCATGCTTTTTCACCAGGCTCTCGTGACTGGAGGTGATACTCAATTTTGCATCATGTTTTCCTACCGTTATTTATTATGTTTTGAGTTGTTATTTCACTTTATGATGCAATTCTAATGCCTTTTCTCTCTTATTTTACAAGTTTCACATGAAGAGGGAGATTGTCGGCAGATGGAATTCTGTACCTGAAAAAGCTACAATAGAGATAGATATTCTCCACAAATCCAAATTACCTGAAAATTTACGGAGAATTATTTTGGAATATGTAAAAAATACTAGCGGAATAAATACCAGGAGAGAGCCACCGGATAGTAACAAGCTTAGGGCCCCCCCTAGGGCGCGCCTGGTGAGCTCCTGGCTCCACCAGCATGCCTCTAGGGCCCATCTTCTCCTATATGATTCTATTTGCCCTAGAAAAAATAGAGAAAGACTTCCAGGGCGAAGCACCACCGTCTCGAGGTGGAACCTGGGCAGGAGCACTTATGCTTTCCGGTGGAGCGATCCCGCCGGGGAGGGGAGTGCGGCGGCTATGAGCAACCCTAGGTCGATAAGCTCGGCCCTAGAGCCTCGGGATTCGCAGCTCTCAAACTCGAGGAACAACGAAGAACGAGAGAGAAAAACGACGGAGAGATAAAACGTAGATGAAAAAGTAGTATATTGATATGTCAATTGTGTGTTGTTTAATCGTCCGTTACCTTTCATCTATTTATGAGGTGTCTAGACTTCCTGTACAATAAAAGGACTCCAAATCCCATCCAAACCTTTCCAAAATTACCCGAACTCGGAATTAGGGTAAGTCCGAGACAACAATTCGGTTTTTGAGTCTCACAAGCCACAAATGACCCCAGATGAAGATGAGCCCAAAAGTAAATTTATCTGTTTCGACGAGGCGAACAACTTCCATGTTTTTCAAGGCCATCTTTAATACCCTATGGGGCCATCTTTAACTTCTAGTCAGACTTGATCATGCACTTTTCCTGTCTGTCTGAGTTTTGTAGCAAACTTGCATGATGTGTACTATCTCAGATGATGATGACTCCAAAAGAAAAAAGTGGAATGTTTCGATGATGCACACAACTTTGGTGTAGAACATTTTTCCATCCAAAGCCATCTAGACAATCTTTTCAGCCTAGATTTAGCTTTTGGTCGGATTTGCCTTGACAGTTTTCACTTGGCTGGCAAGCTTTCGCACAGGCAAGGCTTTCCACACTGTAACACCCCCAATGTCATGCTACAGTAATCTCTGAGTTCAAGCTAATCATTTTGCTAAGACAGTGCTTAGTCACTTTGATCAATATCTCATTTGAAACTCCTTCACTGAATTCAATTCAATTTGCACGTGAAATATGAAGTTGCGCAAAAGTTGCTAAAAATATTTCACCATTTAGCCAAAATTCCATAACAAATCATTGTTAAGGAAAACAACATCACCTCCAAGCCAAGATGGACTATAGCAAATAAAACAGTGCCATTTCAGCACTTTAAAATGCTATTTTTTACTTGTGAAACATCAAAATGGATTCAGTTGCCCCTCAAAATTTTTGTGGCAGTGCCAAACACTACAAAGAATTTAAGTGGCCTAGTCCCACATATTTTTTAAAGTATTTTGGTAGCCCAAACCTTTCCCTAGTTGTCTTCGTTTTAAATAAAAACAAAAATAGAAAACCAGAAAAGGGTAAGGGCCTACTTGGCCTCTGGCCCAGCCCACCTACTCCTCATTCCCTTTCTCCTGTACACAGGGGAGGGCGTGTCGCTCATCCACCGGCACCATGGCCGGCGATGCACACACGTCGGGCATCCACCCGAGCTCCGGAGGAGATAAGGCCGATCCCAAGCCCCCCTGCAACAAACCCTAGACCTCACTTCCCCCTGCCTCCTCTCGCTGCTTTTCTCGCTCTCACTCTCTGGATCGACATGACCACCGCACACCGGAACCTCTCGTCATCGATGCCATAGCCATCGTCCTCCCCGAGATCCAAGACGCTGCCCAGGGACTGTTGCTACCTCGTCTGCTTCGAATGCGCCCAAGGATCCACGGGGGCTGCATGACATCATCTCCATCGAGCACTTCTTCCCCACGGCCACCGCAACGACATCGCCGGATTGCAGATGTGTACCTAGTAAGCCTCTACTAGACTATTCATTAATCAAAGATGTGTAAGTTTCCTAACCATAGACATGTGTTGTCATTTGATGAACGAGATCACATCATTAGATGTGATGGACAAGACCCATCCGTTAGCTTAGCATATTGATTGTTCAGTTTTATTGCTATTGCTTTCCTCATGTCAAATACATATTCCTTCGACTATGAGATTATGCAACTCCCAGATACCCGAGGAATACCTTGTGTGCTATCAAACGTCACAACATAAATGGGTGATTATAAAGATGCTCTACAGGTATCTCCGAAGGTGTTTGTTGAGTTGGCATAGATCGAGATTAGGATTTGTCACTCCGAGTATCGGAGAGGTATCTCTCACTACAAAAAATACACTTTCGTGATGATACATGTTTGTCACAGTAGGTCACGTTTTCTGTCATGCATGTACATCCATGAAAATTTTATGACAGAATCAAGATAGTCATACATGTGCTGTCGTAGAAGTGTTCCATGACATTACCAAATTATCATCACAGAAGTGTCCACTTCCATGACGATAAATGGCGCGTCATGGAAGTGCTTTCGTCAAGGGTGACTGACACATGTCATCCACTGTAACGGGTCGCTATTAAGCTATGGGTTCCGGTTTTGGATCCGATAACTCGTTAGCAGCCCGGACCAATGGGGATTTTCCACGTGTAAAATTATCATTGGCCGGAGGAAACATGTGTTGGCTCACCGTTGGGACAGATGTCATCCACTCATTGGACAGGAGGCGCCTATGATACGTCGACATGTGGCACGACCCAACCGAGGCACATTCCGGTGAAAAGGCTGGCCTGTTCGACTTGGTCAAGAGGTAGCGGGTCGGCCCAAGGAAAGCCTGTTAATGGCCTGTTAACATATAGCCTGTTGGAAATATGCCCTAGAGGCAATAATAAAGTGGTTATTATTATATTTCCTTGTTCATGATAATTGTCTATTGTTCATGCTATAATTGTATTAATCGAAAACCGTAATACATGTGTGAATACATAGATCACAACATGTCCCTAGTGAGCCTCTAGTTGACTAGCTCGTTGGTCAATAGATGGTTGTAGTTTCCTGACCATGGACATTGGATGTCGTTGATAACGGGATCACATCATTAGGAGAATGATGTGATGGACAAGACCCAATCCTAAGCATAGCACAAGATCGTGTAGTTTGTTTGCTAGAGCTTTTCTAATGTCAAGTATCGTTTCCTTAGACCATGAGATTGTGCAACTCCCGGATACTGTAGGAGTGCTTTGGGTGTATCAAACATCACAACGTAACTGGGTGACTATAAAGGTGCACTACAGGTATCTCCAAAAGTGTCTATTGGGTTTGCACGAATCGAGACTGGGATTTGTCACTCCGTATGACGGAGAGGTATCTCTGGGCCCACTCGGTAATGCATCATCATAACGAGCTCAATGTGACTAAATAGTTTTTCATGGGATCATGCATTACGAAATGAGTAAAGAGAGTTGCCGGTAACAAGAATGAACAAGGTACGGGGATACCGACGAGCGAATCTCGGGCAAGTAACATACCGATGGACAAAGGGAATTATATACGGGATTGATTGAATCCCCGACATCGTGGTTCATCCGATGAGATCATCGTGGAACATGTGGGAACCAACATGGGTATCTAGATCCCACTGTTGGTTATTGGCCAGAGAGATGTCTCGGTCATGTCTACATGGTTCCCGAACCCGTAGGGTCTACACACTTGAGGTTCAGTGACGCTAGAGTTGTTATGGGAAATTGTATGTGGTTACCGAAGGTTGTTCGGAGTCCCGGATGAGATCCCGGATGTCACGAGGAGTTCAGGAATGGTCCGGAGGTGAATATTTATATATGGGAAGTCCAGTTTCAGTCGCTGGAATAGTTTCGGGGGTTATCGGTATTGTACCGGGACCACCGAAAGGTGTCCGGGGGCCCAGCGGGTGGGGCCACCTGCCCCGGGGGACTTAATGGGCTGAATATGGGAGGGAACCAGCCCCTGGTGGGCTGGTGCACCCCCAAGGGCCCAAGGCGCCTAGGGTTAGAAACCCTAGGGGGAGGGGCGCCTCCCACCTTACTTGGGGGGCAAGTCTCCCCCCTGGCCGCCGCCCCCCTCTAGATGCATCTAGGGGTCCGCCCCCCTCTCCCCTTCACCCTATAAATAGAGGGGGGTGGGAGGGCAGCCTCACCCCTTCCCTAGCATAGTCCCTCCCTTCTCCAACACCTCCTCCTCCTCCTCGATAGTGCTTAGTGAAGCTCTGTCAGAGAACCACGAGCTCCACCACCACCACCACGCCGTTGTGCTGCCGGAGTTCTCCTGCAACTTCTCCTCTCACCTTGCGGGATCAAGAAGGGGGAGACCTCCCCGGGCTGTACGTGTGTTGAACGCGGAGGCGTCGTCCATTCGGTGCTTGATCAGATCTTCCGCGATTTGAATCGCCGTGAGTACGACTCCATCAACCGCGTTCTTGTAACAATTCCGCTTAGCGATCTTCAAGGGTATGAAGATGCATTCCCTCTCTCTCATTGCTAGCATATCCTAGATTGATCTTGGTGACACATAGGAAAATTTTGAATTATTACTACGTTCCCCAACAGTGGCATCATGAGCTAGGTCTATGCTTAGATTCTATGCACGAGTAGAACACAAAGTAGTCGTGGGCGATGATTTGTTCAATTTGCTTATCGTTACTAGTCTTATCTTGATTCAGGGGCATTGTGGGATGAAGCGGCCCAGACGGACCTTACTCATACGCTTACGTGAGACTGGTTCCACCGACTGACATGCACTTCTTGCATAAGGTGGCTAGCGGGTGTCTGTCTCTCCCACTTTAGTCGGATCGGATTCAATGAAGAGGGTCCTTATGAAGGGTAAATAGC
>NC_041380.1:388669812-388700233 GCF_002162155.2 Triticum dicoccoides
GGAGAACCACGAGCTCCACCACCACCACCACGCCGTTGTGCTGCCGGAGTTCTCCTGCAACTTCTCCTCTCCCCTTGTGGGATCAAGAAGGGGGAGACCTCCCCAGGCTGTACGTGTGTTGAACACGGAGGCGTCGTCCATTCGGTGCTTGATCAGATCTTCCGCGATTTGAATCGCCGTGAGTACGACTCCATCAACCGCGTTCTTGTAACAATTCCGCTTAGCGATCTTCAAGGGTATGAAGATGCATTCCCTCTCTCTCATTGCTAGCATATCCTAGATTGATCTTGGTGACACATAGGAAAATTTTGAATTATTACTACGTTCCCCAACAGTGGCATCATGAGCTAGGTCTATGCTTAGATTCTATGCACGAGTAGAACACAAAGTAGTCGTGGGCGATGATTTGTTCAATTTGCTTATCGTTACTAGTCTTATCTTGATTCAGGGGCATTGTGGGATGAAGCGGCCCAGACGGACCTTACTCATACGCTTACGTGAGACTGGTTCCACCGACTGACATGCACTTCTTGCATAAGGTGGCTAGCGGGTGTCTGTCTCTCCCACTTTAGTCGGATCGGATTCAATGAAGAGGGTCCTTATGAAGGGTAAATAGCCATTGGCATATCACCGTTGTGGCTTTTGCGTAGGTAAGAAATGTTCTTGCTAGAAACCCTTAGCAGCCACATAAAACATTCAACAACAATTAGAGGACGTCTAACTTGTTTTTGCAGGGTATGCTATGTGATGTGATATGGCCAAAAGGATGTGATGAATGATATATGTGGTGTATGAGGAAGTCCTGGATTAGGGGGTCTCCGGATAGCCGGACTATATCCTTTGGCCGGACTATTGGACTATGAAGATACAAGATTGAAGATTTTGTCCCGTGTCCGGATGGGACTATCCTTGGCGTGGACGACAAGCTAGGCAATACGGATGTGTAGATCTCCTCCCTTGTAATCGACTCTGTGTAACCCTAGCCCCCTCTGGTGTCTATATAAACCGGAGGGTTTAGTCCGTAGGACAACATACAATCATACCATAGGCTAGCTTCTAGGGTTTAGCCTCTATGATCTTGTGGTAGATCAACTCTTGTAATACTCATATCATCAAGATCAATCAAGCAGGACATAGGGTATTACCTCCATCAAGAGGGCCCGGACCTGGGTAAACATCGTGTCCCTTGCCTCCTCTTACCATCGGCCTTAGACGCACAGTTCGGGACCCCCTACCCAGATCCTCCAGTTTTGACACCGACATTGGTGCTTTCATTGAGAGTTCCACTGTGTCATCACCATAGGGCTTGATGGCTCCTTCGATCATCGGTAGCGATGCGGTCCAGGGTGAGGTTTTCCTCCCCAGACAGATCTTTGTATTCGGTGGCTTCGCACTGATGGGCCAATTCGCTTGGCCATCTAGAGCAGATCGAGAGCTACGCCCCTGGCCATCAGGTCAGGTTCGAAAACTTAAACTACACTGCTGACATCCGCGGAGACTTGATCTTCGACTGATTCGAGCCCATGTTGGGTGCGCCGCACAATCATGACGAGCACGACGTAACTCTGCCGTCAGACAGTGTTCGGGAGACCGCATCTGCAATTACTCCGGCCGTTAATCCGGAGCAAATCGCGCCATCTGAGAGTGGAGGGATAGACCCCGCCAGGGAGGCCGCACTCTCAGTGGCGATAGAGACAGATACTGACTTCACCCCTTACAAGAGCCGTGTCGCCGAACCATTGGATTCATCTCCGGCCACGGACTCCGAGCCGCTTACATCTATGCCCGTCGAATCCGACTGGGCGCCGATCATGGAGTTCACCTCCGCGGATATCTTTCAGCACTCGCCCTTCGGCGATGTGCTAAATTCATTAAGGTCTCTCTCCCTGTCATGAGAACCTTGGCCGAACTATGTCCGACTAGAATGGGATGCGGACAACAAAGAAATTCGCTGCCCACTAATGTCTACTACACAACCTTCTTCTTGTAGACGTTGTTGGGCCTCCAAGTGCAGAGGTTTGTAGGACAGTAGCAAATTTCCCTCGAGTGGATGACCTAAGGTTTATCAATCCGTAGGAGGCATAGGATGAAGATGGTCTCTCTCAAGCAACCCTGCAACCAAATAACAAGGAGTCTCTTGTGTCCCCAACACACCCAATACAATGGTAAATTGTATAGGTGCACTAGTGGCGAAGAGATAGTGATACAAGTGGTATATGGATAGTAGGTAAAGGTATTTGTAATCTGAAATTATAAAAACAGCAAGGTAACTAATGATAAAAGTGAGCGTAAATGGTATTGCAATGCGTGGAAATAAGGCCTAGGGTTCGTACTTTCGCTAGTGTAAGTTCCCTCAACAATACTAACATAGTTGGATCACATAACTATCTCTCAACATGCAACAAAGAGTCACTCTAAAGTCACTAATAGTGGAGAACGAACGAAGAGATTATGGTAGGGTACGAAACCACCTCAAAGTTATTCTTTCCAATCAATCCGTTGGGCTATTCCTATAGGTGTCACAAACAGCCCTAGAGTTCGTACTAGAATAACACCTTAAGACACAAATCAACCAAATCCCTAATGTCACCTAGATACTCCAATGTCTCCTCAAGTATCCATGGGTATGATTATACGATATGCATCACACGATCTCAGATTCATCTATTCAACCAACACAAAGGACCTCAAAGAGTGCCCCAAAGTTCTACCGGAGAATCACGATGAAAACGTGTGCCAACCCCTATGCATAGGTTCCCAATGTCACGGAACCCGCAAGTTGATCACCAAGACATACATCAAGTGGCACGTGGTATCCCATTGTCACCACAGATATCCACGGCAAGACATACATCAAGTGTTCTCAAATCTTTAAAGACTCAATCCGATAAGATTACTTCAAAGGGGAAACTCAATTCATTACAAGAGAGAAGAGGGGGAGGAGAAACATAAGATCCAACTATAATAGCAAAGCTCGCGATACATCAAGATCGTATCATCTCAAGAACACGAGAGAGAGAGAGAGATCAAACACATAGCTACTGGTACATACCCTTAGCCCCGAGGGAGAACTACTCCCTCCTCGTCATGGAGAGTACCGGGATGATGAAGATGGCCACCGGAGAAGGATTGCCCCCTCCGGCAGGGTGCCGGAACGGGTCTAGATTGGTTTTTGGTGGCTACGGAGGCTTGTGGTGGCGGAACTCCCAATCTATGTTGCCCTCTGGAAGTTTTAGGGTATATGGAGTTATATAGGTGGAAGAAGCACGTCAGGGGAGCCACGAGGGCCCCACGAGGCAGGGGGCACGCCCTAGGGTGCTGGGCGCGCCCCCCACCCTCGTGGGCAGCTCCCGTATCTTCTGACATGGGGTCCAAGTCCATCAGGTGTGTTTCCTTCCAAAAATAACTTCTCCAGTTGATTTCGTTCCGTTTCGACTCCGTCTGATATTCCTTTTCTTCAAAACACTGAAATAGGCATAAAACAACAAATCTAGGCTGGGCCTCCGGTTAATAGGTTAGTCCCAAAAGTAATATAAAAGTGGATAATAAAGCCCAATATTGCCCAAAACAGTAGATAATATAGCATGGAGCAATCAAAAATTATAGATACGTTGGAGACATATCACCCACCCACCACCCACTTAGTAGCCACTGTCGATGACTTAACCGACATGCTCGACTTCGACTCCGAAAACATCGACGGTATGAACGACGATATAGGAGACGAGCAGGAACCACCGCCCACAGGGCGCTGGACCGCTACCTCATCATATGGTATATACATGGTGGAAACCCCCAAAGAAGGCAATGGCGACGAGACAACGGAGGATGACCCCTCCAAGAAGCAATTCAAGCGCCAACGTCAGCTGCGCCGCTCTAAGTCCCGCCACAGCAAAAGTAGTGATACCAGCACAGGAGAAATAACACTCCGGATAGTGCCGAAGACAACCACAATCCCCTCTAACATGATGTAGAGCCGGAGGATGAACAAGCTAGCCCTCCAGAACAGGTAGCAGATGGAGAACCGGAGGAGGACAACTACATGCCTCCCTCCGAGGACAAGGCAAGCCTCAGCGACGAAGAATTTATCATGCCTGAGAATCCCGTCGAGTAGGAGCGCTTCAAGCGCCGGCTTATGGCCATAGCAAATAGCCTGATGAAAAAACAACAACAACTTCAAGCCGATCAAGATTTGCTAGCGGACAGATGGACCGAAGTCCTTGCGGTCGAGGAATATGAACTCGAGCGCCTCTCCAAGAGTTATCCAAAGCGCAAGTTGCTACCTCACCTCAAGGAGGAAGCATTGAAACCCACATCACCAATGTATGATGCGGCTGACCGGCCACCTTGTGGCCAAGCCAGAGAGGCATTCCAGCCCGAAGTCCAGTCCGCACTCCACCGCTAATCAAATAAAAATACCAAGGCCTGGGGCAACACGCGAGACCTGTGAGATGTATTGGAAAGCAGGGCAAAACATGCAAGGTCGATATACGGGTCACGGGGACACGCGCCAACGCGTGACGATGACCGTCACGCCGGACACACTAAAAGTAAATCCGACCAGGCCGAATACAACAGACAAGACTCATATGAACTGCGCCGTGATATAGCCCGGCACAGAGGCGCTGCACACCCCCTATGCTTCACTGATGAAGTTATGGATCATGAATTCCCAGAGGTTTTAAACCCGTAAATATCGAATCATATGATGGTACAACAGATCCCGCTGTATGGATTGAGGATTTCCCCCTTCACATCCACATGGCTCGCGGTGATGATCTACATGCCATCAAGTACCTCCCACTAAAGCTCAAAGGACTAGCTCGTCATTTGCTGAATAGCTTGCCAGCAGACTCCGTCAGCAGTTGGGAGGATTTGGAAGACGCATTCCTTGACAACTTCGAGGGCACTTATGTGCGACCACCGGATGTTGATGACTTGAGCCATATAACTCAGCAGCCAGGGGAATCGGCCAGACAATTCCGGACACGGTTCCTAACTAAGAAAAACCAAATTGTCGACTGTCCGGATGCAGAGGCCCTAGCGGCATTCAAGCATAACATCCATGACGAGTGGCTTTCCCGCCACCTCGGCCAAGAAAAGCCGAAGTCTATGACAGCCCTCACGACTCTCATGACCCGCTTTTGCGCGGGTGAGGATAGTTGGCTGGCTCGCAGCAGCAACACATCAAAGGACCCGGGCACTTCGGATACCAAAGATGCCAACGGCAGACCACGCCGTAACAGACCAAAATACCGAAACAATGGCGATAACACAGAGGATACGACAGTCAATGCCGGATTCAGAGGCTCTAGATACGGTCAGCGGAAAAAGCCATTCAAAAGAAGTACTCCGGCTCCGTCCAGCTTGGATTGCGTACTGGATCGCTCGTGTCAGATCCACGACACCCCTAACAAGCCAGCCAATCAGACCAACAGAGAATGCTGGGTGTTCAAGCAGGCTGGCAAGTTAAATGCCGAAAACAAGGACAAGGGGCTGCGTAGTGATGATGAGGAGGAGCCCCGGCCGTCGAACACGGGAGGACAGAAGGGGTTCCCCCCACAAGTGAAGACGGTGAACATGATATACACAACCCACATTCCCAAGCGGGAACGGAAGCATGCACTAAGGGACGTTTATGCGATAGAGCTCGTCGCCCCAAAGTTCAACCCATGGTCTGCTTGTCCGATCACCTTCGATCGCAGGGATCAACCCACTAGTATCCGGCACGGTGGATCCGCCGCACTGGTCCTAGACCCCATCATCGACGGATTTCATCTCACTCGAGTCCTTATGGACGGCGGCAGCAGCCTGAACCTACTCTATCAGGATACAGTGCGAAAAATGGGTATCGATCCCTTGAGGATCAAACCCACCAAAACCACCTTTAAAGGCGTCATCCCAGGTGTAGAGGCCCATTGCACGGGCTCAATCACACTGGAAGTAGTCTTCGGATCACCGAACAACTTCCGAAGCGAGGAGTTAATCTTCGACATCGTCCCGTTTCCCAATGGCTATCATGCACTGCTCAGACGAACTGCATTTGCAAAATTCAATGCAGTACCGCATTATGCATACCTCAAGCTCAAGATGCCAGGACCTCGGGGGGTCATAATAGTGAATGGAAATACAAAACGCTCGCTCCACACGGAAGAGCACACTGCAGCCCTCGCAGCAGAAGCACAAAGCAGCCTTTCAAGGCAAACCACCAATTCGGCGATACAGCCCCCAAACACCTTCAAGCATGTCCGGAGTAAACTGCAATAGGATCGCCTGGCACATTCAGAGCTCGCCTAGCAATTCAGCCCCCGTCCCAGTCCCAGTCAAGCGACGAAATCCGTGCCGTGTGTACATAATTACGCACTGAAAATACCATGGACATAGGCGGGGGCACGATCAGGTCACGTCCTGCAATGCGGCTTAACCGTCCTAGGGGCTGTATATCTTTATCATTTCTTTTCTCTTTCAGGGCCTAACTCTCTGGAAGGCCTTTTCGGCAGTATGATTACCGGACACATTACAGGAAGGAACAACCAAGGCGGCAAGAAGCTAAGACATACACAGGAACCCCCAGGTGGTCTCTAATAATAATACCCACTTTCTATACGCAGCTTGCCCCTGGATAGGACATGTCAAATAGTCCTACTGTTTGCTTATTGCACTACTTGTACCAATATGCTTCGATGTACTATTTAAATAACAATGTGTAGCATTAGTCTATTATGGCATTATTTATCCTTTTTCTTATATGTTCATTTACGACAATCTGTTCCCATACATTTGGGTACAGTCAGTACGCCAGGGCCTTTTTGTTTTACCCCATAATACTGCTTGAGAAGTCCGAACACTTTCGACAGTGCGGCACCCCGAACTTATAACATTATATGCATCAGCTCTGAATCATGTCTTTGGTCAAATGTTGCGTTTGCCTGGCTCCCATGCTTTGGTACCTTACGTTCTTCTATATCGGCTAAGGTAGCGGTGGGAGAACTACTGCGATTGTGTCCCGGTTCTTCCGGACGAACATCTCAGTAGAGAAAGCCGAAAACTGACTGTCATGATAAGGCGAGAGACTGGTCGCTGTTCGAGAGGTCTCAAGTCCTTAAAGACTTTTTCCGCTTCGGGCGAGGAGTCGGCCTTGTCCGGCTTAGGCGTGTATAGCGCCCCAAATTCGGCCCTCCGAATACTAGGGGCTTCGCCAAAATTTAAAATTGTAGACTTCTATGGCTAAGTGAGAGTGTTAAAGCCTTATAGTCCGATTGCCTGGTTCGTTGCGCTGAACACCTCCCTTGAAGGACCCAAAATTGGGGTAAAGAGTGCTCAGATTTATCTCGAACACCCCAGTACTAGTTACATGGGGGCAGAAGCCGACGACTGGCCAACTATCAGATATTATAAACGGCCGCACAGAAGGCAATATTTTAAATTAAAAAAGCGTCGTATGGCGCAAATGAACTTGTTTCACATTACAGGATCACATGAGCATGTTCATTCAAAAATTACATCCTTGGCACATTCATCCGCCACAAGGCGGGAACCCTTCAGGACACTCTCATAGTACATCTCGGGGCAGCGATGCTCCTTGCCCTCCGGCGGCCCCTCCTTTACTAGCTTCACGGCATCCAGCTTCGCCCAGTGCACCTTCGCCCGGGCAAAGTCCCTGCGCACCCTCAGTGCAGACGAATCGCTTTATGACTTCAAGCCATGGGCAGGCGTCGACGAGCCGCCTTACCAGACCGAAGTAGGTGCCGGACAGGGGATCGCCAGGCCACATCCGGACTATTAAGGCCCCTCATGGCTTGTTCAGCCGCCTTGTGAAGCTCGACCAACTGCTTCAGCTGGTCGCTCAAGGGCACGGGGTGTTCGGTCCCAGTATACTGAGACCAGAACAACTTCTCCGTCGAGCTCCCCTCCCCAGCTCGGTAAAACTCCGCGGCATCAAGTACACTGCGGGGAAGATCTGCAAACGCTCCTGGAGAGCTCCGAACTCGGGTAAGAAAAAGGAAAGTCTCCTTCACGTGCTTGCTTTGCATAATGAATGCCTTACCACACTGCTATCTTCTTCACCGCGTCAATCTCCTGGAGGGCCTTGTGGGCTTCGGCCTTGGTGCTCCGGACACTTTCAAGCGCCTGCGTGAGCTCAGACTCTCGCATCTTAGAGTCAAGCTCCAAGGACTCGTGCTTTTTGGCGAGAGCCTTGAATTCTTGCTACACCTCGCCTACTCGGGCTTCTTGCTTCTCCCGTCCAATGCACTCCCCGCTTTGTCTTCGGCCTTGGATAGCGCCTTCTTCAGGGTCGCCACTTTGGTTGTGGCCCCTGGCAAATCCATGATGATCCTATTACTTCACACCCAAATTCTTTTTAACTATATAGACAGGGGTATTTCTTACCTTTGCTCTCCTTGAGCTGCCTCTTGGTAAGGCCGAGCTTGTCCTCGGACTGCTTCAGGTCCTGCTTCAGCGTAGAGACCTCCGCAGTATGTGCGACAGCGGCCAACAGTGAAGCCTGCACATACACATAGACATTTTTCTGATTAGACTCCTAACTTATCATTTGATCCTCTATCCGGCCTTTCTTTGCGAACGCCGAACAGAGCATCAGGGGCTATTGTCCATGCGGTAATATTTTCCTATATTTTCATTGCTTACCTCAAAGCCTGTTAGAAGGCTGGCACAAGCTTCGGTCAGTCCGTTTTTGGCGGACCGAACTTTCTCAATCACCGCACTCATGATAGTGTGGTGCCCTTCGTCGATGGAAGTGCCGCGGAGCGCTTCAAGCAGGTTGTCCGGTGCCTCTGGATGGACAGAGGACACTGGCACGGGCGGCTTGCCCCCCTTAATGGGGATCGCCTACCGAATTCCAGAACCACCGGAGTTTCCAAGGCAGTATTCGGCTGGGGGCCGAACATGGAGCCCGTGGGGATTTTGCTCCCTTTGCGCCCAGGGTCCGGAAGGTCGCCTCGAGGCGCCCCCAGGACTACCTGTAACACCCCGGATGTAATTTACCTAATATGTACTCCAACTCTTGCCGTTTCCGGCGCTAAGTTATTTTATTTCCTCGGTTTCAGGTTTTTGTCTCCGTGTGTTGTTGCCGTTGTCATGCATCTCATATCATGTCATCATGTGCATTGCATTAGCATACATGTTCGTCTCATGCATCCAAGCATTTTCCCCGTTGTCCGTTTTGCATTCCGGCGCTCCTATCTCCTCCGGTGGTCCTTTCTACCTTCTTTTCGTGTGTGGGGGTTAAACATTTCCAGATTGGACCGAGACTTGCCAAGCGGCCTTGGTTTACTACCGGTAGACCGCCTGCCAAGTTTTGTACCATTTGGACTTCGTTTGATGCTCCAACAGTTAACCGAGGGACCGAGAAGGCCTCATGTGTGTTGCAGCCCAACACACTTCCAATTTGGCCCAAAACCCTCTCCATCATCTAGAGCGTTCGATCACGATCGCGTGGCCAAAAACCGCACTTCATTTGGACTCTCCTAGCTCCTCCTATGTCTATAAATAGCACCCCCTCCGAAATCCACGGTTCTTCTCCCCCGAAACCCTAAAATCCCCTCTCTGCGCGCCGGACATTGTCCGCCCGTGCTGGACACCTCTTCGCCGACGCCCACAACCAACTGGACACCGACACGTGGCGGGCGCCGCCCCGCGCCCACATCACCGCCGCTCCGGCCCGGGAGGCCCAGGTCGGGCCCCCGAGGCCCATCGCCACCCACCGCCGCCCGGTGTCTTCCTCCCCGCGCCTGGTCCGCCACATCGCCGCCCGGTGCTGCCTCCGGGCGGAGTCCGGCGCCGCCCCGCCGCCCCTGTCGCCGGCTGCCGCGGATGCCCTCGCCGCCCGCTGCCGCGATGCCGACCGGCCTCGCCCTCGCCTCCCCCTCGCCCGGATCCGGCCACCCCAGCTTCTCCGGCGTCGCACGCAGCTTCTCCGGCGAGCTACAGTGTTCCCCGGCCAACCTCGACTTCCGCGCTGATCTGGATCTGGATCTGAGGATTTTGGATCGGTTGACTTTTCTCCCAAACCCTAATTATATTGCATTTTTCATCATGCTATATCTCTCCATCCGTAGCTCCGTTTTGGGCGTGTAGCATATCAAAATGTTCGTCCCAGAGAGCACATCATTTCATCTCATTGCATCATTTTCATTTGAGTTCATCTTGATGCCCGAAATGCTGTTGGAAGAGAGCTATTTGAGTTAATTGTCAGATCTGCTGCACCAAATAGCTATTTGTCATTTTTGCCATGATTATTGTGTGCATGATATGCTCCTGAGCTCTACATGTGTTTTGTTATATGCTTTGCCATCTTTACAGAGGTGCTATCCATGTATTTTTGTAACATGTGTGGTGACTAGCACAAGCTTGCAAAGTAGTGCATTCGTTAATGCTGATTTCAGGGACTTAGAATTTCTCCAAGTCCTTGATCTGTTTTTATCAATATGCCATATGTTCATGTTGTTTCCTAGTGATCCGTGCCTCTTTTGAGGATGATTAGTAAGGATGATTTGTTAATATTGTGGTGCTCTATCCATCCATGTCTTTGTGTGCAATTATGGAGCACCCTATCTTGAGTCAATCGAGCTCTACTTTTGCTATTTCGTAAATCCTGGCAGATTGTCTACTTGTTAGCGATTTTGCTGAGGATGTTGTTGTTGATCCGTGCTTGCTATGTTGTTGTTCTTGCCATGTCTAGCTTATATAATATGTATTCGTGATGGGTGTATGCTTAGTTTGTCATGCCTTGCTCTGTAGTGAGTGCATCGAGCTCGTGAACATGCCTACTCGTTAAGATATTTGCATGCTCCAGTTTTTCTCTAAGTCTGTAACCTGATTATGTTTTTGCCATGTTCACATGCTTGCAATTGTATTTTCTGATCCCTTTTGGCTCAAGGTCACTAAGGGACTTTTGTTAAGCTCTTTGAGTAGCTCGATGTTGTGCCTTGTTTTGCCATGTTAAGTTCCTGTAGCATATAGTTTTCATGCTCCAAAGTGTGCTACCTAATCTGAAATTCCAGACTTGTGTAAATTTCACTAAGTCTGAAACCTGTTTACCAATTGCACTTTTGCCATGCTTGTTTGAACCTGTTAATGGATGAATTGGCCGTAGCTCAGTGTTCATCTTTCGTCAAGAATTATGAGTGGATCCCTGCCATGTATTTTGTTGCCATGTTTGAGTGCTGTAGCAGAATTATCTTGATGCATTTAGATGGCTACTTGCTGTTTATCGCAGACCGGTGCCATACTTGTTTTGCTTGCCATTTCCAAACCATGCATCCGATTCCGGTTATCTTTATATCGATTTCAAACGAAATCACCTCACCTTTCCAGTGGCACTCTTGGATTTCCAAGTTGAGGCCAGGTTCAATCATTCCTTGTCAAATCTTGCATATGCATCACATATCGCATCCCGCATAGCATACCATGTTTGCATTATGTTGTTTTAGATTTGCACGTGGTTGATTGTGTCCCTCTTGCTTGTTTGTCTTGTTTGGGTAGAGCCGGGAGACGAGTTTGCTAACAAGGATCCCGTTGAGTTTGCTTTCAAGGATCCAGTCAACTCTGACAACTTTGCAGGCAAGATGATCATACCCTCGAAATCACTTCTATCTTTGCTTTGCTAGATGCTCGCTCTTTTGCTATGCCTATGCTATGATGCCTACCACTTTCTTATCATGCCTCCCAAATTGCCATGTCAAACCTCTAACCCACCATGTCCTAGCAAACCGTTGATTGGCTATGTTACCGCTTTGCTCAGCCCCTCTTATAGCGTTGCTAGTTGCAGGTGAAGATTGGAGACCGTTCCTTGTTGGAACATTATTTTTCTTGTTGGGATATCACTATATTATCTTGTTATCTTAATGCATCTATATACTTGATAAAGGGTGGAAGGCTCGGCCTTTTGCCTAGTGTTTTGTTCCACTCTTGCCGCCCTAGTTTCCGTCATATCGGTGTTATGTTCCCAGATTTTGCGTTCCTTACGCGGTTGGGTGATAATGGGAACCCCTTGATAGTTCGCCTTGAATAAAACTCTTCCAGCAATGCCCAACCTTGGTTTTACCATTTGCCACCTAGCCTCTTTTTCCCTTGGGTTTCCGGAGCCCAAGGGTCATCTTATTTAAACCCCCCCGGGCCAGTGCTCCTCTGAGTGTTGGTCCAAACTAGAGCCCCTTGCAGCGCTACCTCGGGGAAACTCGCGGGCTGGTTTTAGTTGTACGGATTGCTTATCCGAGTGTGCCCTGAGAACGAGTTATGTGCAGCTCCTATCGAGATTTGTCGGCACATTCGGGCGGTGTCGTGGAATTGTCACGGCAGATGTCCTAGTGTCAGGACTTAGTCGCGAGGCCAACACATCTATGTGGTAGCTTGAGAGGGGTTGAGCGGGACGAGAGACACGATGTTTTACCTAGGTTCGGCCCCTCACGGTGGAGGTAAAAGCCTACATCCTGCTTCATTAATATTGATGATGATGATCACGGTTACAAGAGTGCTCTATTTCGAGAGCTATTGTCTAAACCTAACTTGTCCAACTTGTGGAACTTGTCCCCCTTCTCCCTTTTGGGAAGCCCTGCCCCTCCTTATATATGTTGGAGGGGCGGGTTACATGTAGAGTCCTATTAGGATTAGGACTAGTCTATCTCTAATACAAACCGGATATAAGTCCCGGTCTTAACTCCTTGTAGGATAAATATTCCTCATGCCTTTCCTCTTAAACTGGCCCACCGTTAAACGTGAACCGGCCTTCTGGGCCTTGGGCCTTGTCATCCGTCGATCCCGCACGCCGGATCACTAGTGAGTCCTAATGACCAGGTGGGTTGCTTGTAAACCGCCAGGTCAGGGCGGGTTGCTAGTAACTCACCAAGTGTCAGCGGGGTCTTCAGATAAACCGCCAAGTCCGGCCGGGTTAACTGCCGGCCGGTTTACACCGCGGGGTATATGCTCCGACATTAGCCCCCAAGTTTAGCTTGGATTTATTCATGGTAAACTTATGCTGCAAAATAAACACAAGAACAAATTTGACAGGTTATGCTCCGGGTTAAGAATTGTAAACCGGTACCTGATCATCCTTAAGTCCTTGTTATTTCCTCCTTCTGGAAAATCCGGGTCAACAGACCAGCTTCATAATCAATTTGCCAACATTGGCTTGTCACCGAGAAATACTGTGAAGAATAACTCCTTTGACTCAGCTCCGTCGGTTTAAGAAATATGGGTCTGAAAATACTTATCTGATATTCAGCCGGTTTGAAGATGTAAAACTTGCCGGTTTAATATTACCAAAATGGCCGGTTTATAAATATTGATGGCGCCGGGTCATAATTGTTGTCGACACCGGGTCATGTAATTGATCTTCCTGATTTGCTCAAAATTAATAAAATGAAGATGTTCCTCCTTTATATGCATAATACCTGTAGCCCCCAAGTCTTAAGAGGAGAACATAGTGATAACTTAGGACTTGCTCCAATAAGTGTTTCAACCTTGAAGAAATCCGGTTTGTTCATCTCAATCATATAAACTGAATACTCCATATATGTAGCCCCCAAGTGCCGGGTCATTATGCAATAATCAGCAGGGACTTTATAAATATAATCATGTAGATTTGAGCAGTGATGTGTAGCCCCCAAGGGCCGGCTTAGTAAGATAATACTGAACCGGGACTTGATATATACGTTAATGAAAATAACATCTTATAATGTAGCTTCCATCGTAGGGCTTGAACCCACGTCCACAAGGTTAAAAGTTTTGTGCTTTACCAACTGAGCAATGAATCCTTCAATATTATGGATGAAAACTTGTGTACCTTGAATTGTTGACAGGAGCAATTGGTAGCCCCCAAGGGCTGGCTCATTATAAATGATGAGTCGGGTCTTAAATAAGACTAGTAAAAATGACTTTGCATTAGCCCCCAAGTGGCATGATGCATGCTTGCAGCGACATGAGACTTGCATGTAATCTCGATTTGAATAATGTAGCCCCCAAGTGCCGGGTTGTAAGCCTGCAGCGACTCGGGACTATTCCTTCCATTGTAGAATAAATCATATCCTTTGATAAAAGAGTAGACATTGCGCTATAGCGACTTTGAAAACCTTAATAATAAAAATCCAGCCATGTTGGCTATTCAAGATAATATAATCCGGTATGAAAACCTTATTCATTCAATATCATAATGAAATTTCAGCCAAGTTTGGCTATTTGAATAATATAACCCAATGATTTATAAGCGCATGATTCCAATGGCGCAATCCAAATATATACTGGTGACTTATTGTCCAAAGCCAGGCCAGTTTAATAAACACTAGATCATACTATCAGTTTAATAAACACCGGTGATCATGCTTTATTCAACCTGTTTCCGCATACAACAAGTTTAAAGTGTCCTGGCGGTTTACCGCCGGACGAGTCATAATGCCCAACATATAACCTGGGTTTATAACCAAGGCTGCATTTAGAATAATTAAATATGAAATATATCATACCTGTGACATTGAATCACATCGTTGGTTTTACCAACTTTTTGTAGTAAGGGTGATAACCCAAATCTTGAGTACTGATAACTCCTTCCATATTGTGCCGGTTTATGATAAAACTGTGCCGGGTTGTGATAAACACCGTGTTACTCCATAAGAGGATGTTAACAACAAGGATCAAACCGGGCAAATAGTCTCCAGATTGACGTGAACTGTGTTCCGTCAATTGATTGGTTGAAAACTTTGTCGGTTTAAAAAACACAATAAAAAGAAAGAAATATCTTTCAAAGAAAAGTGCGAAGCAAAAGCAATGACAAAACCGTTTGCAAAAAAAGGTTTATTTGAGCTGATAAAATGGCGTTACCATGGCCGAACACGACCAAGCTCCCGTTAGGTGTAACTATGGTTCTAGTCAGCCAGGTCCCCAAATGAAACCGTGGCATTTATGCCGACCAAGTGGCATGACAATGGTTCGGGTTCGACCAAGCCCCCAAGTGATTCTGTGGCCTTAGGCCGATCAAGAGGCATGACTGGTTCAGACGTGACCAAGTCCCCAAGTGATTTGGTGGCTCTCGCCTATGAAGAGGTATGGTATTGGTTCGGACACGACCAAACCTCCAAGTGATATAACATGATGCTTTTAAAAAGCTAACTCAAGGGGTAAACCGGAGGCCGCTTTAGAGCAACTCTGTGTAACCACACATGATGTAAAAGAACAGAGACCCCGCTTTATGAAGCAGAAGCCCCCATGTGATCAATAATATATCAGGCCAGTAAGGCGGGATACCCATGCTTGAACCGGGATCTTGAACCGGATATTAAGAGCTTCAAAGCTTTGTGGGAGACATCTTTCCCTTGAACCGAATTGTAAACCGGAATCCTCATTTTCAGCTAGAAAATTTTCTGACGGCCTTTAAACTTTCATCAATATAACAGCAGCCTCCGGGACCGGGTTATCCTTCCCTCCATTGTCCTGGGGTCTTTAAATTTGCTAAAACTGGCAATATTCGCCGAGTCATGTCATCGTAGCCCCCGAGTCTCAAAGGTGACTCGAGGAGTTGGCTTGAGGCTCTCCATATTTGACCGTGATATAAACCGGCATAACTTGTATATCATTGGCGTTGATAGCACGATGTGAATCCACAAAATGTTGAGGTGACTACGGCGGGTTGTAAATGATCCCATATGAGCCGTGTCAGCAACTCGGCCAATGGTTCCTTCCAACTGGTGATTTGAAATTAATCAAAACTGTAGTGGCGGCGACTTGTGCACCCAATAAACAGCTCATGCAGACAGGTGCGGCCCGGTGTGTTGATGTAGACCAGGCCGCGAGAGACGGACAACAAAGATGACCGCAACATCAGAGACGGCACAGCCAGATGAGTCGGCCGCGGCGTATTAAGTCGGCGCGGACGGGAGAGTCGGCCGCGGGAGTTGTAAACCGGCGTGGACGGAGAGTCGGCTGCGGGAGTTGTAAACCGGCGTGGACGGAGAATCGCCTGCGGGCATTGTAAGCCGGCGTAGATGGAGAAACGGCCGCGTGTTGATGTAAACCAGACCACAGGCGGCTTGTGCGTGTCCGTTGAGCAGTGCGGAATGGTCAAAAGCCAGTATAATGACGCCAGTGCGCGCTCCATATGCATGGTGTAACACCAATGTTGTGGCGAATAATTGTCCTGCATATAAAAATATGCAAAACCAACATAATTGTTCTTTTTATAAAAACAATATATGTCAAAAATAGACTTAGATAGATGTCACCTGATTTGTTCGGACGACGGATGATCATTATATGGTGTCCGTAGATAACCAAAAAACTTCTGTGTTGATCCTTTCAAGGGCCTTGCCAGAGTTTGCCGTAGTTTGTATAACCTGGAGACTGGCACATGCACCTGTGGCGGTGAACTGCACTATGTGGCAACGAGGTCAACCCAGGCGGCGCTGCGCGTCAGAGCCAGACTGGGGACACCGAAGAGATGAAGATCAAGGCCGGCCACCAAGGCAGGATGAGGCCGGAACAACGGAAGCAGGTGATTCGCGGCTGCTTTGGCGGGTCGGAATTGCGAGCACTAATGAACCCAGCATTAGAGGCGGGGCTTGCAGTAGTGTTGATTCGCTGCGCGGCTAGAGACATGGCAGAGGTGGAGGCGACTCAGGGTGACCAGAGATGCCGTATCGACGAGTGACAGCAGCTGTGGAAGCGGCCCATTAATCTTGGGCGTTTCTGTATAATAAACCAAAGTCATCTGACACACTTGTCTCCGGTAAATATTTCCTCCATGTACTCCCGTATAAGTTAGCCTGAAAAAACCGTTTGACTGATGTATCATGAAGAAACGACAGGGATCTGGCTGCAGATTTGGTTGGTCTCTGATTCGTGCTCCTCCCAAAATTACTCAACGCACCCGCGGCAGACACGGCGACTGAGTTCCCCTGCGACCGCAGCGAGTCAGCAGTGGAGTCCGCGGGGGCGGTTCAAGTTGCTCGACGGAGGTGGAGGTCGACAGTTCAGCAAACAGCCAGTTCAAAGTTGACGGACAATAATCACGGCCGCGACCCGGCAAGGCAGCACTGTAGCAGAGGTAGATGTCGAGGCCGTGAACTGCTCAAAGCGAGAAAGTACATCGGCGTAGCCCGGCAGAAATAAGTTGAGGCGACCGGCGGCTCGGAAGTAACTCGGGGAAGATTTTTTGACTTGTTTTCGTATTTGACCCGGAGTACTAGTATTAGACTGACCAACTAATTTGCTGGTATACGTATAGACCAAGTCCAACTCATATTCGGATCACCCTATGCATCACGTCACTGATTAGGAAAACAAGATCCATTGACCCGTAGGTGACAGACAGACAGCAGTAGCAGAGGCCGAAGGAGGGCCGTGGCGGAAGTGGAGTTGCTGCAAGGTAGCATTGCTTCCTTCGGATCGTTTTTGACTTTGGCGAAAACATCTTGAACCGCTAACAAAATAAATCTGAACCAGTACTTAAACCGATTGGACCTTGATGCGCCTTAAATCTCCCAAATCTTCAACCTGGATTGCTGAACTTGATACTGATGTAAATCCTTTCAAACCAGCTTTTTATCCAAAAAAATTGCAAATTCCTCGATCCTTAGGAGAGATCCCTCCAAGAATTCAACACCACCGTGCGCAGGCCCCACGGTGGGCGCCAGCTGTCGTGGAATTGTCACGGCAGATGTCCTAGTGTCAGGACTTAGTCGCGAGGCCAACGCATCTATGTGGTAGCTTGAGAGGGGTTGAGCGGGACGAGAGACACAATGTTTTACCCAGGTTCGGCCCCTCACGGTGGAGGTAAAAGCCTACATCCTGCTTCATTGATATTGATGATGATGATCACGGTTACAAGAGTGCTCTATTTCGAGAGCTATTGTCTAAACCTAACTTGTCCAACTTGTGGAACTTGTCCCCCTTCTCCCTTTTGGGGAGCCCTACCCCTCCTTATATATGTTGGAGGGGCGGGTTACATGTAGAGTCCTATTAGGATTAGGACTAGTCTATCTCTAATACAAACCGGATATAAGTCCCGGGCTTAACTCCTTGTAGGATAAATATTCCTCATGCCTTTCCTCTTAAACCGGCCCACTGTTAAACGTGAACCGGCCTTCTGGGCCTTGGGCCTTGTCATCCGTCGATCCCGCACGCCGGATCACCAGTGAGTCCTAATGACCAGGTGGGTTGCTTGTAAACCGCCAGGTCAGGGCGGGTTGCTAGTAACTCACCAAGTGTCAGCGGGGTCTTCAGATAAACCGCCAAGTCTGGCCGGGTTAACTTCCGGCCGGTTTACACCGCGGGGTATATCCCCGACAGGCGGTGTTGCTGGATTTGTTTTAACTTGTCGAAGTTGTCTTGTAGAACCGGGATGCCGAGTTTGATCGGAATGTCTCGGGAGAAGGTATATCCTTCGTTGACCGTGAGAGCTTGTCATGGGCTAAGTTGGGACTCCCCTGCAGGGATTTGAACTTCCGAAAGCCATGCCCGCGGTTATGGGCAGATGGGAATTTGTTAATGTCCGGTTGTAGATAACTTGAACCTTAACTTAATTAAAATGAATCAACTGTGTGCGTAACTGTGATGGTCTCTTCTCGGAGGAGTCTGGGAAGTGAACACGATGTTGGAGTAATGCTTGTTGGGGATCGTAGCAGAATTTTAAAATTTTCTACGCATCACCAAGATCAATCTATGGAGTAATCTAGCAACGAGGGGAAGGAGAGAGCATCTACATACCCTTGTAGATCGCTAAGCGGAAGCGTTCAAGTGAACGGGGTTGATGGAGTCGTACTCGTCGTGATCCAAATCACCAATGATCCTAGTGGCGAACGGACGGCACCTCCGCGTTCAACACACGTACAGCCCGGTGACGTCTCCTACACCTTGATCTAGCAAGGGGAGAAGGAGAGGTTGGGGAAGACTCCATCTAGCAGCAGCACAACGGCGTGGTGGTGGTGGAGGAGCGCGGGACTCTAGCAGGGCTTCGCCAAGCACTACGAGAGACGAGGAGGGAGAGGGGTAGGGCTGCGCCAACAGGGGAGGAACTTCATGTGTTGGGCTGCCCCTTTGCCTCCACTATATATAGGGGGAGAGGGAGATCTGCACCCCCACCTAGGGTTTCCTCCCTAGGGGTGGCGGCAGCCCTAGATCCCCATCTAGGGTGGCGGCCAAGTGGGGGGGGGGAGAGGGAGGCGCACCAGGCATGGGCCTTAGGGCCCATCTGCCCTTAGGGTTTGCCTCCTCTTCTCTCCAAGCGCATGGGCCTTGGTGGGGAGGCGCCCCAGCCCACCTCGGGGCTGGTCTCTTCCCACTATTGGCCCACGTATGCCTTCGGGGCTGGTGGCCCCTCCCGGTGGACCCCCGGACCTCTCCGGTGGTCCCGGTACACTACCGATGATGCCCAGAACACTTCTGGTGACCAAAACCATACTTCCTATATATCAATCTTTACCTTCGGACCATTCTGGAACTCCTCGTGACGTCCGGGATCTCATCCGTGACTCCAAACAACATTCGGTAACTGCGTACATACTTTCCCTATAACCCTAGCGTCATCGAACCTTAAGTGTGTAGACCCTACGGGTTCGGGAGTCATGCAGTAATGGCCGAGACAACTCTTCGGTCAATAACCAACAGCGGGATCTGGATACCCATGTTGGCTCCCACATGCTCCACGATGATCTCATCGGATGAACCACGATGTTGAGGATTCAATCAATCCCGTATTCAATTCCCTTTGTCCAGCAGTATTGTACTTGCCCGAGATTCGATCGTCGGTATCCCCATACCTTGTTCAATCTCGTTACCGGCAAGTCTCTTTACTCGTTCCATAACACATCATCCCATGATCAACTCCTTGATCACATTGTGCACATTATGATGATGTCCTACCGAGTGGGCCCAGAGATACCTCTCCGTTTACACGGAGTGACAAATCCCAGTCTCGATTCGTGCCAACCCAACAGACACTTTTGGAGATACCTGTAGTGTACCTTTATAGCCACCCACTTACGTTGTGACGTTTGGCACACCCAAAGCACTCCTACGGTATCCGGGAGTTGCACAATCTCATGGTCTAAGGAAATGATACTTGACATTAGAAAAGCTTTAGCATACGAACTACACGATCTTTGTGCTAGGCTTAGGATTGGGTCTAGTCCATCACATCATTCTCCTAATGATGTGATCCCGTTATCAACGACATCCAATGTCCATGGTGAGGAAACCATAACCATCTATTGATCAACGAGCTAGTCAACTAGAGGCTTACTAGGGACATGGTGTTGTCTATGTATCCACACATGTATCTGAGTTTCCTATCAATACAATTCTAGCATGGATAATAAATGATTATCATGAACAATGAAATATATAATAATAACTAATTTATTATTGCGTCTAGGGCATATTTCCAACAGTCTCCCACTTGCACTAGAGTCAATAATCTAGTTCACATCGCCATGTGATTAACACTCACAAGTCACATCGCCATGTGACCAACATCCAAGAGTCTACCAGACTCAATGATCTAGTTCACATCACTATGTGATAAACACTCAAAGAGTTCTGGGTTTGATCATGTTATGCTTGTGAGAGAAGTTGTAGTCAATGGGTCTTGCCATATTCAGATCCCTATGTATTTCGCAAAACTTTATATCGTAGATGCTGCTACCACGTTCCACTTGGAGCTATTCCAAATTGTTGCTCCATTGTACGTATCCGGTATCTCTACTCAGAGCCATCCGGATAGGTGTTAAGCTTGCATTGACGTAACTCTTTACGTCGAACTCTTTATCACCTCCATAACCGAGAAACATTTCCTTATTCTTCTAAGGATAATTTTGACCGCTATCTAGTGATCTACTCCTAGATCACCTTTGTGCCCTCTTGCCAGACATGTGGCAAGGCACACATCAGGTGCGGTACTTCAACATGTCATACCGTATAGAGCCTATAACAAGAGCATAGGGGACGACCTTCGTCCTTCTTCTTTCTTCTGCCGTGGTCAAGCTTTGAGTCTTACTCAACTTCACACCTTACAACTCAGGTAAGAACCCCTTCTTTGACTGATCTATTTTGAACTCCTTCAAAAACATGTCAAGGTGTGCGTTCTTTGAAAGTATCATCAGGCGTTTTGATCTATCTCTATAGATCTTGATGCCCAATTTGTAAGCAGCTTTATCCAGGTCTTCCTTTGAAAAACACTCTTCAAACAACCGTTTATGCTTTCCAGAAATTCTACATTATTTCGAATCAGTAATATGTCATCCACATATACTTATCAGAAATGTTGTAGTGCTCCCACTCACTTTCTTGTAAATACAAGTTTCTAGCAAACATTGTATAAACCTAAAAGCTTTGATCACTCCATCAAAGCATATATTCCGATTCCGAGATACTTGCTCTAGTCCATAGAAGGATTGCTGGAGCCAGCATACCTTTTAGCATCCTTAGGATCGACAAAACCTTTTAATGTATCACATACAACTTTTCTTACGAAAACTGGTAAGAAAACTTGCTTTGACATCCATCTGTAAGATTTCATAATCGAAAAATACAGCTAATGCTAACATGATTCCGACGGACTTAAGCATCGCTACGGGTGAGAAATTCTCATCATAGTCAACTCCTTGAACTTGTGAAAAGACTCTTTCCCACAAGTCGAGCTTCATAGAGGTAACATTACCGCCCATGTCCATCTTCTTCTTTGAAGATCCATTTATCTCAATGGCTTGCCGATCAACGAGCAAGTCCACCAAAGTCCATACTTTGTTCTGATATATGGATCCTATCTCGGATTTCATGGCTTCTAACCATTTGTCGGAATACGGGCCCACCATCGCTTCTCCATAGCTCATAGGTTCATTGTTGTCTAACAACATGATATCTAAGACAAGATTACCGTACCACTTAGGAGTAGTACATATCCTTGTCGACCTACGAGGTTTGATAGCAACTTGATCCGAAGCTTCATGATCACTATCATTAACTTCCTATTCAACAGACGTAGGCGCCACAGAAAACATCTTTCTGTGTTGCGTCACTCTCTGGTTGAAGTAAAGGTTCGACAACCTCATCAAGTTCTATCTTCCTCCCACTCAATTCTTTCGAGAGAAACTCCTTCTCGAGAAAGGATCCGTTCTTAGCGACAAACAATTTGCCCTCGGATCTGAGATAGAAGGTATACCCAACTGTCACCCTTGGGTATCCAATGAAGATGTGTTTGTCCGCTTTGGGTTTGAGCTTCTCCGGCTGAAGCCTTAAGCATCGCAGCCCCAAACATTAAGAAACGACAACTTTGGTTTCTTGCCAAAGCAATGTTCACACGACGTCGTCTCAACGGACTTAGATGCAGCTGTCTCTAACGCATAACCTCAAAATGAAAACGGTAGATTGGTAAGAGACATCATAGATCGCACCATATCTCATAGGGTTCGATTACGACGTCCGGACACACCATTACCTTGTGGTGTTCCAGGTGGCTTCAACTGTGAAACAATCCACAATGTCTTAAGTGATTGCCAAACTCATAACTCAGAAATTCTCATTGATCAGATCGTAGGAATTTGATCTTCTTGTTATGATGATTCTTAACTTCACTCTGAAATCGCTTGAACTTTTCAAATGTTTCAGACTTGTGCTTCATTAAGTAAATATACCTATATGTACTCAAATCGTCAGTGAAGATGAGAAAATAGCGATATCCACCGCACGCTCCAATTCTCATTGGATCACACACATATGCATGTATGATTTCCAACAAGTCACTTGCCCGTTTCATTGTACCTGAAAACGGGGTCTCAGTCATCCTGCCCATGAGGCATGGCTCGCATGTGTCAAGAGATTCAAAATCAAGTGACTCCAAACATCCATCGATATGGAGTTTCTTCATGCATCTTACGCCAATATGACCTAAGCGGCAGTGCCACAAGAAAGTGGTACTATCATTATTAACTCTACATCTTTTGGCGTGAATATGTGTATCACCACGACCGAGATTCAATGAACCATTCACATAGGGTTCATGACCATGAAAGGTATCATTCATGTAAACAGAATAACCATTATTCTCTAACTTAAATGAATGACCGTATTGCAATGAACATGATCTAATCATATTCATGCTCAACGTAGACACCTGATAACATTTATCTAGGTTCAATACTAATCTCGAAGGCAGATGGAGCGTGCGATGGTGATCTCATCAACTTTGGAAACACTTCGAACACACATCGTCACCTCTCCCTCAACCAGTCTCCGTTTATCCGTAGCTTTTGCTTCAAGTCACCAATAATAGTGACTGAACCGGTATCCAATACCCAGGTGCTACCAGGAGTACTAGTGAGGTACACATTAATAACACGTATAAATTTTGTTGAAGTTGCCAGCCTTCTTATCTACCATGCATTTGGGGTAATTCCGCTACCAGTGACCGTTCCCTTTACAATAGAAGCACTTAGTCTCGGGTTTGGGTTCAACCTTGGGTTCCTTCACTGGAGTGGCAACTGGTTTGCCATCCATGAAGTTTCCCTTCTAGCCCTTGCCCTTCTTGAAACCAGTGGTCTTGTTAAACCATCAAGACTTGATGCTCCTTCTTGATTTCTACCTTTTGCGGTCTTAAGCACCGCGAACAGCTCCGGGATCAACTCCATCCCTTGCATGTCATAGTTCATCACGAAGATCTAGTAGCTTAGTGATAGTGGCTAGAGAACTCTATCAATCACTATCTTATCTGGAAGTTTACCTCCCACTTGATTTAAGTGATTGTAGCGCCCAGACATTCTAAGCACATGCTCACTAGCTGAGCTATTCTCCTCCATCTTGTTGGCAAAAGAACTTGTCAGAGGTCTCACACCTCTCAACACGGGCATGAGCCTGAAATCCCAATTTCAGCTCCTGGAACATCTCATATGTTCTATGGCGTTCAAAACATCATTGGAATCCTGATTCTAAGCCGTAAAGTATGGTGCACTAAACTATCAGGTAGTCATCAGAATGTGTCTGTCAGGTGTTCACAACATCCACAGACGACGTTGTAGGGGTTTGCACATCGAGCGGTGCATCAAAGACGTAATCCTTCTATGTAGCAGTGAGGACACTCCTCGAACTACAGACCTAGTCCGCATCATTGCTTACAATATCTTTCAACTTAATCTTTCTCTAGGAACGTATTGAAACAGGGAGCTACAACGTGAGCTATTTATCTACAACATATTTGCGAAGACAATTTAGACTATGTTCATGATAATTGAGTTTATCTAATCAAATTATTTAATGAACTCCCACTCAGATAGACATCCCTCTAGTCATCTAAGTGAAACATGATCCGAATCGACTAGGCCGTGTCCGATCATCACGTGAGACGGACTAGTCATCAACGGTGAACATCTCATGTTGATCGTATCTTCTATACGACTCATGTTCGACCTTTCGGTCTTCCGTGTTCCGAGGCCATGTCTATACATGCTAGGCTCGTCAAGTCAACCTAAGTGTATTGCGTGTGTAAATCTGGCTTACACCCGTTGTATTCGAACGTTAGAATCTATCACACCCGATCATCACGCGGTGCTTCGAAACAACGAACCTTCGCAACGGTGCACAGTTAGGGGGAACACTTTTCTTGAAATTTTAGTGAGGGATCATCTTATTTAAGCTACCGTCGTTCTAAGCAAATAAGATGTAAAACATGATAAACATCACATGCAATCGAATAGTGACATGATATGGCCAATATCATTTTGCTCCTTTTAATCTCCATCTTCGGGGCTCCATGATCATCGTTGTCACCGGCATGACACCATGATCTCCATCATCATGATCTCCATCATCGTGTCTTCTTGAAGTTGTCTCGTCATCCATTACTTCTACTACTATTGCTAACGCTTTAGCAATAAAGTAAAGTAATTACATGACGTTTATGTTGACACGCAGGTCATAAATAAATTAAGACAACTCCTATGGCTCCTGCCGGTTGTCATACTCATCGACATGCAAGTCGTGATTCCTATTACAAGAACATGATCAATCTCATACATCACATATATCATTCATCACATCCTTTTGGCCATATCACATCACAAGGCATATGCTGCAAAAACAAGTTAGACGTCCTCTAATTGTTGTTGCAAGTTTTTACGTGGCTGCTATAGGTTTCTAGCAAGAACGTTTCTTACCTACGCGAAAACCACAACGTGATATGCCAATTTCTATTTACCCTTCTTAAGGACCCTTTTCATCGAATCCGATCCGACTAAAGTGGGAGAGACAGACACCTGCTAGCCACCTTATGCAACTAGTGCATGTCAATCGGTGGAACCAGTCTCACGTAAGAGTACGTGTAAGGTCGGTCCGGGCCGCTTCATCCCACGATGCCGCCGAATCAAGATAAGACTAGTAAAGACAAGTAAATTGACAATATCGACGCCCACAACTGCTTTGTGTTCTACTCGTGCATAGAAACTACGCATAGACCTAGCTCATGATGCCACTGTTGGGGATCGTAGCAGAATTTTAAAATTTTCTACGCATCACCAAGATCAATCTATGGAGTAATCTAGCAACAAGGGGAAGGATAGAGCATCTACATACCCTTGTAGATCGCTAAGTGGAAGCGTTCAAGTGAACGGGGTTGATGGAGTCGTACTCGTCGTGATCCAAATCACCGATGATCCTAGTGGCGAACGGACGGCACCTCCGCGTTCAACACACGTACAGCCCGATGACGTCTCCTACGCCTTGATCCAGCAAGGGGAGAAGGAGAGGTTGGGGAAGACTCCATCCAGCAGCAGCACGACGGCGTGGTGGTGGTGGAGGAGCGCGGGACTCCAGCAGGGCTTCACCAAGCACTACGAGAGACGAGGAGGGAGAGGGGTAGGGCTGCGCCAACACGGGAGGAACTTCATGTGTTGGGCTGCCCCTTTGCCTCCACTATATATAGGGGGAGAGGGAGGGCTGCGCCCCACCTAGGGTTTCCTCCCTAGGGGTGGCGGCAGCCCTAGATCACCATTTGGGGTGGCAGCCAAGTGGGGGGGGGGGGAGAGGGAGGCGCACCAGGCATGGGCCTTAGGGCCCATCTGCCCTTAGGGTTTGCCCCCTCTTCTCTCCAGGCGCATGGGCCTTGGTGGGGAGGCGCCCCAGCCCACCTAGGGATGGTCCCTTCCCACTGTTGGCCCATGTATGCCTCCGGGGCTGGTGGCCCCTCCCGGTGGACCCCCGGACCTCTCCGGTGGTCCCGGTACACTACCGGTGATGCCCGGAACACTTCCGATGGCCAAAACCATACTTCCTATATATCAATCTTTACATCCGGACCATTCTGGAACTCCTCGTGACGTCCGGGATCTCATCCATGACTCCGAACAACATTCGGTAACCGCGTACATACTTTCCCTATAACCCTAGCGTCATTGAACCTTAAGTGTGTAGACCCTACGGGTTCGGGAGTCATGTAGTCATGGCCGAGACAACTCTCCGGTCAATAACCAACAACGGGATCTGGATACCCATGTTGGCTCCCACATGCTCCACGATGATCTCATCAGATGAACCATGATGTCGAGGATTCAATCAATCCCGTATTCAATTCCCTTTGTCCAGCGGTATTGTACTTGTCCGAGATTTGATCATCGGTATCCCGATACCTTGTTCAATCTCGTTACCAGCAAGTCTCTTTACTCGTTCCGTAACACATCATCCCATGATCAACTCCTTGATCACATTGTGCACATTATGATGATGTCCTACCGAGTGGGCCCAGAGATACCTCTCCGTTTACATGGAGTGACAAATCCCAGTCTCGATTCGTGCCAACCCAACAGACACTTTTGAAGATACCTGTAGTGTACCTTTATAGCCACCCAGTTACGTTGTGACATTTGGCACACCCAAAGCACTCCTACGGTATCCGGGAGTTGCACAATCTCATGGTCTAAGGAAATGATACTTCACATTAGAAAAGCTTTAGCATACGAACTACACGATCTTTGTGCTAGGCTTAGGATTGGGTCTAGTCCATCACATCATTCTCCTAATGATGTGATCCCGTTATCAACGACATCCAATGTCCATGGTGAGGAAACCGTAACCATCTATTGATCAACGAGCTAGTCAACTAGAGGCTTACTAGGGACATGGTGTTGTCTATGTATCCACACATGTACCTGAGTTTCCTATCAATACAATTCTAGCATGGATAATAAATGATTATCATGAACAATGAAATATATAATAATAACTAATTTATTATTGCCTCTAGGGCATATTTCCAACAATGCTTGCCGTAGGTTGTTCTATAGTTCTTTGTTCGTGCTTTGGCTTCTCTTCTCGCTCTCTTTTGCGAACAGGTTAGCCACGATATATGATAGTCGCTTGCTTCAGCTCCACCTATTACCTTGCCTTTCCTATAAGCTTAAATAGTCTTGATCACGAGGGTGCAAGATTGCTGAGTCCCCGTGGCTCACAGATTACTTGCAAACCAGATGCAGGGCCCGATGACTCCGTTCCAGATGATGCGCTTGAGCTCAAGTGGGAGTTCGACGAAGACTCACGCTGTTACTATGTGTCTTTCCCTGATGATCAGTAGTGGTGCCCAGTTGGGGCGATCGGGATCGTGTCGCATGTTGGGGTTGATCTTTTATTTTGGTACCATAGTTGGACCATCAGTGATTGGATGTTTGTAATGCTATTTATGTACTTTGTGTGACGTGGTGAGTGTAAGCCAACTATGTACCTTTCCCCTAATTATATTTTTTACATGGGTTGTTGTGAAGATTACCTGGGGGCAGAAGCCGACGACTGGCCAACTCTTAGATTGCCTTCTATGGCTAAGTGAGAGTGTTAAAGCCTTATAGTCCGATTGCCTGGTTCGTTGCGCTGAACACCTCCCTTGAAGGACCCAAAATTAGGGTAAAGAGTGCTCAGGTTTATCTCGAACACCCCAGTACTAGTTACATGGGGGTAGAAGCCGACGACTGGCCAACTCTCAGGTTTTATAAACGGCCGCACAGAAGGTAATATTTTAAATTAAAAAAGTGTCGTATGGCGCAAATGAACTTGTTTCACATTACAGGATCACATGAGCATGTTCATTCAAAAATTACATCCTTGGCACATTCATCCGCCACAAGGCGGGAACCCTTCAGGACACTCTCATAGTACATCTCGGGGCAGCGATGCTCCTTGCCCTCCGGCGGCCCCTCCTTTACAAGCTTCACGGCGTCCAGCTTCGCCTAGTGCACCTTCGCCCGGGCAAAGTCCCTGCGCGCACCCTCAGTGCAGACGGATCGCTTTATGACTTCAAGCCGTGGGCAGGCGTCGATGAGCCGCCTTACCAGACCGAAGTAGGTGCCGGACAGGGGCTCGCCAGGCCATATCCGGACTATAAGGCCCCTCATGACTTGTTCGTCCGCCTTGTGAAGCTCGACCAACTGCTTCAGCTGGTCACTCAAGGGCACGGGGTGTTCGGTCCCAGTATACTGAGACCAGAACAACTTCTCTGTCGAGCTCCCCTCCCCAGCTCGGTAAAACTCCGCGGCATCCAGTACACTGCGGGGAAGATCTGCAAACGCTCCGAACTCAGGTAAGAAAAAGGAAAGTCTCCTTCACGTCCTTGCTTTGCATAATGAATGCCTTACCCGCTGCTATCTTCTTCACCGCGTCAATCTCCTGGAGGGCCTTGTGGGCTTCGGCCTTGGTGCTCCGGACACTTTCAAGCGCCTGCGCGAGCTCAGACTCTCGCGTCTTAGAGTCAAGCTCCAAGGACTCGTGCTTTTTGGCAAGAGCCTTGAGTTCTTGCTGCACCTCGCCTACTCGGGCTTATTGCTTCTCCCGTCCAATGCACTCCTTGGCCGCTTTGTCTTCGGCCTCGGATAGTGCCTTCTTCAGGGTCGCCACTTTGGTTGTGGCCCCTGGCAAATCCATGATGATCCTATTACTTCACACCCAAATTCTTTTTAACTATATAGACAGGGGTATTTCTTACCTTTGCTCTCCTTGAGCTGCCTCTTGGTAAGGCCGAGCTCGTCCTCGGACTGCTTCAGGTCCTGTTTCAGCGTAGAGACATCCGCAGTATGTGCGACAGCGGCCAACAGTGAAGCCTGCACATACACATAGACATTTTTCTGATTAGACTCCTAACTTATCATTTGATCCTCTATTCGGCCTTTCTTTGCGAACACTGAACAGAGCATCAGGGGCTATTGTCCATGCGGTAATATTTTCCTATATTTTCATTGCTTACCTCAAAGCCTGTTAGGAGGCTGGCACAAGCTTCGGTCAGTCCGTTTTTGGCGGACTGAACTTTCTCAGTCACCGCACTCATGATAGTGCGGTGCTCTTCGTCGATGGAAGCGCCGCGGAGCGCTTCAAGCAGGTTGTCCGGTGCCTCTAGATGGACAGAGGACACCGGCACGGGCGGCTTGCCCCCCTTAATGGGGATCGCCTACCGAATTCCGGAACCACTGGAGTTTCCAAGGCAGTATTCGGTTGGGGGCCGAACTTGGAGCCCGTGGGGACTTTGCTCCCTTTGCACCCAGGGTCCGGAAGGTCGCCTCGAGGCGCCCCCAGGACTACCTGTAACACCCCGGATATAATTTACCTAATATGTACTCCAACTCTTGCCGTTTCCGGTGCTAAGTTATTTTATTTCCTCGGTTTCGGGTTTTTGTCTCCGTGTGTTGTTGCCATTGTCATGCATCTCATATCATGTCATCATGTGCATTGCATTTGCATACGTGTTCGTCTCATGCATCCGAGCATTTTCCCCGTTGTCCGTTTTGCATTCCGGCGCTCCTATCTCCTCCGGTGGTCCTTTCTACCTTCTTTTTGTGTGTGGGTGTTAAACATTTCCGGATTGGACCGAGACTTGCCAAGCGGCCTTGGTTTACTACCGGTAGACCGCCTGTCAAGTTTCGTACCATTTGGACTTCGTTTGATGCTCCAATAGTTAACCGAGGGACCGAGAAGGCCTCGTGTGTGTTGCAGCCCAACACCCTTCCAATTTGGCCCAAAACCCACCAAAACCCTCTCCATCATCTAGAGCGTTCGATCACGATCGCGTGGCCGAAAACCGCTCCTCATTTGGACTCTCCTAGCTCCTCCTATGTTTATAAATAGCACCCCCTCCGAAATCCACGGTTCTTCTCCCCCGAAACCCTAAAATCCCCTCTCTGCGTGCCGGACATTGTCCGCCCATGCCGGACACCTCTGCGCCGATGCCCGCAACCAACCGGACGCCGACACATGGCGGGCGCCACCCCACGCCCACATCGCCGCCGCTCCAGCCCGGGAGGCCCAGGTCGGGCCCCCGAGGCCCATCGCCACCCACCGCCGCCCGGTGTCTTCCTCCCCGTGCCCGGTACGCCACATCGTCACCCGGCGCTGCCTCCGGCCGGACTCCGGCGCCGCCCCGCCGCCCCTGTCACCGGCTGCCGCGGACGCTCTCGCC
>NC_041380.1:388700926-388781207 GCF_002162155.2 Triticum dicoccoides
CTAAAATCCCCTCTCTGCGTGCCGGACATTGTCCGCCCATGCCGGACACCTCTGCGCCGATGCCCGCAACCAACCGGACGCCGACACATGGCGGGCGCCACCCCACGCCCACATCGCCGCCGCTCCAGCCCGGGAGGCCCAGGTCGGGCCCCCGAGGCCCATCGCCACCCACCGCCGCCCGGCGTCTTCCTCCCCGTGCCCGGTACGCCACATCGTCACCCGGCGCTGCCTCCGGCCGGACTCCGGCGCCGCCCCGCCGCCCCTGTCACCGGCTGCCGCGGACGCTCTCGCCGCCCGCCGCCGCGACGCCGACCGGCCTCGCACTCGCCTCCCCTCGCCCAGATCCGGCCACCCCAGCTTCCCGGCGGCCGCACGCAGCTTCTCCGGCGAGCTACAGTGTTCCCCGACCAACCTCGACTTCCGCGCCGATTCGGATTTGGATCTGAGGATTTTGGATCGGTTGACTTTTGTCCCAAACCTTAATTATATTGCATTTTTCATCATGCTATATATCCGCATCCGTAGCTCCGTTTTGGGCGTGTAGCATATCAAAATGTTCGGCCCAGAGAGCACATCATTTCATCTCATTGCATCATTTTCATTTGAGTTCATCTTGATGCCCGAAATGCTGTTTGAAGAGAGCTATTTGAGTTAATTGTCAGATCTGCTGCACCAAATAGCTATTTGTCATTTTTGCCATGATTATTGTGTGCATGATATGCTCCTGAGCTCTACATGTGTTTTGTTATATGCTTTGCCATCTTTACAGAGGTGCTATCCATGTATTTTTGTAACATGTGTGGTGACTAGCACAAGCTTGCAAAGTAGTGCATTCGTTAATGCTGATTTCAGGGACTTAGAATTTCTCCAAGTCCTTGATCTGTTTTTATCAATATGCCATATGTTCATGTTGTTTCCTAGTGATCCGTGCCTCTTTTGAGGATGACCAGTAAGGATGATTTGTTAATATTGTGGTGCTCTATTCATCCATGTCTTTGTTTGCAATTATAGATCACCCTATCTTGAGTCAATCAAGCTCTACTTTTGCTATTTCGTAATTCCTGGCAGATTGTCTACTTGTTAGGATTTTGCTGAGGATGTTGTTGTTGATCCGTGCTTGCTATGTTGTTGTTCTTGCCATGTCTAGCTTATATAATATGTATTCGTGATGGGTGTATGCTTAGTTTGTCATGCCTTTCTCTGTAGTGAGTGCATCGAGCTCGTGAACATGCCTACTCGTTAAGATATTTGCATGCTCCAGTTTTTCTCTAATTCTGTAACCTGATTATGTTTTTGCCATGTTCACATGCTTGCAATTGTATTTTCTGATCCCTTTTGGCTCAAGGTCACTAAGGGACTTTTGTTAAGCTCTTTGAGTAGCTCGATGTCATGCCTTGTTTTGCCATGTTAAGTTCCTGTAGCATATAGTTTTCATGCTCCAAAGTGTGCTACCTGATCTGAAATTCCAGACTTGTGTAAATTTCACCAATTCTGAAACCTGTTTACCAATTGCACTTTTGCCATGCTTGTTTGAACCTGTTAATGGATGAATTGGCCATAGCTCAGTGTTCATCTTTTGTCAAGCATTATGAGTGGATCCTTGCCATGTATTTTGTTGCCATGTTTGAGTGTTGTAGCATAATTATCGTGACGCATTTAGATGGCTACTTGCTGTTTATCGCAGACCGGTGCCATATTTGTTTTGCTTGCCATTTCCAAACCGTGCATCCGATTCCGGTGATCTTTATATCGATTTCAACCAAAATCACCTCACCTTTCCAGTGGCACTCTTGGATTTCCAAGTTGAGGCCAGGTTCAATCATTCCTTGTCAAATCTTGCATATGCATCACATATCGCATCCCGCATAGCATACCATGTTTGCATCATGTTGTTTGAGATTTGCACGTGGTTAATTGTGTTCCTCTTCCTTGTTTGTCTTGTTTGGGTAGAGCCGGGAGACGAGTTCGCTAACGAGGAGCCCGTTGAGTTTTCTTTCGAGGATCCAGTCAACTCTGACAACTTTGCAGGCAAGATGATCATACCCTCGAAATCACTTCTATGTTTGCTTTGCTAAATCACTTCTATGTTTGCTTTGCTAGATGCTCGCTCTTTTGCTATGCCTATGCTACGATGCCTACCACTTTCTTATCATGCCTCCCAAATTGCCATGTCAAACCTCTAACCCACCATGTCCTAGCAAACCGTTGATTGGCTATGTTACCGCTTTGCTCAACCCCTCTTATAGCGTTGCTAGTTGCAAGTGAAGATTGGAGACCGTTCCTTGTTGGAACATTATTTTTCTTGTTGGGATATCACTATATTATCTTGTTATCTTAATGCATCTATATACTTGATAAAGGGTGGAAGGCTCGGCCTTTTGCCTAGTGTTTTGTTCCACTCTTGCCGCCCTAGTTTCCGTCATATCGGTGCTATGTTTCCGGATTTTGCGTTCCTTACGCGGTTGGGTGATAATGGGAACCCCTTGACAGTTCGCCTTGAATAGAACTCTTCCAGCAATGCCCAACCTTGGTTTTACCAGTTGCCACCTAGCCTCTTTTTCCCTTGGGTTTCCGGAGCCCAAGGGTCATCTTATTTAAACCCCCCGGGCCAGTGCTCCTCTGAGTGTTAGTCCAAACTAGAGCCCCTTGCAGCGCCACCTCGGGAAACTCGAGGGCTGGTTTTAGTTGTACGGATTGCTTATCCGAGTGTGCCCTAAGAACGAGTTATGTGCAGCTCCTATCGGGATTTGTCAGCACATTCAGGCGGTGTTGCTGGATTTGTTTTAACTTGTCGAAGTTGTCTTGTAGAACCGGGATGCCGAGTCTGATCGGAATGTCTCGGGAGAAGGTATATCCTTCGTTGACCGTGAGAGCTTGTCATGGGCTAAGTTGGGACTCCCCTGCAGGGATTTGAACTTTCGAAAGCTGTGCCCGCGGTTATGGGCAGATGGGAATTTGTTAATGTCCGGTTGTAGATAACTTGAACCTTAACTTAATTAAAATGAATCAACTATGTGTGTAACCGTGATGGTCTCTTCTCGGCGGAGTCCGAGATGTGAACACGGTGTTGGAGTAATGCTTGCCGTAGGTTGTTCTATAGTTCTTTGTTCGTGCTTTGCCTTCTCTTCTTGCTCTCTTTTGCGAACAGGTTAGCCACCATATATGCTAGTCGCTTGCTGCAGCTCCACCTATTACCTTGCCTTTCCTATAAGCTTAAATAGTCTTGATCGCGAGGGTGCAAGATTGCTGAGTCCCCGTGGCTCACAGATTACTTCCAAACCAGATGCAGGGCCCGATGACTCCGTTCCAGATGATGTGCTTGAGCTTAAGTGGGAGTTCAACGAAGACTCATGCCGTTACTATGTGTCTTTCCCTAATGATCAGTAGTGGTGCCCAGTTGGGGCGATCGGGACCGTGTCGCATGTTGGGGTTGATCTTTTATTTTGGTACCGTAGTCGGACCATGAGTGATTGGATGTTTGTAATGCTATTTATGTACTTTGTGTGACATGGTGAGTGTAAGCCAACCATGTACCTTTCCCCTTATTATCTTTTTACATGGGTTGTTGTGAAGATTACCTTACTTGTGACATTGCTTTCAATGCGGTTATGCCTCTAAGTCATGCTCCGACACATAGGAGATATAGCCGCATCAAGGGCGTTACACTACCTCCCCTTGGCCCGGTGCCCGTTGAGACAACACCTCGACATTGTCTGCAGGGCAAGGGGCGGAGGCGGTCGGAAGTGAATCTCTATTCATATCTGACGAGTCCAAAGAACCGCCTGACGATACGTCGATACGGGCTGCATAATCATATTCGGCATAAGTAGAAGTAGTGCAATAAAACATACCATTAATTACTATGGTATCTAGACACTTACGACTTCGCCAGGGGCTTGTCCCTGGGGAACCACTCGTCGTCGCTGTGGGCGGCCGTAGTGGAGCAGTCCGGATGGAGGGTCCTCCCATTCTTGGACCCTTCGGCCTCCCCGGTTGGGTCGACCTTCCTTTTCTTGTCTCCCCCGGCTGGGGGGGATAACTTTCCTCCTCCTCCTCCTCATTTTCGTGGGAGGAGTGCGCGTCGGAGTCATCGGACGATGAGTCCGATACAACCTTGTGTCGGAGACCCTTTCGGGTCCCCGTGGCCTTCTTCTTGGTCTTCTTCACCGACACCTCATAAGGTGCTGGAGCCAGCATCTCCGCCAGGAGAGCATTTGCAGGATCTTCAGGCAGCGGGGCTGGGCAATCGAGCTGCTCCGCTGTCTTTATCCAGTCCTGTTAATGACATGGAAGCTTAGACCCCGCACATAATTTAAACCGGGGCAAATGAATACCCCGTGAAATATAAAAACTTACCGGATTGGCGCGACGCTTTGCGTTGAGTCCGCGGTCCTCAGAGAGTGAAGGAGGTACCTCGGCGCCCTTGAACGGCACCCTCCAGACGTCCTCGTGCGTCATGTCATAGAGCTCTCGCAGCGTCTGGTGCTTGGCCGGGTCAAACTCCCACAAATTGAATGCCCGTTGTTGGCACGGGAGGATCCAGTGAAAGAGCATGACCTGGACCACGTTGACGAGCTTGATTTTCTTGCTCATCATGTTCCTGATGCAGGTCCGGAGTCCGGTCAGCTCTATCGAAGAACCCCAGGACAGGCCCTTCTCTTTCCAGGAGGTGAGCCACGTGGGGATTCTGGATCGAAATTTGGGGGCCGCCACCCAGTTGGTGTCGCGTGGCTCGGTGATATAGAACCACCCAATTGCCACCCCTTTATGGTATCCACATAGGTGCCCTCAAGCCAGGTGACGTTAGGCATTTTGCCCACCATGGCACCTCCGCACTCTGCTTGCTGGCCGACCACCACCTTCGGTTTAACATTGAAGGTTTTCAGCCACAGGCCAAAGTGGGGCCTGATGCGGAGGAAGGCCTCGCACATGACGATAAACGCCGAGATGTTGAGGATGAAGTTGGGGGCCAGATCATGAAAATCCAGCCCGTAGTAGAACATGAGCCCGCGGGCAAACGGGTGGAGGGGAAATCCCAATCCGCGGACGAAATGGGTGATAAAAACTACCCTCTCATGGGGTTCGGGCGTAGGGACGATCTGCCCTGCATCTGGCAGCCGGTGCGCGATATCCGCGGCCAGATGTTCGGCTGCCCACAACTTTGTGATGTGCTCCTCCATGACGGAGGAGACCATCCACTTGCCTCCTGCTCCGGACATGCTTGGAGTGGTTTGAGAAGAAGAACGCGAGCTTGGGCGCTAGAGCTCGAGTGTGCGGGAATGGGTAAGCAAGGAGGAAGAAGGCATGGGTGAAAAGAGTGAATCATTGTCCCTTTATAAGGGCGGAAGAGGCGATGCGTCTCCCCACTTGCCTGGTAAAACCGCTTATTCCCCAGGCGCCGTAATTGATGGCGCAGTTGGGTTACCCACGTCCGTATTGATGAGAATCCCGTAATAAGGGGGACATGATCTCTGCTTCGACAAGACATGTCGAGAAAACCACCCCATGTTATGTGCGGTGCTGGTTGAGAAAAACGGTTCGAATAATGACCGAGCCATGACATAACGTCGTGCTATCAGAACGCATCAGCAGATTAGACTTGTGCAAATATTATTCTCTCTGCGGTAGTATGTGGAACTTGTTTTGCAGAGCCGGACACTATCCTTGTGTTCAGAATCTTCTATGGAGTATTCGGAGGAGGAACCCGCCTTGCAATGCCGAAGACAAAACTACGCGCCGGACTCATCGTCATTGAAGCCTGGTTTAGGGGCTACTGAGGGAGTCCTGGATTAGGGGGTCTCCGGACAGCCGGACTATATCCTTTGGCCGGACTGTTGGACTATGAAGATACAAGATTGAAGACTACGTCCCGTGTCCGGATGGGACTCTCCTTGGCGTGGAAGGCAAGCCAGGCAATACGGATGTGTAGATCTCCTCCCTTGTAACCGACTCTGTGTAACCCTAGCCCCCTCCGGTGTCTATATAAACTGGAGGGTTTAGTCCGTAGGACAACATACAATCATACCATAGGCTAGGTTCTAGGGTTTAGCCTCTATGATCTCGTGGTAGATCAACTCTTGTAATACTCATATCATCAAGAACAATCAAGCAGGACATAGGGTATTACCTCCATCAAGAGGGCCCGGACCTGGGTAAACATCGTGTCCCTTGCCTCCTGTTACCATCGGCCTTAGACGCACAGTTCGGGACCCTCTACCCGAGATCCGCCGGTTTTGACACCGACAGTGTATGAGATTGATCATGTTCTCATAATAGGAATCATGACTTGCATGTCGATGAGTATGACAACCGGTAGGAGCCATAGGAGTTGTCTTATACGTCCAAATGTATCTACTTTTCCAAACACTTTTGCCCTTGTTTCAGACTCTAACTTGCATGATTTGAATGGAACTAACCCAAACTGACGTTGTTTTCAGCAGAATTCCCATGGTGTTATTTTTTTGCAGAAATAGAAGTTCTCGGAATGACCTGAAAATCCACGGAGACATGTTCTGGAATTAATAAAAAATAATGGCGAAAGAATCAGCATCAGGGGGCCCACACCATGTCCACGAGGGTGCAGGGCGCCCCCTGCCTGGTGGGCCCCCTGAGACTCCACCGGCGTCAACTCCAACTCTATATATTTATGTTCGGGGAGAAAAAAATAGGAGAGAAGGATTCATCGCGTTTTACGATACGGAGCCACCGCCAAGCCCTAATCTTCATCGGGAGGGCTGATCTGGAGTCCGTTCGGGGCTCCGGAAAGGGGAATCCGTCGCCATCGTCATCATCAACCTTCCTCTATCACCAATTTCATGATGCTCTCTGCCGTGCGTGAGTAATCCCATCGTAGGCTTGCTGGACGGTGATGGGTTCGATGAGATATACCATGTAATCGAGTTAGTTTTGTTAGGGTTTGATCCGTAGTATCCATTATGTTCTAAGATTGATGTTGCTATGACTTTGCTATGCTTAATGCTTGTCACTAGGGCCCGAGTGCCATGATTTCAGATCCGAACCTATTAGGTTTTCATGAATATATGTGAGTTCTTGATCCTATCTTGCAAGTCAATATTCACCTACTATGTGTTATGATCCGGTAACCCCGAAGTGACAATAATCAGGACCACTCTCGGTGATGACCGTAGTTTGAGGAGTTCATGCATTCACTAAGTGTTAATGCTTTGGTCCGGTACTCTATTAAAAGGAGGCCTTAATATCCCTTAGTTTCCAATAGGACCCCGCTGCCACGGGAGGGTAGGACAAAAGATGTCATGCAAGTTCTTTTCCATAAACACGTATGACTATATTCGGAATACATGCCTACACTACATTGATGAACTGGAGCTAGTTCTGTGTCACCCTATGTTATAACTATTGCATGAAGAATGGCATCCGACATAATTATCCATCATTGATCCATTTCCTACGAGCTTTTCACATATTTATCTTTGCTTAGTTACTTTTTCGTTGCCACTGTTACGATTGCTACAAAAACTACTACTGTTACTTTTGCCACCGTTACCGTTACTTCCATACTACTTTGCTACTAAATACTTTGTTGCAGATATTAAGTCTTTCAGGTGTGGTTGAATTGACAACTCAACAGCTAATACTTGAGAATATTCTTTGGTTCCCCTTGTGTCAAATCAATAAATTTGGGTTGAATACTCTACCCTCGAAAACAGTTGCGATCCCCTATACTTGTGGGTTACCAAGACCATTTTCTAGCGCCGTCGCCGGGGAGCATAGCTCTATTATTTGAGTCACTTGGGATTTATATATGTTGATCACTATGAGGAACTTGAAATATGAAAGAACCAAGATTTTTCCCTCAACTACGAGGGGAGGTAAGGAACTACCATCTTGCTCTGCACTTGATTCTCCTTCTGTTTTGAGTAAACTTGCAACACCTACTCCTGCTATTGATTCTGGTATGTCGCATGTTATTAATGATGCCACTTCTGCTATGCATGATGCTTATGATGAAACTACTTCTATGCTTGATAATACTGTGCCATTAGGTGAATTTCTTGATGAACAACTTGCTAGGGTTAGAGAGAATGAAATTATTGGAACAGATAATTTTGATGAAAGTGATGATGAAGATTCTCCCCCTAGATATGAATTGCCTGATGTGCCTGAGGGTTATGTTATGGATGAAGAAACTACTATAGATCTTTTTGCTTGCGAAGATAGATATGATCTTAAGAAATTGTTAGCTAAGCTGAAAGAAAAGTCTTTGAATGCTAGAATGAAATATGACCCTGCTTTTGCTACTTCACATATCTGTATTTCTGATAAGGATTATGATTTCTCTGTCGATCCCGAGTTAATTACTTTGGTTGAATCTGATCCTTTTTATGGCTATGAATCTGAAACTGTTGTGGCACATCTTAGTAAACTGAATGCTATAGCCACCCTATTCACTCATGAGGAAAAATTCGTTACTACTATATCCTTAAGTTATTTCTGTTCTCATTAAAGGGCGGTGCTAAAACATGGTTTAATTCTCTTGCTCCTGGTTGTGTGCGTAGTCCCCAGGATATGATTTATTACTTCTCTGCTAAATATTTCCCCGCTCATAAGAAACAAGCTACCTTAAGGGAAATATATAATTTTGTGCAAATTGAAGAAGGGAGTCTCCCACAAGCTTGGGGGAGGCTTCTCCGATTACTTAATGCTTTGCCTGATCATCCTCTCAAGAAAAATGAAATACTTGATATCTTTTATAATGGACTAACCGATGCTTCCAGCGACCACCTGGATAGTTGTGCTGGTTGTGTTTTCAGGGAAAGAACTGTTGAGCAAGCTGAATTGCTATTGAATAATATATTGAGTAATGATAATGATTGGACACTTCTTGAACCAACTCCTAAGCCAACTCCGAATAAAATGGGTATTCTATTTCTCAGTCCTGAAGATATGCAAGAGGCAAAGAAATCTACGAAAGAAAAGGGTATTAAAGCTGAAGATGTTAAGAATTTACCACCTATTGAAGAAATACATGGTCTTAATAACCCGACACAGGTAGTAAAGGTAAATTATCTCTATAAATTTGATGAAGGTGATATTCCTCGTAATAAGTCTGCTAGCCAATGCTTGGATGAGTTTGATAATTTTATTGTTAAACAAGAAAACTTCAATGCTTGTGTTGGTAGACAATTGAAACATAATGCTTATATGATTGAACACTTGAGTGATTATATGTCTAGAGTTAAAGGTGACCTTAAACTTATTAGTAAACATGCTTCTATGGTTACCACTCAGGTAGAACAAGTGCTTAAAGCACAAGATGATTTTCTCAATGAATTAAATAATAAGAAAAATGATAGTGCTGTTCGAGTTGTGACTAGAGGGGGTAAAATGACTCAGGAACCTTTGTATCCTGAGGGCCACCTTAAGAGAGTTGAGCAAGATTCTCAGAGAACTAATGTTGATGCACCTAGTCCTTCTAAGAAGAAGAAAAAGAAAAACGATAGGACTTTGCATGCTTCTAGTGAACTTGTTGTTGACACACCTAAGAATCCCAATGATATTTCTATTTCTGATGTTGAAACACTATTTGGTAATGAACATGAACCTATTGATAATGTTAATGATGATGTTCATGATGATGCTCAACCTATCAATAACAATGATGTAGAGGATGAACCTGTTGTTGATCTTGATAACCCACAATCAAAGAATCAACGTTATGATAAGAGAGACTTCGTTGCTAGGAAGCACGGTAAGGAAAGAGAACCATGGGTTCAGAATCCCATGCCTTTTCCTCCTAAACCATCCAAGAAAAAGGATGATGAGGATTTTGAGCGCTTTGCTGAAATGATTAGACCTATCTTTTTGCGTATGTGTTTGACTGATATGCTTAAAATGAATCCTTATGCTAAGTATATGAAAGATATTGTTAAAAATAAAAGAAAGATACCGGAAGCTGAAATTTCCACCAATGCTTGCCAATTATACTTTTAAAGGTGGAATACCTAAGAAACTAGGAGATCCAGGAGTACCAACCATACCATGCTCCATTAAAAGAATCTATGTTAAAACTGCTTTATGTGATCTTGGAGCCGGCGTTAGTGTTATGCCTCTCTCTTTATATCGTAGACTTGATTTGAATAAGTTGACACCTACTGAAACATCTTTGCAAATGGCTGATAAATCAACTGCTATACCCGTCGGTATCTCTGAGGATGTGCCTGTTGTGGTTGCAAACATTACTATTTTAACGGACTTTCTTATTCTTGATATTCCCGAGGACGAAAGTATGTCGATTATCCTTGGTAGACCCTTTTTGAATACTGCAAGGGCTGTTATTGATTGCAACAAAGGCAATGTCACTTTTCATGTTAATGGTAATGAGCATACATTACACTTTCCGAGGAAACAACCTAAAGTCCACAGTATCAATTCTATTGGAAAAATTTCAATGATTACTATTGGATGTTTTGAATCCCCTCTTCCTATTGTCAAGAATAAATATGATATTCTTATTGTTGGGCACATGCACATCCGCGTTGAGGTAACCTAGTGTTATTCGAAAATTCTCCGGTTTCATGTTATTCATAAGGAGTTTGCTAACAAGACTTGATCAACCTTGTTAGTGGATTCCTTTTCATGAGCATGAGATGGATGAAGTTAGAAAGCACAACTCTCTGTACCCTCCTTTTACTTTCTTTTATTTAGATTAAATAAAGAAAAAAGTATTTTCTGTCTGCTTTCTGAATTATCCTTGCAATAAAAATACCCTGAAAATAAAAGTTCTCCAAATGTCCTGAAAATGAAATATGATTTTTTGTAGAATATTTAAGAATTACTGGCACTGAGAACACACCAGGGGGCCCACCATTTGGCCATGAGGGTGTAGAGCGCGCCCACCCCCCTAGGGCGCGTCCCCTGCCTCGTGGACCCCCTCCACTTATTCCAGCACCCACTCACTTCGTCTTCCTCCTGAAAAAATCCTCCCATAGCTCAAACCCGTGTTCTAGCTCATCTTGCTGCCATTTTCGATCTCCTTGCTCAAAGCTCCATTCACAAAACTGTTTGAGGAGATTGTTCTTCGGTATGTGACTCCTCCATTGGTCCAATTAGTTTTTATTCTAGTGCGTTATTTACTGCAAATTTTTCCTATTAGGGTGACACTGTTCTTGAGCTTGCATGTCAAATTTGTATGGTCCAAAGTAGTTTTAATGCATGATATGGCCTCTAGGCACTTGTAGGAGTAGTTTCTATCAATTTGTTGAGTTTGGTTCACTTTTATTTTGAGTCACTAAAAATTTCAGAAATTTCTGGAGGGAGAAAATGTTGAAGAGATTGTTGAGAGGCTCTTCGAGCCGAAGCTCGAAGGATAAGCAGAATGAGGAGAATAAAAAGCTCAAATACAATCTTCCTCGCACTGCGGAGGTTCGGCCGTGCGAATGGCCTTGTGATGCGTTCTTAAGAACCGCTGGAATTTACGATGATTTCTATTACTTTGCTGAGAATGCAGGCCTCACCGACTTCCTACACGACCAGCGCGAGCAGTATCTCTTACTCACTAATATTTTCGTGCAAAATTTTTATTTCCATGCTAAGAAATCACCACCTTCAGTGGAGTTTCACTTATATGATGAGGTTAAGGAGATGTCACTCCATGATTTTTGTCGGCTCTGCAAGATACCCTTTGAGGGCAGCATCGAGGAACCACATCATAGTGATGTGGATGGGTTTATTGATAGAAATGCTGTAGGAGAAACTAGGAAAGTTTCCGATGCAAGAATTACTAGTATACATTTTCCTGTTCTACGTTACTTTGCGATATTTGCTAGTAGTTGCTTAATTGGTCGCGAGAATAGTGTAAATCTTTGTGCTCCTGATATTGTCATTTTGCGCCATGCTTTGTTTCGGGATACAACTTTCAGCTTAGGCTCTATTGTTGCTAAACGATTAAGTCTAAACCATACAAAGGGCCCCATATTTGGAGGCATCTTTGCTTCATGCCTTGCTGAACACTTTGAGATACCTATTAGGCATTATGAGAAAGAGGAAAAGTTGCTGCCCCCTGTTTTTCTAGATTATAAGAGTATGGTAGCACATGATTTTATTGTTAAAAATAAGAAGAAGATGCTTAAGTATAATTTGATATTTGATAAAACTCACTGTAAGACTATTACCTTGCCTGCACCCTCGTTGTTTAACATACTTTTAGGCACATACCTCATCTTGCCAGAGGCCATTTATGCATACTGGAGGCTGGCACAAGTCCCAGAGCCTGAACCTGAGCCACCACTTGACCCTTATCGACAGTTTGTTTATCAGTGGGATCCGGAGGAGATTGCCAACCAGTGGCACCCTGAGGACCCTCCTCAGTACACCGGAGAGAGTAGCTTCGATCAGTGGCCATAGACCAACTTAGGCCAAAAGCCTAAGTTTGGGGGAGTACGTATTTCTCACCGACATTACATTCATGTTCACACACTCATTCTAGTTGTTGGTGCTCATACTTTTTCATTGTACCATCCATGCTAGTTTATTTTCTTTGCTAAGCCTTCTTCTTGTGTGTTCGAAAAAACCTTAAGAAAAACCAAAAAAAATTAGTTATAGCTTTTAGCTAGTTTACTTTCCATGCATGCAGTAGTAGTAATTAAAAGAAAACCCAAAAAGATTTCTCGTTCTTCTTTTGCTTGTTGGGAGCTTTCTTGTGTAAATAGTTTTATTTATTTTCTTGTTCTTTGGGGGTCGAGAGGAGAAGACCATGATGAAAATGTTGAGTGGCTCTCATATGCATTATTGTTGATTTAACCAAGAGCCCATATTACCTTGTCTTCTCCCTTGTATTAAATGCTTGCAGATTCTAGCTTAGTCCAATGCACATGCACTATTATTATTATCCACACCGTTCGGTCGTGCGAGTGAAAGGCAATAATGACGATATATGATGGACTGATTGAGATGAGAGAAGCTGGTATGAACTCGACCATCTTGTTTTTGTAAATATGATTAGTTCATCGTTCCTGATTCAGCCTATTATGAATGAAACATGTCTGCAATGACAATTAGAGATTATAGTTGCCCATGCCATGCTTAATTAGCTAGGAGTTTATAATAGTTTACCTTGCGTGCCAACATGCTATTAAAATGGTTGTGATGTGGTATGATAGGGTGGTATCCTCCTTTGAATGATTCGAGTGGCTTGACTTGGCACATGTTCACGCATGTAGTTGAAACAAAATCAACATAGCCTCCACGATATTTATGTTCATGGTGATTTATATCCTACTCATGCTTGCACTCATTGTTGATTAATCTAAATTCATGTTCATGACTGTTTTCGCTCTCTAGTTGGTCGCTTCCCAGTCTTTTTCTAGCCTTCACTTGCACTAAGAGGGAATACTGCTTGTGCGTCCACTTCCATAAACCCCCAAAGTTATTCCACATGAGTCCACCATACCTTCCTATAAGCGGTATCTACCTGCCGTTCCAAGTAAATTTGTATGTGCCAAACTCTAAACCTTCAAATGAAATTCTGCTTTGTATGCTCAAATAGCTCATGTATCAACTAGGGCTGTCTATATCTTCCATGCTAGGTGGGTTATTCTCACGATGAGAAGACTCCGCTCATCACTCACGAGAAAATGGTTGGTAACCGGGATGCCCAGTCCCATGCTCAAATCAAAATGATTGCAAAGAAAACTCCCCTAGGATTGTTGTTAGTTGGAGGCTGATACGTCTCCAACGTATCTATAATTTTTGATTGTTCCATTCTATTATATTATCAACCTTGGATGTTTTATATGCATTTATATGCTATTTTATATGATTTTTGGGACTGACCTATTAACCTAGAGCCCAGTGCCAGTTTCTGTTTTTTTCCTTGTTTTAAAGTATCGCAGAAAAGGAAAATCAAACGGAGTCCAATTGACCTGAAACTTCACGGAACTTATTTTTGGACCAGAAGAAGCCCACGGAGCATCGGATATGGACCAGAAGAGTCCCGGGCTGTCCATGAGGGTGGGGGGCGCGCCCACCCCCTGGGCGCGCCCCCTGCCTCGTGGATAGCCCGAAGATCCCCTGATCAACTTCTTTTGCCTATATATGTCCATATACCCTAAAAACTTCGGGGAGCAAAATAGATCGGGAGTTCCGCCACCAGAAGCCTCCGTAGCCACCGAAAACTAATCTAGACCCGTTTCGGCACCCTGTCGGAGGGGGAAATCCCTCTCCGGTGGCCATCTTCATCATCCCGGCGCTCTCCATGACGAGGAGGGAGTAGTTCTTCCTTGGGGCTGAGGGTATGTACCAGTAGCTATGTGTTTGATCTCTCTCTCTCTCTCTCTCGTGTTCTTGAGGAGGTACGATCTTGATGTATCGCGAGCTTTGCTATTATAGTTGGATCTGATGTTTCTCCCCCTCTACTCTCTTGTAATGGATTGAGTTTTCCCTTTGGAGTTGTCTTATCGGATTGAGTCTTTAAGGATTTGAGAACACTTGATGTATGTCTTGCATGTGCTTATCTATGGTGACAATGGGATATCACGTGATCCACTTGATGTATGTTTTGGTGATCAACTTGTGAGTTCCATGACCTCGTGAACTTATGCATAGGGGTTGGCACACGTTTTCTTCTTGACTCTGCGGTAGAAACTTTGGGGCACTCTTTGAAGTTCTTTGTGTTGGTTGAATAGATGAATCTGAGATTGTGTGATGCATATCGTATAATCATACCCACGGATACTTGAGGTGACATTGGAGTATCTAGGTGACATTATGGTTTTGGTTGATTTGTGTCTTAAGGTGTTATTCTAGTACGAACTCTATGATAGATCGAACGGAAAGAATAGCTTCATATTATTTTACTACGGACTCTTGAATAGATCGATCAGAAAGGATAACTTTGAGGTGGTTTCGTACCCTACCATAATCTCTTCGTTTGTTCTCCGCTATTAGTGACTTTGGAGTGACTCTTTGTTGTATGTTGAGGGATAGTTATATGATCCAATTATGTTATTATTGTTGAGAGAACTTGCACTAGTGAAAGTATGAACCCTAGGCCTTGTTTCCTAGCATTGCAATACCGTTTACGCTCACTTTTATCATTAGTTACCTTTCTGTTTTTATATTTTCAGATTACAAAAACATATATCTACCATCCATATTGCACTTGTATCACCATCTCTTCGCCGAACTAGTGCACCTATACAATTTACCATTGTATTGGGTGTGTTGGGGACACAAGAGACTCTTTGTTATTTGGCTGTAGTGTTGTTTGAGAGAGACCATGTTCATCCTATGCCTCCCACGGATTGATAAACCTTAGGTCATCCACTTGAGGGAAATTTGTTGTTGTCCTACAAACCTCTGCACTTGGAGGCCCAACAACGTCTACAAGAAGAAGGTTGTGTAGTAGGCATCAGAGGCACCCGTTGTTTAGGACAAGCCATGGATTTATGTTTGTTGGTGGTGGGGGAGTATAAACTTTACCATTCTGTTTGGGAACCGCCTATAATGTGTGTAGCATGGAAGATATCAAGATCTCTTGGTTGTTATGTTGACAATGAAAGTATACCACTCAAAATATTATTTATCTTTATTTCAAAACTCGAGCTCTGGCACCTCTGCAAATCCCTACTTCCCTCTACGAAGGGCCTATCTATTTACTTTTATGTTGAGTCATCATCCTCTTATTAAAAAGCACCAGTTGGAGAGCACCACTGTCATTCGCATGCATTGGTATTAATTTACATTCAGTATGACTGTGACTAGATCTCTTTTACCATGAATTACAATTTCTAGTTAATCATTGATCTTCAGGGGTGCTCTGCATTTATCTTTTGCGGTCTCAGAAAGGGCTAGCGAGATACCATCTTGTTATATCATGGTATGATTGTTTTGAGAAAGTGTTGTCATCCGAGATTTATTATTATTGCTCGCTAGTTGATTATGCCATTGACATGAGTAAACATGAGACCTACATGTTAGTGTGAATATGGTTAGTTCATACTCTTTGCTGAAAACTTGAATGCTGGCTTTACATATTTGCAACAACAAGATCAAACTGAGTTTGTAAAAGTTTTTTCTTTATCACTTTCAGTTTGTCAACTGAATTGCTTGAGGACAAGCAAAGGTTTAAGCTTGGGGGAGTTGATATGTCTCCAACGTATCTACTTTTCCAAACACTTTTGCCCTTGTTTTGGACTCTAACTTGCATGATTTGAATGGAACTAACCCGTACTGAAACTGTTTTCAGCAGAATTGCCATGGTGTTATTTTTGTGCAGAAATAAAAGTTCTCGGAATGACCTGAAAATCCACGGAGACACGTTTTGGAATTAATAAAAAATACTGGTGAAAGAATCAGCATCAGGGGGCCCACACCCTATCCACGAGGGTGCAGGGCGCGCCCCCTGCCTCGTGGGCCCCCTGAGACTCCACCGACGTCAACTCCAACTTTATATATTCACGTTCGGGGAGAAAAAATAGGAGAGAAGGATTCATCGCATTTTACAATACGGAGCCGCCGCTAAGCCCTAATCTTCATCGTGAGGGATGATCTGGAGTCCGTTCGAGGTCCGGAGAGGGGAATTCATCGCCATCGTCATCATCAACCTTCCTCCATCACCAATTTCATGATGCTCTCCGCCGTGCGTGAGTAATCCCATCGTAGGCTTGCTGGACGGTGATGGGTTGGATGAGATTTACCATGTAATCGAGTTAGTTTTGTTAGGGTTTGATCCCTAGTATCCATTATGTTCTAAGATTGATGTTGCTATGACTTTGCTATGCTTAATGCTTGTCACTAGGGCTCGAGTGCCATGATTTCAGATCTAAACCTATTATGCTTTCATGAATATATGTGAGTTCTTGATCCTATCTTGCAAGTCAATAGTCACCTACTATGTGTTATGATCCTGTAACCCCGAAGTGACAATAATCGGGACCACTTCCGGTGATGACCGTAGTTTGAGGAGTTCATGTATTCACTACGTGTTAATGCTTTGGTCCGGTACTCTACTAAAAGGATGCCTTAATATCCCTTAGTTTCCAATAGGACCCCGCTGCCACGGGAGGGTAGGACAAAAGATGTCATGCAAGTTCTTTTCCATAAGCACGTATGACTATATTCGGAATACATGCCTACATTACATTGATGAACTGGAGCTAGTTCTGTGTCACCCTATGTTATAACTGTTGCATGAGGAATCACATTCGACATAATTATCCATCATTGATCCATTGCCTACGAGCTTTTCACATATTGATCTTTGCTTAGTTAATTTTCCGTTGCCACTGTTACGATTGCTACAAAAACTACTATTGTTACTTTTGCCACCGTTATCGTTACTTCCATACTACTTTGCTACTAAATACTTTGCTGCAGATATTAAGCCTTTTAGGTGTGGTTGAATTGACAACTCAACTGCTAATACTTGAGAATATTCTTTGGCTCCCCTTGTGTCGAATCAATAAATTTGGGTTGAATACTCTACCCTCGAAAACTGTTGCGATCCCCTATACTTGTGGGTTATCATTGTCTTAATTTATTGTATGACCCGCATGTCAATGAAAACGTCTTGTGATTACTTTACTTTATTGCTAACCGTTAGCCGTAGTAGTAGAAGTAATAGTTGGCGATACAACTTCATGAAGACACGATGATGGAGATCATGGTGTCATGCTGGTGATGAAGGTGATCATGCCACTCCTCGAAGATGGAGATCAAAGGCGCAAGATGATATTGGCCATATCATGTCACTTTATGATTTGCATGTGATGTTTGTCAGGTTTACATCTTATTGGCTTAGAACGACGGTAGCATAAATAAGATGATCCCTCACTAAAATTTCAAGAAAAGGTTCCCCCTGACTGTGCACCGTTGCGAAGGTTCGTTGTTTCAAAGCACCACATGATGATCAAGTGTGATAGATTCTAATGTTCACATACAACAGGTGTAAGCCAGATTTACACATGCGAAACACTTAGGTAGACTTGACGAGCCTAGCATGTACAGACATGGCCTCGGAACACGAGAGACCGAAAGGTCGAACATGGGTCGTATAGTAGATACGATCAACATGGAGATGTTCACCATTGATGACTAGTCCATCTCACGTGATCATTGGACATGGCCTAGTCGATTAGGTCATGTATCACTTAGATGACTAGAGGGATGTCTATTTGAGTGGGAGTTCATTAAATAATTTGATTAGATGAACTTAATTATCATGAACTTAGTCTAAAATATCTTTATAATATGTCTTGTAGATCAAATGGCCCACGCTAATGTTACCCTCAACTTCAACGCGGTCCTAGAGAAAACCAAGCTGAAAGATGATGGTGGCAACTATACAGATTGGGTCCATAACTTGAGGACCATCCTCATAGCTGCCAAGAAAGCATATGTCCTTGAAGCACCGCTAGGTGACGCACCCATTTTCCCAGCAACTCACGACGTTATGAACACCTGGTAGTCGCGTAGTGATGATTACTCCCTGGTTCAGTGTGACATGCTTTACAACTTAGAACCGGGGCTCCAAAAGTGTTTTGAGCAGCACGGAGCATATGAGATGTTCCAAGAGCTAAAAATGGTTTTCCAAGCTCATGCCCGAGTCGAGAGATATGAAGTCTCCGATAAGTTCTACAGTTGTAAGATGTAGGAAAACAATTCTGTCAGCGAGCATATACTCAAAATATTTGGGTTGCACAACCGTTTGTCTCAGCTGGGAGTTAATCTTCCAGATGACTCGGTCATTGACAGGATCCTCAAGTCGCTTCCACCTAGCTACAAGAGCTTTGTGATGAACTACAATATGCAAGGGATGGAGAAGTCCATTCTTGAGTTATATTCAATGCTGAAATCAGCGGAGGTGGAAATCAAAAAGGAACATCAAGTGTTGATGGTGAATAAGACCACTAGTTTCAAGAAAGGCAAGGGTAAAAAGAACTTCAAGAAGGACGGCAAGGGAGTTGCCGCGCCTGGTAAATCAGTTGCCGGGAAGAAGCCAAAGAATGGACCCAAGCCCGAGACTCGGTGCTTTTATTGCAAGGGAAATGGTCACTGGAAACAGAACTGCCCCAAGTACTTAGCGGATAAGAAGGCCGGCAATGCCAAAGGTATATGTGATATACATGTTATTGATGTGTACCTTACCAGCGCTCGTAGTAGCTCCTAGGTATTTGATAACGGTGCGGTTGCTCATGTTTGTAACTCAAAACAGGAGCCGCGGAATAAGCGGAGACTAGCGAAGGACGAGGTGACGATGCACGTCGGGAATGGTTCCAAGGTCGATGTGATCGCCGTCGGCACGCTACCTCTACATCTACCTATGGGATTAGTTTTATGTTAGGGAACGTTGCAGAAAACAAAAAAAATTCCTACGGTTTCACCAAGATCCATCTGAGTTCATCTAGCAACGAGTGATTGGATTGCATCTACATACCTTTGTAGATCACGCGCGGAAGCGTTCAAAGAACGGGGATGAGGAAGGCGTACTCGACGTGATCCAAATCACCGGAGATCCTAGCGCCGAACGGACGGCACCTCCGCGTTCAACACACGTACGGTCAGCATAACATCTCCTTCTTCTTGATCCAGCAAGGGGGAAGGAGAAGTTGAGGAAGATGGCTCCAGCAGCAGCACGACGGCGTGGTAATGATGGAGCTGCAGTACTCCGGCAGGGCTTCGCCAAGCACTATGGAGGAGGAGGAGGTGTTGGAGAGGGAGAGGGAGGCACCAAAGGCAAGGGTATGAGAGGCCCTCCTTCCCCCACTATATATAGGGAGTCCAAGGGGGGGGGGGCGCCGGCCCTAGGAGATCCAATCTCCTAGGGGGGGGCGGCGGCCAAGGGAGGAATCCCTCCTCCCCAAGGCACCTAGGAGGTGCCTTCCCCTCCTAGGACTCTTCCTTTAGGGTTTCCCCCACCCTAGGCGCATGGGCCCTAGGGGGAAGTGGCGCCCCAGCCCACTTTGGGCTGGATCCCTTCCCACTTCAGCCCATGGGGCCCTCCGGGATAGGTGGCCCCACCTGGTGGACCCCCGGGACCCTTTCGATGGTCCCAGTATAATACCGGTGACCCCGAAACTTGTCCCGATGGCCGAAATAGCACTTCCTATATATAATTCTTTACCTCCAGACCATTCCGGAACTCCTCGTGACGTCCTGGATCTCATCCGGGACTCCGGACAACATTCGGGTTACTGCATATACATATCCCTACAACCCTAGCGTCAGTGAACCTTAAGTGTGTAGACCCTACGGGTTCGGGAGACATGTAGACATGACCGAGATCGCTGTCTGGTCATTAACCAACAGTGGGATCTGGATACCCATGTTGGCTCCCACATGCTCCTCGATGATCTCATCGGATGAAACACTATGTCGAGGATTCAAGCAACCCCGTATACAATTCCCTTCGTCAATTTGTATGTTACTTGCCCGAGATTCGATCGTCGGTATCCCAATACCTCGTTCAATCTCGTTACCGGCAAGTCACTTTACTCGTACCGTAATGCATGATCCCGTGTCCAGACACTTGGTCACTTTGAGCTCATTTTGATGATGCATTACCGAGTGGGCCTAGTGATACCTCTCTGTCATACAGAGTGACAAATCCCAGTCTTGATCCGTGTCAACCCAACAGACACTTTCGGAGATACCCGTAGTATACCTTTATAGTCACCCAGTTACGTTCTGACGTTTGGCACACCCAAAGCACTCCTACGGTATCCGGGAGTTACACAATCTCATGGTCTAAGGAAAAGATACTTGACATTGGAAAACTCTAGCAAACGAACTATACGATCTTATGCTATGTTTAGGATTGGGTCTTGTCCATCACATCATTCTCCTAATGATGTGATCTCGTTATCAGTGACATCCAGTGTCCATAGTCAGGAAACCATGACTATCTGTTGATCAACAAGCTAGTCAACTAGATGCTTACTAGGGACATGTTGGTGTCTTTTATTCACACATGTATTACGATTTCCGGATAACACAATTATAGCATGAATAAAGACAATTATCATGAACAAGGAAATATAATAATAATGCTTTTATTATTGCCTCTAGGGCATATTTCCAACAGTCTCCCACTTGCACTAGAGTCAATAATCTAGTTACATTGTGATGAATCGAACACCCATGGAATTCTGGTGTTGATCATGTTTTGCTCTAGGGAGAGGTTTAGTCAACGGATCTGCTACATTCAGGTCCGTATGTACTTTACAAATATCTATGTCTCCATTTTGAACATTTTCACGAATGGAGTTGAAGCGACGCTTGATGTGCCTGGTCTTCTTGTGAAACCTGGGCTCCTTGGCAAGTGCAATAGCTCCAGTGTTGTCACAGAAGAGTTTGATTGGCCCCGACGCATTGGGATGACTCCTAGGTCGGTGATAAACTCCTTCACCCAAATTGCTTCATGCGCTGCCTCCGAGGCTGCCATGTACTCCGCTTCACATGTAGATCCCGCCACGACGCTCTGCTTGCAACTGCACCAGCTTACTGCCCCACCATTCAAAATATACACGTATCCGGTTTGTGACTTAGAGTCATCCAGATCTGTGTCGAAGCTAGCGTCAACGTAACATTTTACGACGAGCTCTTCGTCACCTCCATAAACGAGAAACATTTCCTTAGTCCTTTTCAGGTACTTCAGGATATTCTTGACCGCTGTCCAGTGTTCCTTGCCGGGATTACTTTGGTACCTTCCTACCAAACTTACGGCAAGGTTTACATCAGGTCTGGTACACAACATGGCATACATAATAGAACCTATGGCTGAGGCATAGGGGATGACACTCATCTCTTCTATATCTTCTGCCGTGGTCGGACATTGAGCTGAGCTCAATTTCACACCTTGCAACACAGGCAAGAACCCCTTCTTAGACTGATCCATATTGAACTTCTTCAATATCTTATCAAGGTATGTGCTTTGTGAAAGACCTATGAGGCGTCTTGATCTATCTCTGTAGATCTTGATGCCTAATATATAAGCAGCTTCTCCAAGGTCCTTCATTGAAAAACTCTTATCCAAGTAGGCCTTAATGCTGTCCAAGAGTTCTATATCATTTCCCATCAAAAGTATGTCATCTACATATAATATGAGAAATGCTACAGAGCTCCCACTCACTTTCTTGTAAACGCAGGCTTCTCCATAAGTCTGTGTAAACCCAAACGCTTTGATCATCTCATCAAAGCGAATGTTCCAACTCCGAGATGCTTGGACCAGCCCATAAATCGAGCATTGGAGCTTGCACACCTTGTCAGCATTCTTAGGATCGACAAAACCTTCCGGCTGCATCATATACAATTCTTCCTTAAGGAAACCATTAAGGAATGCCGTTTTGACGTCCATTTGCCATATTTCATAATTATAGAATGCGGCAATAGCTAACATGATTCAGACGGACTTCAGCTTCGCTACCGGTGAGAAAGTCTCATCGTAGTCAACCCCTTGAACTTGTCGATAACCCTTAGCGACAAGCCGAGCTTTATAGATGGTCACATTACCATCCGCGTCTGTCTTCTTCTTAAAGATCCATTTATTTTCTATGGCTCGCCGCTCAACGGGCAAGTCAGTCAAAGTCCATACTTCGTTTTCATACATGGATCCTATCTCGGATTTCATGGCTTCTAGCCATTTGTCGGAATCCGGGCCCGCCATCGCTTCTTCATAGTTCGAAGGTTCACCGTTGTCTAACAACATGATTTCCAAGACAGGGTTGCCGTACCACTCTGGTGCGGAACGTGTCCTTGTGGACCTTCGAATTTCAGTAGGAGCTTGATCAGAAGTATTTTGATCATCATCATTAACTTCCTCTCTAGTCGGTGCAGGCACCTCAGGAACATTTTCTTGAGTTGCGCCATTTTCCGGTTCAAGAGGTAATACTTCATCAAGTTCTACTTTCCTCCCACTTACTTCTTTCAAGAGAAACTCTTTCTCCAGAAAGGATCCATTCTTGGCAACAAAGATCTTGCCTTCGGATCTGAGGTAGAAGGTACACCCAATAGTTTCTTTAGGGTATCCTATGAAGAAGCATTTTTCCGATTTGGGTTCGAGCTTTTTAGGTTGAAGTTTCTTGACATAAGCATCGCATCCCCAAACTTTTAGAAACGACAGCTTAGGTTTCTTCCCAAACCATAATTCATACGGTGTCGTCTCAACGGATTTCGACGGAGCCCTATTTAAAGTGAATGCGGCAGTCTCTAAAGCATACCCCCAAAAAGATAGCGGTAAATCGGCAAGAGACATCATAGATCGCACCATATCTAATAGAGTGCGATTACGACGTTCGGACACACCATTACGCTGAGGTGTTCCAGGCGGCGTGAGTTGTGAAACTATTCCTCATTTTCTTAAGTGTGTGCCAAACTCATGACTCAAGTATTCTCCTCCACGATCTGATCGCATGAACTTGATTTTCCTGTCACGTTGATTCTCAACCTCACTATGAAATTCCTTGAACTTCTCAAAGGTCTCAGACTTGTGTTTCATTAAGTAGACATACCCATATCTACTCAAGTCATCAGTGAGGGTGAGAACATAACGATATCTACCGCGAGCCTCAACACTCATTGGACCGCACACATCAGTATGTATGATTTCCAATACGTTGGTTGCTCGCTCCATTGTTCCTGAGAACGGAGTCTTGGTCATTTTACCCATGAGGCATGGTTCGCACGTGTCAAATGATTCGTAATCAAGAGACTCTAAAAGTCCATCAGCATGGAGCTTCTTCATGCGTTTGACACCTATGTGACCAAGGCGGCAGTGCCACAAGTACGTGGTACTATCATTATCAACCTTACATCTTTTGGTACTCACACTATGAATATGTGTAGCATTACGCTCGAGATTCATTAAGAATAAACCATTTACCATCGGAGCATGACCATAAAACATATCTCTCATATAAATAGAACAACCATTATTCTCGGATTTAAATGAGTAGCCATCTTGAATAAAACGAGATCCTGATACAATGTTCATGCTCAAACTTGGCACTAAATAACAATTATTGAGGTTTAAAACTAATCCTGTAGGTAAATGAAGAGGCAGCGTGCCGACAGCGATCACATCGACCTTGGAACCATTCCCGACGCGCATCGTCACCTTGTCCTTCGCCAGTCTCCGCTTATTCCGCAGCTCCTGTTTTGAGTTACAAATGTGAGCAACCGCACCGGTATCAAATACCCAGGAGCTACTACGAGTACTGGTAAGGTACACATCAATTACATGTATATCACATATACCTTTCGTTTTGCCGGCCTTCTTGTCTGCTAAGTATTTGGGGCAGTTCCGCTTCTAGTGACCACTTTCCTTGCAATAAAAGCACTCAGTCTCGGGCTTGGGTCCATTCTTTGGCTTCTTCCCGGCAGCTTGCTTGCCGGGCGCGGCAACTCCCTTGCCGTCCTTCTTGAAGGCTTTCTTTCCCTTGCCCTTCTTGAACTTAGTGGTTTTATTCACCATCAACACTTGATGTTCCTTTTTGACTTCTACCTCTGCTGATTTCAGCATTGCAAATACTTCAGGAATGGTCTTTTCCATACCCTGCATATTGAAGTTCATCACAAAGCTCTTGTAGCTCGGTGGAAGCGACTGAAGGATTCTGTCAATGACCGCGTCATCCAGGAGATTAACTCCCAGCTGAGTCAAGCGGTTATGCAACCCAGACATAGTGAGTATGTGCTCACTGACAGAACTGTTTTCCTCCATCTTACAGCTGAAGAACTTGTCGGAGACTTGATATCTCTCGACCCGGGCATGAGCTTGGAAAACCATTTTCAGCTCTTCGAACATCTCATATGCTCCGTGTCTCTCAAAATGTTTTTGGAGCCCCGGCTGTAAGCTGTAAAGCATGCCGCACTGACGAGGGAGTAGTCATCGGTACGTGCCTGCCAAGCGTTCATAACGTCTTGTTCTGCAGGGAGAACAGGTGCGTCACCTAGCGGTGCTTGTAGGACATAATCTTTCTTGGCAGCTATGAGGATGATCCTCAGGTTCCGGACCCAGTCCGTGTAGTTGCTGCCATCGTCTTTCAGCTTGGTTTTCTCTAGGAACGCGTTGAAGTTGAGGAGTACGTTGGCCATTTGATCTACAAGACATATTGTAAAAAATTTAAACTAAGTTCATGATAATTAAGTTCATCTAATCAAATTATTCAATGAACTCCCACTTAGATAAACATACCTCCTGTAATCTAAGTATAACATGATCCGAGTTAACTAGGCCATGTCCGATCATCACGTGAGACGGACTAGTCAACATCGGTGAACATCTTCATGTTGATCGTATCTTCTATATGACTCATGCTCGACCTTTCGGTCTTCTGTGTTCCGAGGCCATGTCTGTACATGCTAGGCTCGTCAAGTCAACCTAAGTGTTTGCATGTGTAAATCTGTCTTACACCCGTTGTATGTGAACGTTAGAATCTATCACACCCGATCATCACGTGGTGCTTCGAAACAACGAACTGTCGCAACGGTGCAAAGTTAGGGGGAACACTTTCTTGAAATTATTATGAGGGATCATCTTATTTACTACCGTCGTTCTAAGTAAACAAGATGCAAAAACATGATAAACATCACATGCAATCAAATAATAATAGTGACATGATATGGCCAATATCACATAGCTCCTTTGATCTCCATCTTGGGGCTCCATGATCATCTTGTCACCGGCATGACACCATGATCTCCATCATCATGATCTCCATCATCGTGTCTCCATGAAGTTGCTCGCCAACTATTACTTCTACTACTATGGCTAACGCGTTTAGCAATAAAGTAAAGTAATTTACATGGCGTTTCTCAATGACACGCAGGTCATACAAAAAATAAAGACAACTCCTATGGCTCCTGCCGGTTGTCATACTCATCGACATGCAAGTCGTGATTCCTATTACAATAGCATGAACAACTCATACATCACATATAGATCATTCATCATTCATCACAACTTTGGCCATATCATATCACAAAGCACTTGCTGCAAAAACAAGTTAGACATCCTCTAATTGTTGTTGCAAGTTTTACGTGGCTGAAGTAGGGTTCTAGCAAGAACGTTTTCTTACCTACGTGAAAGCCACAACGTGATTTGTCAACTTCTATTTACCCTTCATAAGGACCCTTTTCATCGAATCCGCTCCAACTAAAGTAGGAGAGACAGACACCCGCCAGCCACCTTATGCAACTTGTGCATGTTAGTCGGTGGAACCGGTCTCACGTAAGCGTACGTGTAAGGTTGGTCCGGGCCGCTTCATCCCACAATACCCTTGAAGCAAGATAAGACTAGTAGCGGCAAGAAAGTTGACAACATCAACGCCCACAACCAATTGTGTTCTACTCGTGCAAGAGAACTACACATAGACCTAGCTCATGATGCCACTGTTAGGGAACGTTGCAGAAAACAAAAAAATTTCCTATGGTTTCACCAAGATCCATCTATGAGTTCATCTAGCAACGAGTGATTGGGTTGCATCTACATACCTTTGTAGATCACGCGCGGAAGCGTTCAAAGAACGGGGATGAGGAAGGCGTACTCGACGTGATCCAAATCACCGGAGATCCTAGCGCCGAACGGACGGCACCTCCGCGTTCAACACACGTACGGTCAGCGTAACGTCTCCTTCTTCTTGATCCAGCAAGGGGGAAGGATAAGTTGAGGAAGATGGCTCCAGCAGCAGCACGACGGCGTGGTAATGATGGAGCTGTAGTACTCCGGCAGGGCTTCGCCAAGCACTATGGAGGAGGAGGAGGTGTTGGAGAGGGAGAGGGAGGCACCAAAGGCAAGGGTATGAGAGGCCCTCCTTCCCCCACTATATATAGGGAGTCCAAGGGGGGGGGGGGCCTAGGAGATCCAATCTCCTAGGGGGGGCGGCGGCCAAGGGAGGAATCCCTCCTCCCCAAGGCACCTAGGAGGTGCCTTCCCCTCCTAGGACTCTTCCTTTAGGGTTTCCCCCACCCTAGGCGCATGGGCCCTAGGGGGAAGTGGCGCCCCAGCCCACTTTGGGCTGGATCCCTTCCCACTTCAGCCCATGGGGCCCTCTGGGATAGGTGGCCCCACCCGGTGGACCCCCGGGACCCTTCTGGTGGTCCCGGTACAATACCGGTGACCCCGAAACTTGTCCCGATGGCCGAAATAGCACTTCCTATATATAATTCTTTACCTCCGGACCATTCCAGAACTCCTCGTGACGTCCGGGATCTCATCCAGGACTCCGAACAACATTCGGGTTACTGCATATACATATCCCTACAACCCTAGCGTCACCGAACCTTAAGTGTGTAGACCCTACGGGTTCGGGAGACATGTAGACATGACCGAGATCGCTCTCTGGTCATTAACCAACAGCGGGATCTGGATACCCATGTTGGCTCCCGAATGCTCCTCGATGATCTCATCGGATGAACCACTATGTCGAGGATTCAAGCAACCCCGTATACAATTCCCTTCATCAATCGGTATGTTACTTGCCCGAGATTCGATCGTCGGTATCCCAATACCTCGTTCAATCTCGTTACCGGCAAGTCACTTTACTCATATCGTAATGCATGATCCCGTGACCAGACACTTGGTCACTTTGAGCTCATTTTGATGATGCATTACCGAGTGGGCCCAGTGATACCTCTCCGTCATACGGAGTGACAAATCCCAGTCTTGATCCGTGTCAACCCAACAGACACTTTCGGAGATACCCGTAGTATACCTTTATAGTCACCCAGTTACGTTGTGACGTTTGGCACACCCAAAGCACTCCTATGGTATCCGGGAGTTACACGATCTCATGGTCTAAGGAAAAGATACTTGACATTGGAAAACTCTAGCAAACGAACTATACGATCTTATGCTATGTTTAGGATTGGGTCTTGTCCATCACATCATTCTCCTAATGGTGTGATCTCGTTATCAATGATATCCAGTGTCCATAGTCAGGAAACCATGACTATCTGTTGATCAATGAGCTAGTCAACTAGAGGCTTACTAGGGACATGTTGGTGTCTTTTATTCACACATGTATTACGATTTCCGGATAACACAATTATAGCATGAATAAAGACAATTATCATGAACAAGGAAATATAATAATGATGCTTTTATTATTGCCTCTAGGGCATATTTCCAACATTTTAAACCTCAATAATTGTTATTTAGTGCCAGCTTTGAGCATGAACACTGTATCTGGATCTCGTTTAATGCGAGATGGCTACTCATTTAAATCCGAGAATAATGGTTGTTCCATTTATATGAGAGATATGTTTTATGGTCATGCCCCACTGGTCAATGGTTTATTTTTGTTTAATCTCGAACATGATGTTACACATATTCATAGTGTGAATGCCAAAAGATGTAAGCTTGATAATTATAGTTCCACATACTTGTGGCACTGCCGCCTTGATCACATTGGTGTCAAACGCATGAAGAAACTCTATGCAGATGGACTTTTGGAGTCTCTTGATTATGAATCATTTGACACGTGCGAACCATGCCTCATGGGAAAAATGATCAAGACTCCATTCTCCGGAACAATGGAGCGAGCAACCAACTTATTGGAAATCATACATACTGATGTGTGCAGTCCAATGAGCATTGAGGCTCGCGGTGGCTATCATTATGTTATCACCCTCACTGATGACTTAAGTAGATATGGGTATGTCTACTTTAATGAAACACAAGTCTGAGACCTATGAAAAGTTCAAGGAATTTTAGAGTGAGGTAGAGAATCAACGTGACAAGAAAATAAAATTCTTACGATTAGATCGTGGAGGGGGAATACTTGAATCACGAGTTTGGCACACACTTAAGGAAATGTGGAATTGTTTCATGGCTCACACCGCCTGGAACACCTCAATGTAATGGTGTGTCCGAACGTCATAAGCGCACTCTATTGGATATGGTGCGATCTATGATGTCTCTTACCGATCTAGCGCTATCATTTTGGGGTTATGCTTTAGAGACTGCCGCATTCACTTTAAATAGGGCTCTGTCGAAATCCGTTGAGACGGCACCGTATGAATTATAGGTTGGGAGGAAACCTAAGCTGTCATTTCTGAAAGTTTGGGGATGCGATGCTTATGTCAAGAAACTTCAACCTGAAAAGCTCGAACCCTAGTCAGAAAAATGCGTCTTTGTAGGATACCCTAAGGAAACTATTGGGTATACCTTCTACCTCAGATCCGAAGGCAAGATCTTTGTTGCCAAGAATGGATCCTTTCTGGAGAAAGAGTTTCTCTCGAAAGAAGTAAGTGGGAGGAAAGTAGAACTTGATGAGGTACTGCCTCTCGAACCGGAGAGTAGCACAGCTCAGGAAGATGTTTATGTGGTGCCTGCAATGACTAGATATGAAGTTAATGATGATGATCATGAAACTTCGGATCAAGTTGCTACTGAAATTCTTAGGTCCACAAGGACACGTTCCGCACCAGAGTGGTACGGCAACCCTGTACTGGAAATCATGTTGTTAGACAACGTTGAACCTTCGAACTATGAAGAAGTGATGGCGGGCCCGGATTCCAACAAATGGCTTGAGGCCATGAAATCCGAGATAGGATCCATGTATGAAAACAAAGTATGGACTTTGACAGACTTGCCCGATGATCGGCAAGCCATAGAGAATAGATGGATCTTTAAGAAGAAGACTGACACGAATGGTAATGTGACCATCTATAAGGCTCGGCTTGTCGCTAAGGGTTATCGACAAGTTCAAGGGGTTGAATATGATGAGACATTCTCACCCGTAGCGAAGCTGAAGTCCGTCCGAATCATGTTAGCAATTGCCGCATTCTATGATTATGAGATATGGAAAATGGACGTCAAAACGACATTCCTTAATGGTTTTCTTAAGGAAGAATTGTATACGATGCAGCCAAAAGGTTTTGTCGATCCTAAGAATGCTAACAAGGTATGCAAGCTCCAGCGCTCCATCTATGGGCTGGTGCAAGCATCTCGGAGTTGGAACATTTCTCATACTTATGGAGACTTATGGAGATTGGAAATTATCAAAGTGTTTGGGTTTATGCAGACTTATGGAACATTTCTCGGAGTTGGAAATTATCAAAGTGTTTGGGTTTATGCAGACTTATGGAGAAGCCTGTGTTTACAAAAAAGTGAGTGGGAGCTCCGTATCATTTCTCATACTATATGTGGATGACATACTATTGATGGGAAATGATATAGAACTTTTGGAAAGCATAAAGGCCTACTTGAATAAGTGTTTTTCAATGAAGGACCCTGGAGAAGTTGCTTACATATTAGGCATCAAGATCTATAGAGATAGATCGAGACTGCTCATTGGTCTTTCACAAAGCACGTACCTTGACAAGATATTGAAGAAGTTCAATATGGATCAGTCCAAGAAGGGGTTCTTGCCTGTATTGCAAGGTGTGAGATTGAGCACGGCTCAATGCCCAACCTCGGCAGAAGATAGAGAAAAGATGAGTGTCATCCCCTATGCCTCAGCCATAGGCTCTATTATGTATGCCATGCTGTGTACCAGACCTGATGTGAACCTTGCCGTAAGTTTGGTAGGGAGGTACCAAAGTGATCCCGGTATGGAACACTGGAAAACGGTCAAGAATATCCTGAAGTACCTGAAAAGGACTAAGGATATGTTTCTCGTTTATGGAGGTGACAAAGAGCTCGTCGTAAAGGGTTACGTCGATGCTAGCTTCGACACAGATCTGGATGACTCCAAGTCACAAACCGGATACGTGTACATTTTGAATGGTGGGGCAGTCAGCTGGTGCAGTTGCAAGCAAAGCGTCATGGTGGGATCTACATGTGAAGCGGAGTACATAGCTGCCTCGGAGGCAGCACATGAAGCAGTCTGGATGAAGGAGTTCATCACTGACCTAGGAGTCATTCCCAATGCGTTGGGCCCGATGACTCTCTTCTATGACAACACTGGAGCTATTGCCCTTGCCAAGGAGCCTAGGTTTCACAAGAAGACCAGGCATATCAAGCGTCGCTTCAACTTCATTCGTGAATATATTCAAGATGGAGACATAGATATTTGTAAAGTGCATACGGATCTGAATGTCGCAGATCCATTGACTAAACCTCTTCCACGAGCAAAACATGATCAACACTAGAACTCTATGGGTGTTCGATTCATCACAATGTAACTAGATTATTGACTCTAGTGCAAGTGGGAGACTGTTGGAAATATGCCCGAGAGGCAATAATAAAGTGCTTATTATTATATTTCCTTGTTCATGATAATTGTCTATTGTTCATGCTATAATTGTATTAACCGGAAACCATAATACATGTGTGAATACAAAGATCACAATATGTACCTAGTGAGCCTTTAGTTGACTAGCTCTTTGATCAATAGATGGTTGTAGTTTCCTGACCATGGACATTGGATGTCGTTGATAATAGGATCACATCATTAGGAGAATGATGTGATGGACAAGACCCAATCCTAAGCATATCACAAGATTGTGTAGTTCGTTTGCTAGAGATTTTCTAATGTCAAGTATCATTTCCTTAGACCATGAGATTGTGCAACTCCCGGATACCGTAGGAGTGCTTTGGGTGTATCAAACGTCACAACGTAACTGGGTGACTATAAAGGTGCACTACAGGTATCTCCAAAAGTGTCTGTTGGGTTGGCACGAATCGAGACTGGGACTTGTCACTCCGTATGACGGAGAGGTATCTCTGGGCCCACTCGGTAATGCGTCATCATAACGAGCTAAATGTGACTAAAGAGTTGGTCACGGATCATGCGTTACGGAACAAGTAAAAAGACTTGGCGGTAACGATATAGAACGAGGTATGGGGATACCGACGATTGAATCTTGGGCAAAGTAACATACTGTATCCCGTTGTTGCTTATTGGCCAGAGAGATGTCTCGGTCATGTCTACATGGTTCCCGAACCCATAGGGTCTACACACTTAAGGTTCAGTGACGCTAGAGTTGTTATGGGAAATTGTATGTGGTTACCGAAGTTTGTTCATAGTCCCGGATGAGATCCCGGATGTCACGAGGAGTTCCGGAATAGTCCAGAGGTGAAGATTTATATATGGGAAGTCTAGTTTCAGTCGCTGGAATAGTTTCAGGGGTTATCGGTATTGTACCGGGACCACCGAAAGGTATTCGGGGGCCCAGCGGGTGGGGCCACCTGCCCCGGGGGGCTTAATGGGCTGAATATGGGAGGGAACCAGCCCCTGGTGGGCAGGTGTGCCTCCCAAGGTCCCAAGGCGCCTAGGGTTAGAAACCCTAGGGGGAGGGGCGCCTCCCACCTTGCTTGGGGGGCAAGTCTTCCCCCTGGCCGCCGTCCCCCTCTAGATGCATCTAGGGGGCCGCCCCTCTCCCCTTCACCCTATAAATAGAGGGGGGTGGGAGGGCAGCCGCACCCATTCCCTAGCGCAGCCCCTCCCTCCTCCTCCTCCTCAGTAGTGCTTAGCGAAGCTCTAACGGAGAACCACGAGCTCCACCACCACCACGCCGTCGTGCTGCCGGGGTTCTCCCTCAACTTATCCTCTCCCCTTGCTGGATCAAGAAGGAGGAGACATCCCCGGCTGTACGTGTGTTGAATGCGGAGGTGCCATGCGTTCGGCGCTTGATTGGATCTTCCGCGATTTGAATCGATGCGAGTACACTCCATCAACCGCATTCTTGTAACGCTTCCGCTTAGCGATCTTCAAGGGTATGAAGATGCACCCCCTCTCTCTCATTGCTAATATCTCCTAGATTGATCTTGGTGACACATAGGAAAATTTTGAATTATTACTACGTTCCCCAACATAGCCCATTTACAGCCCGCTAGGTCACAACCCATTACAGCTTACCCGAATTAGGCCCTAATAATCCCCAAGTGCAGGGAATCATCGTAGCAATTTCCAAAGGTGGAAGTGATAAGTATGGAGTGTCGAACCCACAAGGAGCTAAAGGTAAGATCAATATTCTCTCAAGCCCGATCTGCCACTGATACGACTCTACGTACACCGAATGTTTGCTTCCAACTAGAGATGAGAAATAAAACTACGTTGTGGGTATGAAGTGGATAACTTTGTATGATATCGGAGAGCTAAAATATGAAAGTAGATGATGTTATCATAAAGTTAAAATATATTACTAAGTATTATAAATAGCAAGTGTGGAATTATGGTGGATCGGTGTGCGGAATTGTCCTAGGAAATTGTTAACAAGACCGGTAATCACTATTGCAGTTTCATATGAGGGAGAGGCATAAGCTAACATAATTTATCTACTTGGATCATATGTACTTATGATTGGAACTCTAGCAAGCATCCGCAACTACAAAAGATCATTAAGGTAACACCCAACCATAGCATTAAAACATCAAGTCCTCTTTATTCCCATACGCAACAACCCCCTTACTCGGGTTTGTGTTTCAGTCACTCACCAACCCACTATAAGCAAATCATGAACGTATTGCAACACCCTACAGCGGGAATCCCTCACGCTTGCGCGACACGGAAGGCACCATAGGACAACACCAAAGTAAAACATACAACTCATACCAATCTAGATCATCAATCAACCCAAAGACAAAGGATATCTACTCAAAACATCATAAGATGGCAACACATCATTGGATCATAATATGTGGCATAAAGCACCATGTTCAAGTAGGGATTACAGCGGGGTGCAGGAGAGTGGACCGCGTAAAAGAGATGAGGATGGTGATGTTGATGAAGACGATCACCGTGGCAATGATTCCCCTCTCGATGGCACTCCGGTGCCACCAAGAGAGGAGGAGAGGTTCTCCTCCTTGTGCTTCCTCCTCCATGGCCTCCCCCCCTAGATGGGGAGAGGTTCTCCCTCTGGTCCTTGGCATTCATGGTGATGATGGCCCCTCCGGGATCCTCCTCCATGCCCTCCGGTGATGATGGACCCCTCCGGCAGGGTGCCAGAGAGGGCCTAGATTGGTTTTTGGTGGCTACAGAGGCTTCTGGCGGTGGAACTCCAGATCTAGGTTAATTTTCCGAGGTTTCTGTATTTATAGGAATTTTTGGCGTCGGTCTCACGTCAAGGAGGTGCCCGAGGCGTCCACGAGGCAGGCCCACGCGCCTAGGGGGGCGCCCCCCACCCTCGTGGACGCCCCAGGACTCTCCTGGCCCAACTCTTTTACTCCGGGGTCTTCTTTTGGTCCATAAAAAATCGTGAAAAATTGGCACGTCAATTGGACTCTGTTTGATATTCCTTTTCTGTAAAACTCAAAAACAAGGAAAAAACAGAAACTGGCAGTGGGTACTAGGTTAATAGGTTAGTGCCAAAAATCATATAAAATAGCATATAAATGCATATAAAACATCCAAGGTTGATAATATAATAGCATGGATACTTCATAAATTATAGATACATTGGAGACGTATCAGCATCCCCAAGCTTAATTCCTGCTCGTCCTCGAGTAGGTAAATGATAAAAGAAATAATTTATGAAGTGTGAATGCTTAGCAAGTGCATAAGTTTCATCAACAATAGTTCCAATCACTTTTTCTAGCATCATTATGTATCATAACAGTAGCTCATCTTCATAAAACTTCTCATGATCAAGTAACAAGCTATTCATATGTTAAAGTATAGATCATAAACTTTCTTATTACTAACAAACTATATTCTCAGTCATCAAAACAATTACAATTCATCTTATTTTCAGGAAGGGTCTATGTGAGAGCTTTGATTTAACAAACTCCACATACTCAACTATCATTTAATCTTTCACAATTGCTAACACTCACGTGATATTTATGGGTTCAAAGTTTTAATCGGACACAGAGAAAGATAGGGGCTTATAGATTCGCCTCCCAACCTTTTACCTCAAGGGTAATGTCAACAATAATAGTTCATGATAACTTGAGGTAAAAGGTTTAAGGAATGTTTGGAAGCACAAGTAGTATCTCTACTTGGTGCAAAGAATTTGGCTAGCATGAGGGGGACAAGCAAGCTCAACATGACAATATACTTTATTTCAAATATAAGAAAACATAACCCATTACGTTGTCTTCCTTTTCCGACATCAACCTTTTAGCATGTCATATTTTAATGAGTGCTCACAAGTACAAAAGATGTCCAAGATAGTATATTTATATGTGAAATCTCTCTTCCTTCAATATTCTTTCATGAATTGTTCAAGTGACCAATTCTACGTTTGTTAACTTTCAATAAGTTTACTACCTATACTTATTCTATGTGAAGCCATTACTCCCCATGGTATAAGCATATGAAACATATGTAAATTCAGATTTATGATATTCAATTATTCAGCCATTTACTCATAGGATATACGTGAAGCACGTGAGTAAATGACAAACTACTCCAAAAGATAATAGTGAAGGACATTGAGTAGTCAAATGATTAACTAGCCATGGGAGGATTCTTTTTCATTTAATAATTAAGATCCAATGATTTTATTCAACATCAAGTAAAATTGAAAATACACTCCAAGCAAAACACATATCATGTGACGAATAAAAATATAGCTTCGAGTAAGGTATACCGATAGTTTTGAAGACGAAAGAGGGGATGCCTTCCGGGGCATCCCCAAGCTTAGGCGCTTGAGTCTTCCTTGAATATTACCTTGGGGTGCCTTGGGCATCCACAAGCTTAGGGTCTTTCCACTCCTTATTCTCCTCATATCGATATCTCACCCAAAACTTGAAAACTTCAATCACACAAAACTTAACGGAACTTCGTGAGATAGGTTAGTATGATAAAGAGTAAACCATTCACTTTGGTACTGTCAAAGACAAGGTTCATAATTGTCCTCACACAATGCCTACTGCACCATATCATTTCTACAATTTATATTGAGAAATATAAGCCATAGAAACTAGAAAACAAGCAAACTATGCAATGAAAACAGAATCTGTCAGAAACAGAACCGTCTGTAATGATATGAACACTAACCATATTTATGCTACTCAAAAAATTATGAAATAAATTGGTGGACATGAGGAATTTGTCTATTAATATTCTGCAAAAATAATCAGGACCAAAGCACTCTTCTGTAAAAAAACGGCAGCTAATCTCGTGAGCGCAAAGTTTCTGTTTTTTACAGCAAGATCACATTAACTTTCACCCAAGTCTTCCCAAAGGTCTTACTTGGCACTTTATTGAAACAAAGCTATAAAACATGATTACTACAGTAGCTTAATCATGTAAACACACAAAAACAATAAGGGTAAATATTGGGTTGTCTCCCAACAAGCGCTTTTCTTTAATGCCTTTTAGCTAGGCATGATGATTTCAATGATGCTCATATAAAAGATAAGAATTGAAACATAAAGAGAGCATAATGAAGAATATGACTAGAAAATTTAAACCTATCCCACTTCCTATGCCTAGGGATTTTGTGAGCACACAATTTATGGGAACAAGAATCAACTAGCATAGGAAGGCAAAACAAGTATAACTTCAAAACTTTAAGCACATAGAGAGGAAAACCTGATATTATTGCACTCCTACAAGCAAATATTCCTTCCTCATAATAATTTTAAGTAGCATAATGAATTAATTCAACAATATAACCATCACATAAAGCATTCTTTTCATGATCTACGAGCATAGAAATTTTACTACTCTCCACATAAGCAAAATTCTCCCCATTCGGAATGGCGGGATCACTAGTTCCTAAAGTTGACACTCTTTCAAACCCGCTTTAGATGATAGTATTATCCATACTCCAAAATATATAAGTTAAGTTCATGTATCATTCTACAATTAATATAGACTAACCAATATCCAAGCTCAAAATGTATAAGTGAAGCACACGAAGCATTCTATTGAAGCTCAAAGAGCAATTCTATAAGATCATACTTAGAAGATATAAGTGAGGCACATGAAGTATTCTATAAATTCATTAAGGTACATCTCATACTAGCATGGTTCTTAAAGAAAAAGAAAAACACAAATGACACAAATCATGTGAACAAAACAAAAACCGTGGTATACCGATAATTTGTTGAAGAAGAAAGATGGGATGCCAACCGGGGCATCCCCAAGCTTAGATGCTTGAGTATCCTTAGAATATTTACTTGGGGTGCCTTGGGCATCCCCAAGCTTGAGTTCTTGCCTCCCTTTATTCTTCTCACATCGGTAACTCCTCGTTCTTCGAACACTTCATCCACACAAAACTTTAACAAAAACTTTGTGAGATCCGTTAGTATAATAAAGAAAATCGCTACCTTTAGGTACTGTCGTGAACTCATTATAAATTCATATTGGTGTAATATATACTGTATTCCAACTCATCCATGGTTCATACCCTACGATACTACTCATAGATTCATCAAAATAAGCAAACAACACATAGAAAACAGAATCTGTCTAAAACAGGACAGTCTGTAGTAATATGGAGGTTTAGTAGACTTATGTAACTCCAAAAATTATGAAATAAATTTGACAATTCGAAAAATTTATACAGAAGTAATGTGAAAAAAGGTTCATCCCCATTTGACTTTCCAGTAAAAAATGTAAAATCACGCGCTACAGCCAAAGTTTTTGTTTTTGTTCTGCACATAGTAAACAAGCAATCTAATCGTCCTAAAACCAAAGCTTGGCACATTATTTTTATAATACAATGGAATATAAGGGGATAATTATTTACAGAGAAACTTCCATGAAAAATTCTACATTGTTTCCGTGAGCATGAACACAAGTGCTCAAGGTCGACCCTCACTTCTTCAATGCATAACTTTCCAATAACTTCTCTTTTTGAAAAACTTTTTAGGCATGAGAGGCAAGTAATTTTTTTTGATTTTTTGTATGTTTCACCACAACTAAACAGAAACAAAAAAATGAAAAACAAAATCTACTTAGTGATGGAAGCAAACAAGCATACACAAGAATATCAACCCCACGCTATTGCTCCCCGGCAACGGCGCCAGAAAAGAGCTTGATAATCCCCAAGTGCAGGGAATCATTGTAGCAATTTCCAAAGGTGGAAGTGATAAGTATGGAGTGTCGAACCCACAAGGAGCTAAAGGTAAGATTAATATTCTCTCAAGCCCTATCTGCCACTAATACGACTCTATGTACACCAAACATTGCTTCCAACTAGAGATGAGAAATAAAACTACGTTGTGGGTATGAAGTGGATAACTTTGTATGATATCAGAGAGCTAAAATATGAAAGTAGGTTCTGTTATCCTAAAGTTAGAATATATTACTAAGTATTATAAATAGCGAGTGTGGAATTATGGTGGATCAGTGTGCGGAATTGTCCTAGGCAATTGTTAACAAGACCGGTAATCACTATTGCAGTTTCATATGAGGGAGAGGCATAAGCTAACATACTTTCTCTACTTGGATCATATGCACTTATGATTGTAACTCTAGCAAGCATTCGCAACTACTAAAGACCATTAAGGTAAAACCCAACCATAGCATTAAAGCATCAAGTCCTCTTTATTCCCATACGCAACAACCCCCTTACTCGGGTTTGTGTTTCAGTCGCTCACCAACCCACTATAAGCGAATCATGAACGTATTGCAACACCCTACAGCGGAAATCCCTGCACGCTTGCGCGACACAGAGGGCACCATAGGATAGCACCAAAGTAAAACATACAACTCATACCAATCTAGATCATCAATCAACCCAAAGACAAAGGATATCTACTCAAAACATCATAAGATGGCAACACATCATTGGATCATAATATGTGGCATAAAGCAGCATGTTCAAGTAGGGATTACAGCAGGGTGCGGGAGAATGGACAACGTAAAAGAGATGAGGATGGTGATGTTGATGAAGACGATCACCGCGGCGATGATTCCCCTCTCGATGGCACTCTGGTGCCACCAAGAGAGAGGAGGAGAGGTTCTCCCCCTTGTGCTTCCTCCTCCATGGCCTCCCCCTAGATGGGGAGAGGTTCTCCCTCTGGTCCTTGGCCTTCATGGTGATGATGGCCCCTCTGAGATCCTCCTCCATGCCCTCTGATGATGATGGACCCCTCCGGCAGGGTGCCAGAGAGGGCCTAGATTGGTTTTCAGTGGCTACGGAGGCTTCTGGCGGCGGAACTCCCGATCTAGGTTAATTTTCCGAGGTTTATGTATTTATAGGAATTTTTGGCATCGATATCATGTCAAGGAGGTGCCCGAGGCGTCCACGAGGCAGGCCCACGCGCCTAGGGGGGGCGCCCCCCACCCTCGTGGATGCCCCGGGACTCTCCTGGCCCAACTCTTTTACTCCGGGGTCTTCTTTTGGTCCATAAAAAATTGGCAACAATTGGCACGTCAATTGGACTCCGTTTAATAGGTTAGTCCCAAAAATCATATAAAATAGCATATAAATGCATATAAAACATCCAGGTTGATAATATAATAGCATGAATACTTCATAAATTATAGATACATTGGAGACGTATCAGGCCCAATAGCGTTATCTGGGCCATCTAGTATGATTCCAGCCCATTGTAACTTCCGGCCCATGTATGGCCCATGAGTCTTTCTCCCCATATGAGTCCCTTTGTAAATCTTGGCCCATGAACGACCCATGGTGAAACTGGCCCGTAATGAATAGTGTATCACTTTATACCCATTAACGGCCCATTAGTCCGTCGACCGTTTCCAACCCGTGTTAACTTTCGGCCTTTTAAGGGCCCATTTATTCTTGGGCTCATTTCCAGAATTCGATTACTTATGGTCCTTTACTAGCCTGTTCATCTTGTGGGCCAAATTCAGCCCGTGGTTACAGTCGGCCTGCTTGTGGCCCGTGAACACGTTGGGTTGTTTTCGTAGCGTCATCAATTACGGCCTATTAACAGCCCATTATGGTCGGGCCATAAAACAGACATTTTCCTCTCTAGGCCGTTTACGGCCCATTTTGCAGTCCATCATTGGTCCATGAATAGTATGACCCATGTTTGGCGAAACTATTATATGGCCCGTAGAATGCCCATAGATGAGACGGCCCATAGAAGGCCCATGGATCCTACGGCTCGTAAAAGGCCCATGGACCCTACAGTCCATAGAAGGCCCATGGATCCTATGGCCCATGGAAGGCCCATGGATCATACAAACCGTGGAGGGCCATGTTCACTACAACAGGTAGCAGGACCATGGTCACAATAGTCCGTGTGTTGCCATGGTTATTGTGGCCTAGTTTATTGTGGCCACTAGAAAAACGCGGAAAAAGAACTACAGTGACTACAAGCAAACAACTAAACAAGACAATAAGGAAATAAATAAAACTAACGCTAGGCTATTACGACTATTACACATATTACATCCACTGGGCATCAAAGTTCGCCACCAGTGCAAATATAGGGAACAAAGCAGCATATTACATACACTGGCCGTCAAAATTGGCCACCAGTGCAAATAAACGCGGCAGCAAAACAAGTCCATAACTGAAACAACTTCAGAAGAGCTCAAGAAACGTTATCCTGGGTATCCACCATGCTGGCAATAAGCTTAGCAATCTTATTAGCTTTGTCCTGTTTGGTGCTAAAATCCTCCAACGCTTGTTGTTGCACCATAAAGTATGCATCTGAATGCTCCAGGGACTTCCGTAGTCCTTCTGCTTCTTGTCGCAGCACAACTGATCGATGTCTTTCAGCTTGTAGTTGAGACTCAAGAAACCGAACTGATTTAGACAGTGAGTTTGAATAGCTTGTGCAAGCGGTAGTGGCCAGTAACTCGAACACAAAACCAAGACAGGACTTTGGGGTTGTCTCACTGTCTTCAAGATAGTTTCCTTAGTTGTTTTATTAGCTTTGTTGGAGACCAACAATGATGTCTCACTATCCTGAACCTTATATTCATTACTTCCTTTACCATTGCTTATTAAGGCACTCTTCCCCAATATTCTATCAGCATTCTAAAAGAAGAAACAAGCAGACACATAACAGGTTTAGCATGTACTAGTATATGAAACTCATTTCGGTGAACCAGTTCATTAGTAAGGTGGACATGATTAAACTACCAAGTCTTCTATTGCCAAGTAGTACATAATAAAAGCATGAAACAAACATATATGTATGTCCTATGGTCACTGCATTGTCTTGCCAAATCAAAATAGAGACACAGTTCAAATCATATCAGTTCAAGACAAATCAACACTGAAAGAATACAAAGCGTGGGAAACTACACGACACAACAAGATTTTAGATGGGTACCATGGGTCTACATGTACAACAACACTATTGGCTTTGTTGTGATGCTAGTAATGTGCATGATATGAGAAGTCAACTGTATACACAATTGAAATTGAAATCAATAGAGCTATTGATAAGAGCAAACCTGTTAAAGAAACATGCGTGAACATACCTGCTGTGCCATTGGAGTTTTGATTGGATCCTTCAATTTAAAAATAAGTTTGTATGAGTAAATACAGTGATACAATAGCAAAGCAGTATGCACGATAGCAATAGAATCTTAAATGAGAACAGTTGTTCTTCATGTTTAAGCATTTGTTCTACATGAACAGAGTACAGTAAGACGCAAGAATATAGTACTTAAAAATAGAAAATGAGCTCATAAACCTTACCACATTCTTGGTTCAGGACTAGTACAGAACAAGGCGTTCCCAGTCATCATCCAGTAAATGTGTCTCAGGAGAACGTAAGGAAATTTGATGAGTTTCTTTGCCAGTTAAGTACATTTTCTTCAGGTAGTTCCGGTACTGCCACCAAGCATTCTTGAAGATAGCAAAGGTATTAGCATAGGTTACCTTATCCTAAGTTTCCAAATCGATCCTTCTCTATAGAGAAAAATGGGAAAATTTGTTGTATTATAACCATCACGGAGGTAGAATGTATGGGACAAACCAAAGTAATTGTCATGAATAACATTACTTACACATAACTCCTAGACAAACACCTACAACTGGCATTTTCCTTCATCTTGAGTATAATATTTCCATGATGGGAAGATACACACATAGGATTTAACAACATCAAATGCGTTAGATGCTAAACTATGACTGGCTAGTTGTGCATCCTCCACAGGGATAGGTGTACTAACTAGTGGAGTTGGGGTTCGTCATGGTAGTACTGGCGCTTTGGGCACTGGAGCTGCCTTACTAATTGCTCTTGTTTGGGAGCTCTATGGTGGAGATGGTGCTGTGTCAACAGGAACTGGGTTACTATCTGCTAGGGTTGGGGTTAGATTGGGTGAAGATGGTTCTCTGTCCATCGCAATAGGGGTACAATCTGCGAGGGTCTTGGTTATGTGTGGTAGGGCTGGTTCTCGTGCATGTACAACCGGGTGCTATCTCCACCAAGAGGTAGCACTGTTTTATTTGAAGACCGTGTTTTTACTCCGCTAGATACTGGCATCACCCGCTCCAATTCAAATGGCTGATAAACAGGAAACATAGTTGAATGTTCAGACATTGTATGAGAGACAGATGCAATATATAGTGTGGAAAAAATAGGGCATGAAATAGTTGACATGTATATTGTTTAACTAAAACGGATAGTGTGACATAATTTCACATATATGATGTTTATCTAAACTGGATAGCATAGCATAACATAATTCAAAGATATGATGAATAACTAAACATGATCACATGACATAATTCACATACATGTTATCTAAGTAATCAGGATCGCATGATTTAATTCACATATGTGATTTATATGCTAAGCAGAGGGCATTTGCATATATGATGTCCGAACTAAGAACATGGTGTTGAATATTGTGTATATGATGTCTAAACTATGCAATGCAAGACACCATATGCATGATATGAGCAGTATAACCGTGCCAAGTTAGAGCATACACCTCGGTGGGGGAATAGGATTGGTCATCTGTCTCTGAATCCATCTGTGAGGAGCTATCTGAAGGAAATATGCCCTAGAGGCAATAATAAAGTTATTATTTATTTCCTTATTTCATGATAAATGTTTATTATTCAAGCTAGAATTGTATTAACCGGAAACATAATACATGTGTGAATACATAGACAAACTGAGTGTCACTAGTATGCCTCTACTTGACTAGCTCGTTAATCAAAGATGGTTATGTTTCCTAACCATAGACAAAGAGTTGTTATTTGATTAACGGGATCACATCATTAGGAGAATGATGTGATTGACTTGACCCATTCCGTTAGCTTAGCACTCGATCGTTTAGTATGTTGCTATTGCTTTCTTCATGACTTATACATGTTCCTATGACTATGAGATTATGCAACTCCCGTTTACCGGAGGAACACTTTGTGTGCTACCAAACGTCACAACGTAACTGGGTGATTATAAAGGTGCTCTACAGGTGTCTCCAAAGGTACATGTTGGGTTGGCATATTTCGAGATTAGGATTTGTCACTCTGATTGTCGGAGAGGTATCTCTGGGCCCTCTCGGTAATGCACATCACATAAGCCTTGCAAGCATTGCAACTAATGAGTTAGTTGTGAGATGATGTATTACAGAACGAGTAAAGAGACTTGCCGGTAACGAGATTGAAGTAGGTATTGAGATACCGACGATCGAATCTCGGGCAAGTAACATACCGATGACAAAGGGAACAACGTATGTTGTTATGCGGTCTGACCGATAAAGATCTTCGTAGAATATGTAGGAACCAATATGAGCATCCAGGTTCCGCTATTGGTTATTGACCGGAGACGTGTCTCGGTCATGTCTACATTATTCTCGAACCGTAGGGTCCACACGCTTAACATTACGATGACAGTTTCATTATGAGTTTATGTATTTTGATGTACCGAAGGTTGTTCGGAGTCCCAGATGTGATCATGGACATGACGAGGAGTCTCGAAATGGTCGAGACATAAAGATCGATATATTGGAAGGCTATATTTGGATATCGGAATCGTTCCGGGTGAAATCGGGATTTTACCGGAGTACCGGGGGGTTACCGGAACCCCCCCGGGGGTTATTGGGCCTACATGGGCCCTAAGGGAGAAGAGGAAAGGAGGCAAGAGGTGGCCGCACGCCCCTCCCCTCCCTAGTCCGAATAGGATAAGGAGAGGGGGGCGACGCCCCCCTTTCCTTTCCCTCTTCCTCCTCTTTCCCACTTCTCCTTCTCCAACTAGGAAAGAAGGGAGTCCTACTCCCGGTGGGAGTAGGACTCCCCCTTGGCGCGCCCTCCTTGGCCGGCCGCCCCCTCCCCTTGGCTCCTTTATATACGGGGGCAGGGGGGCACCCTAGAACACACAAGTTGATCTTCGTGATCGTTCCTTAGCCGTGTGCGGTGCCCCCCTCCACCATATTCTACCTCGGTCATATTGTAGCGGTGCTTAGGCGAAGCCCTGCGACGGTTGAACATCAAGATCATCACCACGCCGTCGTGCTGATAGAACTCCTTCCCGAAGCTTTGCTGGATCGGAGCCCGGGGAGCGTCATCGAGCTGAACGTGTGCCAAGAACTCGGAGGTGCCGGAGTAACGGTGCTTGGATCGGTTGGACTAGGAAGACGTACGACTACTTCCTCTACGTTGCGTCAACGCTTCCACTTCGGTCTACGAGGGTACGTAGACAACACTCTCCCCTCTCATTGCTATGCATCACCATGATCTTGCATGTGCGTAGGAATTTTTTTGAAATTACTACGTTCCCCAACAGTGGTATCAGAGCCAGGTTTTATGGTTTGATGTTATATGCACGAGTAGAACACAAGTGAGTTGTGGGCGATATAAGTCATACTGCTTACCAGCATGTCATACTTTGGTTCGGCGGTATTGTTGGATGAAGCGGCCCGGACCGACATTACGCGTACGCTTACGCGAGACTGGTTCTACCGCCGTGCTTTGCACACAGGTGGCTGGCGGGTGTCAGTTTCTCCAACTTTAGTTGAACCGAGTGTGGCTACGCCCGGTCCTTGCGAAGGTTAAAACATCACCAACTTGACAAACTATCGTTGTGGTTTTGATGCGTAGGTAAGATTGGTTCTTGCTTAAGCCCGTAGCAACCACATAAAACTTGCAACAAACAAATTAGAGGACGTCTAACTTTTTTTTGCAGGGCATGTTGTGATGTGATATGGTCAAGGCATGATGCTAAATTTTATTGTATGAGATGATCATGTTTTGTAACCAAGTTATCGGCAACTGGCAGGAGCCATATGGTTGTCGCTTTATTGTATGCAATGCAATCACCCTGTAATGCTTTACTTTATCACTAAGCGGTAGCGATAGTCGTAGAAGCATAAGATTGGCGAGACGACAACGATGCTACGATGGAGATCAAGGTGTCGCGCCGGTGACGATGGTGATCATGACGGTGCTTCGGAGATGGAGATCACAAGCACAAGATGATGATGGCCATATCATATCACTTATATTGATTGCATGTGATGTTTATCTTTTATGCATCTTATCTTGCTTTGATTGACGGTAGCATTATAAGATGATCTCTCACTAAATTTCAAGATAAAAAGTGTTCTCCCTGAGTATGCACCGTTGCCAAAGTTCGTCGTGCCCATACACCACGTGATGATCGGGTGTGATAAGCTCTACGTCCATCTACAACGGGTGCAAGCCAGTTTTGCACACGCAGAATACTCAGGTTAAACTTGACGAGCCTAGCATATGCAGATATGGCCTCGGAACACTGAGACCGAAAGGTCGAGCGTGAATCATATAGTAGATATGATCAACATAGCGATGTTCACCATTGAAAACTACTCCATTTCACGTGATGATCGGTTATGGTTTAGTTGATTTGGATCATGTGATCACTTAGATGATTAGAGGGATGTCTATCTAAGTGGGAGTTCTTAAGTAATATGATTAATTGAACTTAAGTTTATCATGAACTTAGTCCTGGTAGTATTTTGCAAATCATGTTGTAGATCAATAGCTCGCATTGTTGCTTCCCTGTGTTTATTTTGATATGTTCCTAGAGAAAATTGTGTTGAAAGATGTTAGTAGCAATGATGCGGATTGGATCCATGATCTGAGGTTTATCCTCATTGCTGCATAGAAGAATTATGTCCTTGATGCACCGCTAGGTGACAGACCTATTGCAGGAGCAGATGTAGACGTTATGAACGTTTGGCTAGCTCAATATGATGACTACTTAATAGTTTAGTGCACCATGCTTAACGGCTTAGAATCGGGACTTCAAAAGACGTTTTAAACGTCATGGACCATATGAGATGTTCCAGGAGTTGAAGTTAATATTTCAAGCAAATACCCGAGTTGAGAGATATGAAGTCTCCAACAAGTTCTATAGCCAAAAGATGGAGGAGAATCGCTCAACTAGTGAGCATGTGCTTAGATTGTCTGGGTACTACAATCGCTTGAATCAAGTGGGTGTTAATATTCCAGATAAGATAGTGATTGACAGAATTCTCTAGTCACCATCACCAAGTTAGTAGAACTTCGTGATGAACTATAGTATGCAAGGGATGACGAAAACGATTCCCGAGCTTTTCATGATGATGAAATCGATGAAGGTAGAAATCAAGAAAGAGCATCAAGTGTTGATGGTTGAAAAGATCACTAGTTTCAAGAAAAGGGCAAAGGGAAGAAGGGGAACTTCAAGAAGAACGGCAAGCAAGTTGCTGCTCAAGTGAAGAAGCCCAAGTCTGGTCCTAAGCCTGAGACTAAGTGCTTCTACTGCAAAGGGACTGGTCACTGGAAGCGGAACTGCCCCAAGTATTTGGTGGATAAGAAGGATGGCAAAGTGAACATAAGTATATTTGATATACATGTTATTGATGTGTACTTTACTAGTGTTTATAGCAACCCCTCAGTATTTGATACTAGTTCAGTTGCTAAGAGTAGTAACTCGAAATGGGAGTTGCAGAATGAACAGAAACTAGTTAAGGGTGAAGTGACGATGTGTGTTGGAAGTAGTTCCAAGATTGATATGATCATCATAGCACACTCCCTATACTTTCGGGATTAGTGTTGAACCTAAATAAGTGTTATTTGGTGTTTGCGTTGAGCATGAATATGATTTGATCATGTTTATTGCAATAGGGTTATTCATTTAAGTTAGAGAATAATTGTTGTTCTGTTTACATGAATAAAACCTTATATGGTTACACACCCAATGAAAATGGTTCATTGGATCTCGATCGTAGTGATACACATATTCATAATATTGAAGACAAAAGATGCAAAGTTAATAATGATTGTGCAACTTATTTGTGGCACTGCCGTTTAGGTCATATTGGTGTAAAGCGCATGAAGAAACTCCATGCTGATGGGATTTTGGAATCACTTGATTATGAATCACTTGATGCTTGGGAACCATGCCTTATGGGCAAGATGACTAAGACTCCGTTCTCCGGAACAATGGAGCGAGCAACTGACTTATTGGAAATAATACATACTGATGTATGTGATCCGATGAGTGTTGAGGCTCGCGGTGGGTATCGTTATTTTCTGACCTTCACAGATGATTTGAGCAGATATGGGTATATCTACTTGATGAAACACAAGTCTGAAACATTTGAAAAGTTCAAAGAATTTCAGAGTGAAGTGGAGAATCATTGTAACAAAAATAAAAAGTTTCTACGATATGATCGCAGAAGTAAAATATTTGAGTTACGAGTTTGGCCTTCAGTTAAAAACAATGTGAAATAGTTTCACTACTCATGCCACCTGGAACACCACAGCATAATGGTGTGTCCGAACGTCATAACCGTAATTTATTAGATATGGTGCGAACTATGATGTCTCTTACCAATCTACCACTATCGTTTTGGGATTATGCATTAGAGACAGATGCATTCACGTTAAATAGGGCACCATCTAAATCCGTTGAGATGACACCGTATGAACTATGGTTTGACAAGAAACCTAAGCTGTCGTTTCTTAAAGTTTGAGGTTGCAATGCTTATGTGAAAAAGTTTCAACCTGATAAGCTCAAACCCAAATCAGAGAAGTGCATCTTCATAGGATACCCAAAAGAAAAATGTTGGGTACACCTTCTATCACAGATCCGAAGGCAAGATGTTCATTGCTGAGAATGGATCCTTTCTAGAGAAGGAGTTTCTCTCGAAAGAAGTGAGTGGGAGGAAAGTAGAACTTGATAAGGTAATTGTACCTTCTCCCTTATTGGAAAGTAGTTCATCACAGAAATCTGTTCCTGTGACTACTGCACCAATTAGTGAGGAAGCTAATGATAATGATCATGTAACTTCAGATCAAGTTACTACCGAATCTCGTAGGTTAACCAGAGTGAGATCCGCACCAGAGTGGTACGGTAATCCCGTTCTGGAAGTCATGTTACTAGACCATGACGAACTTGCGAACTATGAGGAAGCGATGATGAGCCCAGATTCCGCGAAATGGTTTGAGGCCATGAAATCTGAGATATGATCCATGTATGAGAACAAAGTATGGACTTTGATGGATTTGCCCGATGACCGGCAAGCCATAGAAAATAAATGGATCTTCAAGAGGAAGACGGACGCTGATAGTAGTGTTACTATCTACAAAGCTAGACTTGTCGAAAAATGTTTTTGACAAAGTTCAAGGTGTTGACTACGATGAAATTTTCTCACTCGTAGCGATGCTTAAGTCTGTCCAAATCATGTTAGCAATTGCCGCAGTTTTATGAAATCTGGCAAATGGATAAACAAAACTACATTCCTTAATGGATTTAAAGAAGAATTATATATGATACAACCAGAAGGTTTTGTCAATCCTAAAGGTTCTAACAAAATATTCAAGCTCCAGCGATCCATCTATGGACTGGTGCAAGCATCTCGGAGTTGGAATATACGCTTTGATAAGTTGATCAAAGCATATAGTTTTATACAGACTTGCGGTGAAGCCTGTATTTACAAGAAAGTGAGTGGGAGCACTACAGCATTTCTGATAAGTATATGTGTATGACATATTGTTGATCGGAAATAATGTAGAATTATTCTGCAATGCATAAAGGAGTGTTTGAAAGGATTTTTTCAAAGAAAACCTCGGTGAAGCTGCTTACATATTGAGCATCAAGATCTATAGAGATAGATCAAGACGCTTGATAAGTTTTTTCAATGAGTACATACCTTGACAAGATTTTGAAGTAGTTCAAAATGGAACAGTCAAAGAAAGAATTCTTGCCTGTGTTACAAGGTGTGAAGTTGAGTAAGACTCAAAGCCCGACCACGGAAGAAAATAGAATGAGAATGAAAGTCATTCCCTATGCCTTGGCCATAGGTTCTATAAAGTATGCCATGCTGTGTACCAGACCTATTGTATACCCTACACTAATTTTGGCAAGGGAGTACAATAGTGATCTAGGAGTAGATCACTGGACATCGGTCAAAATTATCCTTAGTGGAATAAGGATATGTTTCTCGATTATGGAGGTGACAAAAGGTTCGTCGTAAAAGGGTTACATCGATACAAGTTTGGGCACTGATCCGGATGACTCTTAGTCTTCATCTGGATACATATTGAAATTGGGAGCAATTAGCTAAGTAGCTCCGTGCAGAGCATTGTAGACATAGAAAATTGCAAAATACTTACAGATCTGAATATGGCAGACCTGTTGACTAAACTTCTCTCATAGGCAAAACATGATCACACCTTAGTACTCTTTGGGTGTTAATCACATAGCAATGTGAACTAGATTACTGACTCTAGTAAACCCTTTGGGTGTTGGTCACATATCGATGTGAACTATGGGTGTTAACCACATAAAGATGTGAACTATTGATGTTAGATCACATGGCGATGTGAACTAGATTATTGACTCTAGTGCAAGTGGGAGACTGAAGGAAATATGCCCTAGAGGCAATAATAAAGTTATTATTTATTTCCTTATTTCATGATAAATGTTTATTATTCATGCTAGAATTGTATTAACCGGAAACATAATACATGTGTGAATACATAGACAAACAGAGTGTCACTAGTATGCCTCTACTTGACTAGCTCGTTAATCAAAGATGGTTATGTTTCCTAACCATAGACAAAGAGTTATTATTTGATTAACGGGATCACATCATTAGGAGAATGATGTGATTGACTTGACCCATTCCGTTAGCTTAGCACCCGATCGTTTAGTATGTTGCTATTGCTTTCTTCATGACTTATACATGTTCCTATGACTATGAGATTATGCAACTCCCGTTTATCGGAGGAACACTTTGTGTGCTACCAAACGTCACAATGTAACTGGGTGATTATAAAGGTGCTCTACAGGTGTCTCCAAAGGTACATGTTGGGTTGGCGTATTTCGAGATTAGGATTTGTCACTTCGATTGTCGGAGAGGTATCTCTGGGCCCTCTCGGTAATGCACATCACATAAGCCTTGCAAGCATTGCAACTAATGAGTTAGTTGTGAGATGATGTATTACGGAACGAGTAAAGAGACTTGCCGGTAACGAGATTGAACTAGGTATTGAGATACCGACGATCGAATCTCGGGCAAGTAACATACCGATGACTAAGGGAACAACGTATGTTGTTATGCGGTCTGACCGATAAAGATCTTCATAGAATATGTAGGAACCAATATGAGCATCCAGGTTCCGCTATTGGTTATTGACCGGAGACGTGTCTCGATCATGTCTACATTACTCTCGAACCATAGGGTCCGCACGCTTAACGTTACGATGATAGTTTCATTATGAGTTTATGTATTTTGATGTACCGAAGGTTGTTCGGAGTCCCGGATGTGATCATGGACATGACGAGGAGTCTCGAAATGGTTGAGACATAAAGATCGATATATTGGAAGCCTATATTTGGATATCGGAATCGTTCCGGGGGAAATCGGGATTTTACCAGAGTACCGGGGGGTTACCGGAACCCCCCCCCCGGGGGGTTATTGGGCCTACATGGGCCCTAAGGGAGAAGAGGAAAGGAGGCAAGAGGTGGCCGCGCGCCCCTCCTCTCCCTAGTCCGATTAGGACAAGGAGAGGGGGCGGCGCCCCCCCTTTCCTTTCCCTCTTCCTCCTCTTTCCCACTTCTCCTTCTCCAACTAGGAAAGAAGGGAGTCCTACTCCCGGTGGGAGTAGGACTCCCCCTTGGCGCGCCCTCCATGGTCGGCCGCCCCCTCCCCTTGGCTCCTTTATATACGGGGGCAGGGGGCACCCTAGAACACACAAGTTGATCTTCGTGATCGTTCCTTAGCCGTGTGCGGTGCCCCCCTCCACCATATTCCACCTCGGTCATATTGTAGCGGTGCTTAGGCGAAGCCCTGCGATGGTTGAACATCAAGATCATCACCATGCCGTCGTGCTGACAGAACTCCTTCCCGAAGCTTTGCTGGATCGGAGCCCGGGGAGCGTCATCGAGCTGAACGTGTTCCAAGAACTCGGAGGTGCCGGAGTAACGGTGCTTGGATCGGTTGGACCGGGAAGACGTACGACTACTTCCTCTATGTCGCATCAACGCTTCTGCTTCGGTCTACGAGGGTACGTAGACAACACTATCCCCTCTCGTTGCTATGCATCACCATGATCTTGCGTGTGCGTAGGATTTTTTTTTTGAAATTACTACGTTCCCCAACACTATCGGGACCCAACAAGAGATCTGCTTTGCCAGGTAGCACTGTCTGCTATGAAGGCCTTGTTTTCACTCTAGATTTTTCCATGTCCCACCCAAATGGCTGATTGAAAAGAAGAGTAGTTTAATGTACAAACATTGTCGACAAATGGAAATGTAATGAAGAAAAGATGGGCAAGATATCATTCAAATATATGATGCCTGGTTAAACAGGATGGCATTGCACATTTCACATATATTATGGTTGGCTAAAAGACATGAGACTGCATAATTCCCATATATGATATAGAAACTAAACAGGTGGCATTACGGAACATGTCTAAACTAAGCAGATGACATATATGATGTCAAAAGTAGGCACTGCAAGGCAACATATGCATGATATGACTACATCATCATGCCAAGTTAGAGAAAACACCTTGGGGGTAAATAGGAGTGGTCAGCTGCGTATGAATCCGCCTCGGAACATATATCTTCCTCTAGATTACAATTTGGAGAGGGGGGCGGAGGGGTTTGCCATTGAACCCACCATGGAGCGATGTCCGCATGACATTGTATTTCCGCGCAAAACCCTTCTCTTTTTATACACATGTTCAACATGAATGTGTACAATATCTGACATGCATACGAAAAAAATATGGTGAGATTATGTAAGGAGAGCATGCAGAAATCTAGAGTGATGGTAACAACCAGTGGATGGATCCAAAAATAATGATAGCAGGCTAATGATTGCTTTAATTTAATAAAAAGATAGATGATGATTACTTTACTATTTGTTTCCCACCCAAGATGAACAACATAAGCATACCCTAGGCGAACCAGATATTAGATAGAGATACTTCATTGCTGCCTCGATATATGCCCAACAACTAATTTAGAACTCAAGTTTGAACATCAATTTGGACCTGACTTGGACTCTAAGAGGTGAACATGACGATACAATAGCAGGTAATTTTAAGCAATGCATAACATAAGCAGAAACAAAAGAGTGCGACCTCTCTTGTGGACTCGTGTACTCCTCAGGTTCATCTGCTAAGTCGATGATGGTGATGCCGCTGCGGTGGGTGCCGGTGGCAGGGAAGGAGATCTGAGGTGGCAAAAGACGGTCAGGAGTCGTGATGTCTGGTTTGGTGGATGCTTCTGTCGATGGAGCAGCTCAGGTGAGGTGGACGACGTCGCGGCAGGAGCAGGACAAACCACACAAAGTTTTCTTTGACACCTACTTGTAACTGAAGTAATTCTGTAAGGGCTCATTTGGCTTGCATGATTCTAAAAGTGCAGGGATAGGAAAAAACACCGGAATAGGATAGGAATGCACATGGTAAACAACTCATTTGTAAACACGAGATTTCTATCAACTTGGGTGTTTGGTTCACAAGAATTGGAAGAGCATAGGAATGCAAAGAAACATGGCCAAAATAAAGTGAAACCATATGAAAGCGTGTACAGTTAGAATGTTATTCTTCCACTAATGCACTTGGTCTTGTTTTCATGCATAGGATTTTGAAAAGTAGGTCCAGGTGGATGTTTTGCCCCATTCCTTTCAACAAAATGCATGAATAATTGAATAGTAGAGTGCCATAGAAAAATTTCCTATTGCTACATTTTTCTGTTGAACCAAAATAGCCCTAATGGATCGACATGAATGTAGAGTAATAAGTGATGCGACAAGTGTACAACCTCTTTGCCGTAGCCGTTTCGACCTCAACATCATTGGGTTGGTCGCTGAAGAAGTTGAGGCAGACGTGGCTAGGAGTGGGCGTTTGGTTCCCCCGAACTGAACGGTTCGGTGTTTCAGTTTTCTCGATTCCTAGAAAACACCAACCGATCGGTCTCTAGCAATAAACGAAACCGAGCCTTCGGTGCACTGATTGATCGGTTCGGTATTCGGTTTTACACCGGATAAACCGAATAGCTGGGGCCTGGCCTCCTCGGCACTACCACGCTAGGCCGGTAATAAGAATAGAAAAAGATGACAAGAGATGAGCGAGACCACATGCAGTAGCAAACAACACCTATTAAAAAATGAAAGTAGACGGGCATCCAGTACACGTGGATGAGAATTAGGGAGGGAATCAGGGGACCAGCCGGCCAGCCTACGGCACTGTTTGCCACTCACCACATCAAGGCGCCATCAATTCATTGATTTTCGTTTCGTTGGCTGGCAGCACAGAGTCAAAGCGTACAGACGGAAACTACTTTATGGAGGACGCGTGATTAGCTAGCAAAACTGTTCGAGTTAGCAGTAGGCTTCGGCGCTTCGGTCAATTTGGTGCAGCGAGCGCGCAGACCGAAATCACCGAATTAAATTCAGTTTCTCATAATCATTAACCGGGACAAGTACCAAATAGATCGGTTTCGATCAATTCGGCTTCGGTTCAGGTTAATTCGGTTCGGTCGTTCGGTTTTCAGGTTATATGCCCACCCCTAGAGGTGGATGTCGAAGGTGTGGAGGAAGATCTAAGGAATCTGTAGACGGCGTCCAGGGCACTGCTTTGTTGTGATGGATAGTTCCGTCGTTGGAGCAGCTTCGGTGAGCCGTAAGACGTCGAGGCTGAAGCAGCACAAGACAAACATCCTTAATCTCAAGTGGGATTCTTATAGCATCTCCAATAGATGATGTAAAATACATTACCAAAAATTGATAGATGTAAAATTTACATCACCAAAAACCACCGGACTACAATAGATGAGGTAAAAACTATTGACTCTGAACTTAACTGTCAAAACTGAAATTTACTGTGGAATTTGAATGTTACTGTCGAAACTGAACGCAATGGTAGCAGAGAGGCACTTCACATGTAGTTTAGGGAGGGCCCGTGGTTCATCTTCAACCTGGACCCCCCTATGCCGCCGGCCACCACCGGCCGAATCGCCGGCCCCCACCGCCTGCAGCGCCGCCTCGCCGCCCAGAAACCACTCCCCACCGTCGGTCTGCCGCTGCCCCGGCCAGCTCTCTAGCCCCCCCGCGCCGAGCTTTTTCTCCAATGATTCCCACGCCACTGCCCCACCATCGTGTCCGCCCACCGCCCCACCCTGAATCCTAAGATAGATAGTGGGGTACCTCTCCGGCGAGCCCTCTCCCCACTGCGGGTGGTTCTTCCTTAACTCCGGCAAGCCCCCCTCCTGAAAATCCACTAACCCAAAAGTCGATTCAGTCGACTGAAGTGTAGCTAAATCAGAGCAGACCAGTAGCACGAGCGAGGGGGAGAGCAGCAGCAGCAGCGCGAGCAAGCGAGCGAGAGCCAGAGCAGCAACAACAGATCCGGCTGGTATGGACGCGGCCGCCGAAGGGGTCTTGCACCGGGGGAGAGCCGCCGTGGAGATGTTGCCCGCGGTGCCGGCTTCGAGGTAGCCGCGCCATGGGGGTGCGGGATGGAGCACCGTCGGTGTCGGGAGGTCGAGTTAAGAAGAAGGTGCGATGCGATGAGTGTACAACCACTTTGGTGGCGCCGAGTAGGCCTCGGCTTCGTCCGAGGAGTCGGTGAGGATGTTGCGGTTCTAGTGGAACAGGTTAAGGCGGCGCTGTGGGCATGGAGCAGCCGCGATAGACGAGGTGATCGTCGGAGCAGCTCCTTGGAGGTGGAGGACGGGGCGACTAAACCGGCAAGACGACGGATCCTCATCCGGGGAGGTGGATGAGGGACATCGAGCTATTGCGGTAGACGACATCGTCGGGGAAGAGGCTCCGACTGGGCAGCGGTAAGATGGCGGACGGAGGGGGGGGGGGTTTCACGGCTGGAGCAGAGAGGTTATGGCGGCCTGGAATTTCAAGTGGCAAAAAGGAGGCGATGGGAGGGGGACCATGACTTAGGGACTGATACGTCTCCAACATATCTATAATTTTTGATTGCTCCATGCTATTATATTATCTGTTTTGGATGTTAATGGGCTTTACTTTACACTTTTATATCATTTTTGGGACTAACCTATTAACCGGAGGCCCAGCCCAAATTGCTGTTTTTTTTGCCTATTTCAGTGTTTCACAGAAAAGTAATATCAAACGAAGTCCAAACGGAATGAAACCTTCGGGAACGTGATTTTCTCAACAAATGTGATCCAGGAGACTTGGAGTGGGTGTCAAGAAACAATCAAGGAGGCCACGAGGCAGGGGGGGCGCCCTCCACCATTGTGGGCCCCTCGTTGCTCCACCGACCTACTTCTTCCTCCTATACAAGTCCACGTACCCTGCAAACATCCAGGAGCACCATGAAAACCTAATTCCATCACCGCAACCTTCTGTACCAAGAGATCCCATCTTGGGGCCTTTTCCGGAGCTCCACCGGAGGGGGCATTGATCATGGAGGGCCTCTACATCAACTCCATGGCCTCTTCGGTGATGTGTGAGTAGTTCACTTCAGACCTTCGGGTCCATAGCTAGTAGCTAGATGGCTTCTTCTCTCTCTTTGGATCTCAATACAAAGTTCTCCTCGATTCTCTTGGAGATCTATTTGATGTAATCTTATTTTGCGGTGTGTTTGTCGAGATCCGATGAATTGTGGGTTTATGATCCAGATTATCTATGAACAATATTTGATTCTTCTCTGAATTCTTTTATGTATGATTGGTTTATCTTTGCAAGTCTCTTCGAATTATCAGTTTGGTTTGGCCTACTAGATTGATCTTTCTTGCAATGGGAGAAGTACCCCCACCAATTTTAACTAGTGGCCCTTTCGGCTCAGGGTCAGAAGGGGGATTTCGCGTGTCAGGATTTGGCAGTTGGAGGGAGTTTTCGCGCGTGTTGTAATTTTGGGATAGCAAGGCGCGGGTTGTGAAGGCGTGAGTTTTGGGAGCACGATATCGGAGGCCTCCTTTGGTTTAGAGGAATCTTGTAGGAATTTCATAGGATAGGATTTCTATAGGAAAAATTCCTTCAGAGCCCTTTGGTTTGTAGGAATGGAATCCTATTCCTATGGAGGAATTCTTCATATCCTTCACATTTCATAGGAAAATAAACATTAGCCTAGACTCAATGAAAAAAAATCCTATGATGTGAATCAAAGGGCATCTCCTTTCCTATTCCTACTCATAGGATTTGAGATACATGTCATCTCATTTCCTATGAATTTCCTATTCCTACGGTTTTCCTACCCTATGAACCAAAGGAGGCCAAAATATTCAGGATATAACAAGGCGCGGGTTAAATTTCAGGGACAAACTTAATGTGTAATATTGTACTTGCACGTACCAAATCAATTCGCACTTCCCACAACGAAAAAACCGAAAAGAATAAATAACCTACTCATACCAACATTTTAGTGCATTCCAAATGTCTATACTACCGCTGCAATTCGAACTAAATTTGAATTCGTTTCTCTATTCTAATAAGAATCTACAATCAAGATTGTTGCCAACTTCAACCATCATTCGTGTATTACCTTAACAACACACCACATGATTACTATAGAGATAGATATGAACTATGTGTACTATATGAACTCGAATTCAATTTTTTGAATACACTTGATGTTGAGTCCAAATAATAGTACATTTGATGTACTAACTAGATATTCATAATCTAAACCATGTTCCATACATACACCGTGTTTATCACACAAAGTATAGTGTCCCGCCCCCTACATTATGACAAGTATTTAGCCCTGAGCTGCAAAAGCCACACATTAGCCCAAATTATAGTCAATGTTCTACATTATGATATCTTTTTCAAGTATCCGTATCCACATTTTTTATAATGAATTATGATCTCTGTTCGTCTTTTACACCTTCACGATCCTCTTCTCTTTGTAGCTAGCTAGCGCTAACTTTCTATCGTGCATGCACACGCCCGCCCCCCTCTCACCCTCCCCCGACGTCCCCTCCATCATGCACGTTCGTTATTTCTCTTTAGGTCGTTCACCCATGGTGTGTGTAGGCCCCCCGACTCCTTCTTTTCGGCACACACCTGTCGATATACCTCTCTAGCCAAGTGTGCCTACCACAAACAAATACTTCCCCTCTTCTCTTCTCACCGTCCATGCCCCCCTATGTCCAATACGGTTCCACGCAGGTGCACACTCCCGCCCCTCTTTTCATCGATCTCATACTCGCACACTCCTCCCCCTCGACATAGTAGGCCTCTCACACCACCTCCTAGCCGCACCCCTCTCCCCCTATCTGTCTCTCTGGACCTTATTTGCTTCTAACACATGCATGCATGTATATGTACCGATCTCCCTACATATAGCTAGGTCGACTATATTCTTTTTCCCCACGCACTGATAGACTTACCTCATTAGTTATGTCTCTTGCTTTCTCGGACACATGACGTTTGATCTTCCTATGTAGTTACATATGCTTACCACAACCATATCGTCTCCCCTCATCATCCTTGCATACCTCCCGACCCGTCTCTCACACGCACGTGCATAGACAGACAGACATCCCCGGCCCTCTATTATTGATATTGCACTCGTACCCTTCATTTGTCTAACAGGCCTCTCCCACCATTTGTGAGATGCCACTCCACCACCAACCCTCCAACACTCTACCTTTGTCTTTCTCCCAACCTTATTCCTCTGCTACACATATGCATGGATGCCGATCTATCTCCCTCAATACATAGCTAGGTCTCTCCCCTTCTCCACACATATACTAGTCGATCTACCTCTCTATAGTTAGGTCTCGGCCCCGCCCCCCCACATCGATAGTCGAACGTTGTAGGTAGGTATCCATGCCACAGAGAAAAATTGCACCTCTGCCCTCTCAAATTCCAGTAGGCCAACCGCCATGTATATTTGACGTGGGCAAACACAAATTCGATGGCACTCTTTATCGATAACGCAGCCACACACTTCATCCCTGTTTTCGATTCTATCAATATCTCACGCCGATGATCCCTCCACTCTCTTCTTGTGGATCGCTCCCTCTATATATGATATATCCATGACTCTGTTTCACACACATTGCATGTGTTACATTTTTTTGTTTGAGATATCATCGACACATTGCCTCTATTTCGCACAAACCATCTCTCTCACACCCACCCACGTACGTACCTGCACCTAAAGAAGAGGTGCACGCAGGATGCACCTACTCACGTCTCGTTCCTGGCCACACCCGCGCGGGTACACGGTGGAGTTCGTTTCTGTACGAAAAGGCAGCCCATGTGATAATTTGATGCGTGTAGTGATTGTTTGCTCGAAGGAGGGTCGTGTACCACGCATAGATGGAACAAAGTTCGACTTGACGTGTTACTATTAAATAAAGTTATATATTCCTCAATGGCATGTATAGAATATAAAACGATTGTCGTGGGGAAAATGGAAAAATCCGCTCCGCTATATACAATGGAGCCTGCCTGCCGGGGTTTGTCTCTCGTCACACCATCTCACACAAGGCGGCGGTGGCCTCTCTCTCTCACCGTTTGTTAGTAGCTGGTACTTCTCCAACGTATCTATAATTTTTTATTGCTCCATGCTATATTACCTTGTGTTTTGGACAATATTGGGCTTTATTATCCACTTTTATATTATTTTTGGGACTAACCTACTAACCGGAGGCCCAGCCCAGAATTGCTGTTTTTTTGCCTATTTTAGGGTTTCGAAGAAAAGGAATATCAAACGGAGTCCAAACAGAATGAAACCTTCGGGAACGTGATTTTTGGAACGAACAAGATCCAGGAGACTTGGACCCTACGTCAAGCAATCAACAGGGAGGCCACGAGGAAGGGGGCGCGCCTACCCCCCCAGGCACGCCCTCCACCGAGGTACTTCTTCCTCCTATATATACCTATGTACCCCCAAACGATCAGATACGGAGCCAAAACCCTAATTCCACCGCCGTAATTTTCCGTATCCATGAGATCCCATCTTGGGGCCTGTTCAGGAGCTCCGCCGGAGGGGGCATTGATCACGGAGGGCTTCTACATCAACACCATAGCCTCTCCAATGAAGTGTGAGTATTTTACCTCAAACCTTCGGGTCCATAATTATTAGCTAGATGGCTTCTTCTCTCTTTTTGGATCTCAATACAAAGTTCTCTCCCTCTCTTGTGGAGATCTATTCGATGTAATCTTCTTTTTGCGGTGTGTTTGTTGACACCGATGAATTGTGGGTTTATGATCAAGTTTATCTATGAACAATATTTGAGTCTTCTCTGAATTCTTTTATGTATGATTGGTTATCTTTTCAAGTCTCTTCGAATTATCAGTTTGGTTTGGCCTACTAGATTGATCTTTCTTGCAATGGGAGAAGTGCTTAGCTTTGGGTTCAATCTTGCGGAGTCCTTTCCCAGTGACAGTAGGGGCAGCAAGGCACGTATTGTATTGTTGCCATCGAGGATAACAAGATGGGGGTTTCATCATATTGCATGAGTTTATCCCTCTACATCATGTCATCTTGCTTAATGCGTTACTCTGTTCTTATGAACTTAATACTCTAGATGCATGCTGGATAGCGGTCGATGTGTGGAGTAATAGTAGTAGATGCAAGCAGGAGTTGGTCTACTTGTCTCGGACGTGATTCCTATATACATGATCATACCTAGATATTCTCATAATTATGCTCAATTCTGTCAATTGCTCAACAGTAATCCGTTCACCCACTGTAAAATACTTATGCTCTCGAGAGAAGCCACTAGTGAAACCTATGGCCCCCGGGTCTATCTTCATCATATTAATCTTCCAACACTTTGTTATTTTCATTGCTTTTATTTTACTTTGCATATTTATCATAAAAATACCAAAAATAGTATCTTATCATATCTATCAGATCTCACTCTCGTAAGTGACCGTGTAGGGATTGACAACCCCTTATCACGTTGGTTGCGAGGATTTATTTGTTTTGTGCAGGTGCGAGGGACTCGCGTGTAGCCTCCTACTGGATTGATACCTTGGTTCTCAAAAACCGAGGGAAATACTTACATTACTTTGCTGCATCACCCTTTCTCATCAAGGGAAAACCAACGCAAGTGCTCAAGAGGTAGCAAGAAGGATTTCTGGCGCCGTTGCCGGGGAGGTCTACGCAAAAGTCAACATACCAAGTACCCATCACAAACCCTTATCTCCCACATTACATTATTTGCCATTTGTCTCTCGTTTTCCTCTCCCCCACTTCAGCCTTGCCGTTTTATTCACCCTCTCTCTCTATCCTCCCTCTCTTTCTCCGTTTGCCTCCTTTTGCCCTTTTGCACTTTCTGCCGTTATGTCTGAAATTGGGGAAATTATTGTCGATATGGACAATAATAATATCATGAAAAATTCTGATGCTCCTGCTAAAGAACCCCCTATCTTACATACAAAAAAAATCCGTGTTGGTAGTGGTAATATTATTGGAAAAGGAGTTATTCAAGATTTCTTTACTTGTGCCGGTGCTTTACCTTCTATGGGTAGTTCTATCCTTCATATAACTAGTAGTCTTGCGGACGCTATTGCCATGCTTGTAGTTGAACTTGAAAGACAATTCATGCACATGCATCCTTGCATACAAAGGATTTTCCTAGAATTTTCTAATATTGAGCATTCTTCTGTTAAGCATGCCACTACTTTCTTTTTGGCTCATGAGTTTAGATTCATAATTAAAGAGGCCAAAGAAATATTTGCTCATTATAGGGTGGACGCTTGGCGTCCTCCCATAGAGGCTATCCTTTTTATCAAGAAGAAATAATGCGTTTTCAATCTCTATACTATGTTGCTTTCAATGAAAATCTTAGAAAAAGGGTTCCTACTAATGTTTCAGTTGATAGAATTTCTGAACTTAATGATGATTTTTCCATTCGAAATAATGAACTAGGATATTCTCATGAATATAGTCTCACAAAGTTCTATCAAAAGAATGCTTATAATGATGAATTGGTTGTGCAATACGAAGGGCCAAAGGAGGAACCTATACCTCCCAAGGTTGATCTTGGGGACTTTTCTACCATTAAATTTAGCCCTTTTGATTATTTTGCTTGCCTCAAAGAAAACTTGCTGCCGAATGTAGAGAATATGAAATTAGTTTTAATGATCTATCTTACTATTATGGCAATACCTAGATCTATCCTTGTTTTTTATGCCTGGCTAGGGGCGTTAAACGATAGCGCTTGTTGGGAGGCAACCCAATTTTATTTTCATTCCTTGCTTTTTGCTCCTGTTTAGTAATAAATAATTTATATAGCCTCTGTTTTGGTTGTGTTTTTTGTGTTTAATTAGTGTTTGTGCCAAGTAGAACCGTTGGGAAGACTTGGGGAAAGTCTTGTTAATCTTGTTGTAAAAAATAGAAACTTAAGCACTCAGGAGAACTGCTTCCATTTTTATTTGGAAAGTGCTATTTAGTTAATTATTTTTTAAGATGATTAATAGATAAATCCCTCACGTCCAGCAATTTATTTTCGAATTTTTGGGTACCAGATCTTGCGCTAGCTACAGATTACTACAGACTGTTCTGTTTTTGACAGATTCTGTTTTTCGTATGTTGTTTGCTTATTTTGATAAATCTGTGGCTAGTTAAAATAGTTTATAAACCATAGAGAATTTGGAATACAGCAGGTTTAACACCAATATAAATAAAGAATGAGTTCATCACAGTACCTTGAAGGGGTCTTTTGTTTTCTTTCGCTAACGGAGCTCACGAGATTTTCTACTTTAAGTTTTGTGTTGTGAAGTTTTCAAGTTTTGGGTAAGGATTTGATGGATTATGGAACAAGGAGTGGCAAGAGCCTAAGCTTGGGGATGCCCATGGCACCCCCAAGATAATCTAAGGACACCTAAAAGCCAAAGCTTGGGGATGCCCTGGAAGGCATCCCCTCTTTCGTCTACTTCCATCGGTAACTTTACTTGGAGCTATATTTTTATTCACCACATGATATGTGTTTTGCTTGGAGCGTCTTGTATTATTTGAGTCTTTATTTGTTAGTCTACCACAATCATATTTGCTGTGCACACCTTTTGAGAGAGACACACATGATTCGGAAATTATTAGAATACTCTATGTGCTTCACTTATATCTTTTGAGTTATATAGTTTTGCTCTAGTACTTCACTTATATCTTTTAGAGCACGGTGGTGAATTTGTTTTATAGAAACTATTGATCTCTCATGCTTCACTTAGATTATTTTGAGAGTCTTAAATAGCATGGTAATTTGCTTAAATAATCCTAATATGCTAGGTATTCAAGATTAATAAGAAAAGTCTCTTATGAGTGTGTTGAATACTATGAGAAGTTAGATACTTGATAATTGTTTTGAGATATGGAGATGGTAATACTAGAGCCATGCTAGTTGAGTAGTTGTGAATTTGAAAAATACTTGTGTTAAAGTTTGTGATTCCCGTAGCATGCACGTATGGTGAACCGTTATGTGATGAAGTCGGAGCATGATTTATTTATTGATTGTCTTCCTTATGAGTGGCGGTCGGGGACGAGCGATGGTCTTTTCCTACCAATCTATCCCCCTAGGAGCATGCGCGTAATACTTTGGTTTGATAACTTGTAGATTTTTGCAAAAAGTATATGAGTTCTTTATGACTAATGTTGAGTCCATGGATCATACGCACTCTCACCCTTCCACCATTACTAGCCTCTCTAATACCGCGCACCTTTCGCCGGTATCATACACCCTCCATATACCTTCCTCAAAACAGCCACCATACCTACCTATCATGGCATTTCCATAGCCATTCCGAGATATATTGCCATGCAACTTTCCATCGTTCCGTTTACTATGACACGGTCCATCATTGTCATATTGCTTTGCATGATCATGTAGTTGACATTGTATTTGTGGCAAAGCCACTGTTCATAATTCTTTCATGCATGTCACTCTTGATTCATTGCATATCCCGGTACACCACCGGAGGCATTCATATAGAGTCATATCTTGTTCTAAGTATCAAGTTGTAATTCTTGAGTTGTAAGAAAATAAAAGTGTGATGATCATCATTATTAGAGCATTGTCCCAGTGAGGAAAGGATGATGGAGACTATGATTCCCCCACAAGTCGGGATGAGACTTCGGACGAAAATAAATAAATAAAAGAGGCCAAAGAAGCCCAAATAAAAAAAATAAAAGAAGAGGCCATAAAAAAGAGAAAAGGCCCAAATAAAAAAATGAGAGAAAAAAGAGAGAAGGGACAATGCTACTATCCTTTTACCACACTTGTGCTTCAAAGTAGCACCATGATCTTCATGATAGAGAGTCTCCTATGTTATCACTTTCATATACTAGTGGGAATTTTTCATTATAGAACTTGGCTTGCATATTCCATTGACGGGCTTCCTCAAATTGCCCTAGGTCTTCATGAGCAAGCAAGTTGGATGCACACCCACTTAGTATCTTTTTGAGCTTTCATATACTTATAGCTCTAGTGCATCCGTTGCATGGCAATCCCTACTCACTAACATTGATATCTATTGATGGGCATCTCCATAGCCCGTTGATACGCCTAGTTGATGTGAGACTATCTTCTCCCTTTTTGTCTTCTCCACAACCACCATTCTATTCCACCTATAGTGCTATGTCCATGGCTCACGCTCATGTATTGCGTGAAGATTGAAAAAGATTGAGAATGTCAAAAGTATGAAACAATTGCCTGGCTTGTCATCGGGGTTGTGCATGATTTAAATACTCTGTGTGGTGAAGATAGAGCATGTGGTGAAGATAGAGCATAGCCAGACTATATGATTTTGTAGGGATAACTTTCTTTGGCCATGTTATTTTGAGAAGACATAATTGCTTAGTTAGTATGCTTAAAGTATTATTATTTTTTATATCAATATTGAACTTTTGTATTGAATCTTTCGGATCTGAATATTCATACCGCAATTAAGAAGATTTACATTGAAATTATGCCAAGTAGCATTCCACATCAAAAATTCTGTTTTTATCATTTACCTACTCGAGGATGAGCATGAATTAAGCTTGGGGATGCTTGATACGTCTCCAACGTATCTATAATTTTTGATTGATCCATGCTATATTATCTTCTGTTTTGGACATTATTGGGCTTTATTATCCAGTTTTATATTATTTTTGGGACTAACCTACTAACCGGAGGCCCAACCCAGAATTGCTGTTTTTTTTGCCTATTTTAGGGTTTCGAAGAAAAGGAATATCAAACGGAGTCCAAACGGAATGAAACCTTCGGGAACGTGATTTTCGGAACGAACAAGATCTAGGAGACTTGGACCCTATGTCAAGCAATTAACAGGGAGGCCATGAGGTAGGGGGGCGCGCCTAGCCCCCCCCCCCCCAGGCGCGCCCTCCACCCTCGGCCCCCTGTTGCTCCACCGATGTACTTATTCCTCCTATATATACCTACGTACCACCAAATAATCAGATACGGAGCCAAAACCCACCGCCGTAACTTTCCGTATCCATGAGATCCCATCTTGGGGCCTGTTCAGGAGCTCCGCCGGAGGGGGCATCGATCACAGAGGGCTTCTACATCAACACCATAGCCTCTCCGATGAAGTGTGAGTAGTTTACCTCAGACCTTCGGGTCCATAGTTATTAGCTAGATGGCTTCTTCTCTCTTTTTGGATCTCAATACAAAGTTCTCTCCCTCTCTTGTGGAGATCTATTCGATGTAATCTTCTTTTTGCGGTGTGTTTGTTGAGACCGATGAATTGTGGGTTTATGATCAAGTTTATCTATGAACAATGTTTGAGTCTTCTCTGAATTCTTTTATGTATGATTGGTTATCTTTGCAAGTCTCTTCGAATTATCAGTTTGGTTTGGCCTACTAGATTGATCTTTCTTGCAATGGGAGAAGTGCTTAGCTTTGGGTCCAATCTTGCGGTATCCTTTCCCAGTGATAGTAGGGGCAGCAAGGCACGTATTGTATTGTTTCCATCGAGGATAACAAGATGGGGGTTTCATCATATTGCATGAGTTTATCCCTCCACATCATGTCATCTTGCTTAATGCGTTACTCTTTTCTTATGAACTTAATACTCTAGATGCATGTTGGATAGCGGTCGATGTGTGGAGTAATAGTAGTAGATGCAGGCAGGAGTCGGTCTACTTGTCTCAGACATGATGCCTATATACATGATCATACCTAGATATTCTCATAACTATGCTCAATTCTGTCAATTGCTCAACAGTAATTCGTTCACCCACCGTAAAATACTTATGCTCTCGAGAGAAGCCACTAGTGAAACCTATGGCCCCCGGGTCTATCTTCATCATATTAATCATCCAACACTTTGTTATTTTCATTGCTTTTATTTTACTTTGCATATTTATCATAAAAATACCAAAAATATTATCTTATCATATCTATCAGATCTCACTCTCGTAAGTGATCGTGTAGGGATTGACAACCCCTTATCGCGTTGGTTGCGAGGATTTATTTGTTTTGTGCAGGTGCGAGGGACTCACGTGTAGCCTCCTACTGGATTGATACCTTGGTTCTCAAAAACCGAGGGAAATACTTACGCTACTTTGCCGCATCACCCTTTCCTCATCAAGGGAAAACCAACGCTAGTGCTCAAGAGGTAGCTGTGACCCGGCCGCATCCCGTCCGCCGGCGGAAAAGGAGGATGTGCATCATTTCTCTGTTCGACGGCGTTAAGGAAGCATGTCCCGATCTGCGGTACCCGCCGTTCTCTCTGACCAAGCTCTGGCATGGCAGGGCCTTTGCTACTTGCTCGCTGCCGCAGAATGGGCAGATCCCGGCCAGCGGCACCCTCCTAGTTTCATCTCGACGACCCTCAGGTACAGCTTCCTCCGGCCTTGCTCCACTGCACATCTTCCCACATTGCTGCATGTGGAAAATCCTGCATGTGGATCTTCTTTAGTTGTTTGCTTAAAATGTATCTCGGCCGGTGGACTTTCCATCTTGCAATCTCATCCTCAAACCATTTTTGATAAACCACCATGCTGCTATCTTTCCCTTATTACATGGAATATGCTTATCTTTTGTCGGTGTATGTGTCTTCAACTCATGTTATTGGGCAGTAATTGTTTCCTTTCTACCTCCTTTTGCAAACAGGGTTGTCCATTTCACCTTATTGCTATTGCGACCTTTTGGTGAACTGCACAAATCACTTTTTTCTTAAGAGTGTTTTGTGCAGTTCCGCCAAAATGTCACACGGGCAACGTTTTTACATTTCTATGGGACTGCAGAAAGGGAGATTGGTTTTGATATCCTCCTCATCCAACTCCATGCCTAATCTTCTCCAACAAGTAGTTAGTCCTAAAGAGAGACCGCACAGGTGATCGGCTTCTATTTGTGTGTGTTATGTTTCATCATCTAGTTCCACTATTATTGTAATCACACTGACTGGATGTCTTTGCAAACAGGGATGGTCAACTCGATTTTAGTGGAGCTGCACAAAATGATCAGATTGTGATGTCCTCCATACACCTCTTTTTTGGCTACAGAGCTGGGTGAAACTAGCTGCCAACCAATGAACATTGTGCCCAAGAAATGGAGCCATGCCTACGAACAACATCGATCAATTATATATTTTCTTTATTTGTACACCTTCTCACAACTTTGTCTTCAGTTGTGATGTGGATATTGGCGCTGATTTGTGAACCATTGAGATGCATTAGCAGCCATGGTAGTTTCATTTGTATTTGATGGAATGTTGTAACAAGATAATCTTGAGGCAAGAGGACACATGAATCCTAAGTTGAAACCTTCTTTTTCCTGCGGGAACCAAAGTTGAAACCTCCATAGTATCACAATACAATCTCATTAAAATAATGCGTACATATAAACAAATCCTGAAGGATTGATAGCAATGCGAGAAACAATTCAACTTCGTTTCGCCGACATGTGGGACATCCTTCATCCGGCTCCACCTGCCATGCAACAATATTGAGTGCACAACTGTAGGGAAAGATTCACCTGGTCGTTGCGCCGCAGTAGTAATGACTACTGATCAGTCAAATCACAGGGCCCCACCTTCGCCACAGTGAGTTGCTCGGACGAAGCAAGCATCATTTCTCTGTTTGTTGAATCCGCTGGTACTCCCATATTCCTAGAGTAGTAAGTTGCTCGGGCGAAGCAACCATCACTTCACCTTTCCCACAGTAAGCGTACCTCCTTTTTTTATTCTAGAAACAACCACATGCGAATATTGGATGGTAGCAGCACAGCAACTGAATCAAAAAACGAAACCAACCAATGAACTACAACTAATGGTGAGCATTTGCTAGTATCATGTACTCCGTCTGTCCATGTATATAGGGCTTAATGCGTTTTCCGAGACTAACTTTGGCCGTATTTGGATCCATGGGTTATAGTTAGTTTGAGCTAGTTGGGGCTCAAATAGCCCTAAAGTATCCAAAAATGAGGGTTAAATTGGAGAAAGTTGCCCCAAACCCACCAAACAGAACTATCCCACCCAAGAGTCGCTAACATGTGATGAGTTAACTGTCGTGGTCCTAAGTCTGACAGTAGAAAGGGGGTACATAGGAGGAGGCAAGATCCTAGCTACGATGAGGTTGTGCACGCAAGATTTATGAGTTCAGGTCCTTCTCGGAGGAAGTAATAGCCCTACGTCTCGGTGCCCTGAGGCAGTCGACTGGATTATGCGTGAAGTTACAAGGGGTGTGAACCCTTGTCTCAGTGGAGGGAGGTGGCTTATATAGAGTGCGCCAGGACTCCAGCCAGTCCACGTTACAAGTAGTTCAATGTACATAAAGGTGAGGCATTACTGGTAACGCCAGTAATAAATACATATAAATGATCACTAACACTACAGAGTGAACGCCTAACCGTTGCCATCCTGAGTGACTTTAGTTCTTCTGTATTCTGAGTGGTTTCTTGTACGGTCGAATGGTGATACACTGGTCGAATGGAATTGGGTTATCCGAGTGGAATTATTGGTCGAGTGGGTTGCACTCTAAGGAGATTCTAGTAGGTGGAAAATGTTGTGCTTTGAATGCTGTTGATCTTTGTGTAGTGTCCTTGGGAAGGGCGTCTAGGTCAGGCCTATTACCCTACCCTAGGTACATGTCATCGTCATTAGCCCCCAAATGGATCTAGGTCTAAGGGGAGAAGAAGTTGGAGATGGTTCTGACCCAATTTTTATGCTTCAGAGGCATCTTGCTTGGGTTGGCGAACCACGTTGGAACTTCAACTTTATTTTCAGTCGCCTTGATCCATTCAGAATTTCTCGAGTGAACTCATTCTGGAATGCTTCGAGTGTTGGAGTAGAACAACACCTTTGGCATGACTGATTTCACTGCCATTCCTAGATCTCACGGGATTCGAAATTTGGGGAAGCACGCGGGACAGAGAGCTCCGCAGTAATCGAGACAGATTAGGTTGGGGCGCCTCGATCTCCGCACTGCCTTTTTCGCCATGTACTGAGCACGTGACTATTGCAGGATTTGACAGGATTTCTCGGGCCCGCATGTCAGCCACTAAGAAACGGGCAAATAAAAGGCTCCGCGGCCGGTGCGTCTGCACAACGCATCCCATTCTCCTTCTCCTTCCTCTGTTTCTTCAACTCGTCTTCCGCCGCTCTTGACACCTCCGCATCGCCCATGAGCAGTCCACGGCGATAGGGAAGGACAAGATGGCGGCTCTGGAGCGCACCAAGAAGGCGACGGTGATGGCGGAGGGGAAGCCGAATGGAAAGAAGACAAGTCGGGGGGGATCTTCCTCAAGGTCTGGCCTGCCGCCCGGCTTGATCCAGGGCAACTGGATTCGCTCCACGATTCAGCTGGAGGATGTGGAGGATCTGGCCGCAGGGGGCTTGATTGCCCATGAATCTTGGAGGCTTCCTGGTAACTAGACCGAGCCGCAGCCGCAGGAGGGTGAGTGCGTCCTCCTCGCGACTCACGTTGACCGTGCTTGGAATTTCTTTGGAATTTCTTTGGAGCCCAACTTCATCACTTTACCCCCAACACCATCACGTACCTTGCTGAGTTCGTTTCCATGTGTGAAAATTTCTTGGGCTGTCGACCGCATTGGGGTCTCTTCAAACACATCCTCACTTGTCGCTCTCAGTCTGTGAAAAAAGTTAATCCAAATGATGAGAAGACTCATGTGATCCAGATGTGTGGAGGTCTAGGTATCCAGATGTTTTGACACTGACATTGGTGCTTTCATTGAGAGTTCCACTGTGTCGTCACCATAAGGCTTGATGGCTCCTTCGATCATCGCTAGCGATGCGGTCCAGGGTGAGGCTTTCCTCCCCGGACAGATCTTCGTATTTGGCGGCTTTGCACTGCGGGCCAATTCGCTTGGCCATCTGGAGCAGATCGAGAGCTACGCCCCTGGCCATCAGGTCAAATTTGGAAACTTGAACTACACGACCGACATCCGCGGAGACTTGATCTACGAAAGATTCGAGCCCATGTCGGACGCGCCGCACAGTCGCGACGAGCATGACGTAACTCTGCCGTCGGACAATGTTCGGGAGATCGCATCCGCAACTACTCCGGCCATCAATCTGGAGCAAGTCGCGCCATCCGAGAGCGGAGGGATGGACCCCGCCATGGAGGCCGCACTCTCAGTGGCGATAGAGCTGGATACTGACTTCACCCCTTACGAGAGCCGTGTCGCCGAACCACTGGATTCATCTCCGGCCACGGACTCTGAGCCGCTCACATCCGTGCTCGTCGAGTCTGACTAGCGCCGATCATGGAGTTCACCTCCACGGATATCTTTCAGCACTCACCTTTCGGAGATGTGCTAAATTCATTAAGGTCCCTCTCCCTGTCAGGAGAACCTTGGCCGAACTATGTCCGGCTAGAGTGGGATGTGGACGACGAAGAAATTCGCGACCCACCCACCACCCACTTAGTAGCCACTGTCGACGACTTAACCGACATGCTCGACTTCGACTCTGAAGACATCGACGGTATGGACGACGATGCAGGAGACGAACAAGAACCACCGCCCACAGGGCGCTGGACCGCCACTTCATCACATGATGTATACATGGTGGATACACCCAGAGAGGGCAATGGCAAAGAGACAGTAGAGGATGCCCCCTCCAAGTAACCCAAGCGCTGATGTCAGTGACGCCGCTCTAAGTCTCGCCATAGCAAAAACAGCGCAAGAGGAAACAATAGTCCAGTCGACTCTAGAAGAAACGACGACTGCACCACCCCGGTGGCAGAGCACGATCAAGATGCAAACGACAAACATAGTACGGATCCGACGTTCGAACACCATGGCGCATCCCAGTACAGGGGTGCCGCACACCTCTTATGTTTCACTGATGAGGTGCTGAACCACGAATTCCTAGAGGGATTCAAACCGGTGAACATAGAGGCGTACGACGGAACCACAGACCCTGGAGTCCGGATAGAGGACTTCATCCTCCATATTCATATGGCTCGTAGAGACGATCTCCATGCCATTAAATACTTGCCCCTCAAGCTTAAAGGGCCAGCTCGGCACTGGCTGAAAAGCCTCCCCGAAAACTCAATTGGAAGTTGGGAGGAGCTCGAGGACGCTTTTCGGGCCAATTTTAGAGGGACTTATGTCCTACCTCCGGATGTAGACGATTTAAGTCATATAATCCAATAGTCTGGAGAGTCCGCTCGATGCTTTGGAACAGGTTCCTCACCAAGAAGAACCAAATCGTCGACTGTCCGGATGCCGAAGCCTTAGCAGCTTTTAAACACAGTGTCCAAGACGAATGTCTCACCAGACACCTCGGTCAAGACAAACCGAGAACAATGGCAGCCATAACAAGCCTCATGACCCGCTTTTATGTGGGTGAGGACAGTTGGTTGGCTCGTAGCAGCACCAGCGACCCAAGCACATCTGAAGTCAGGGATGGCAATGGTAAACCACGACGCAACAAAAACAAGCATCGAAATAAAGAAGGTAGCCCAGATAACACGGCGGTAAACGCCGGATTCAGGGGCTCCCGACCAGGTCAGCCAAAAAAGCCTTTCAAAGGCAGCAGAGAAGGACAATCTGGCCTAAACAAAATTCTTGACAAACTCTGTCAGATTCACAACACCCCAGACAAACCTGCAAATCATACCCACAGAGAATGTTGGGTCTTCAAGAAGGCCGTTAAGCTAAACGCCGAACACAAAGGGGAAGAGACACCAAGCGAAGACGAAGATGAGCCTCGCCAACAAAGCATCGGAGGACAGAAAAAGTTCCCACCAGAGGTTAAAACAATAAACGTGATCCATGTGACAAAGAGGAGAAGCAAGCATACACTCCGAGGCACACGCGCCATAGAGCCCGTCACCCCTAGGTTCAACCCCTGGTTGACCTGCCCGATCACTTTTGACCGTAGGGATCATGAGACAAATGTCCGACACGAAGGACTGACGGCCTTGGTGATAGACCCAATAATAAATAGGTACTATTTCACACGAGTCCTCATGGACGATGGCAATGATCTAAATCTGATATATCAAGACACAGTCTGCAAAATGGGGATAGACCCGACACAAGTAAGCCATAGTAATACTACCTTCAAGGGAGTAATACCAGGCCAAGAGGCCCGCTGTACGGGCTCTCTACTACTAGAGGTGGTATTCGGTTCTCCCGATAACTTTCGAAGCGAAAGGTTAACTTTTCACATCGCCCCATTCCGAAGCGGCTATCAAGCACTACTCGGAAGAGCGACTTTCGCTCGTTTTAACGCAATACCGCATTATGCTTTTCTCAAGATTAAGATGCCCGGTCCACGTGGCATCATCTCAGTTAGCGGAAATACCGAACATTTCCCACGTACAGAAGAGGATGTGGCGGCTCTAGCATCCACAAACTAGACTGCCTCACCAACCAGAAAAATGGCAGGTCGTCAAGACCACGGACACGGTCAAATGAATCGGGCGTTCCATCATATATACATGAGATTGGTTTGATGATCAAACCCTCATAAACGATACCAGGGGCTTCTCGCGTGTAATCAGGGCCAGCCCGGCTCAACTTGGTTTCTCTTGAATTTTGATAGTTCATTGATAATAACCAACTCTTCTTTTTGGCACGACAACTTTCACCTAAGTTCTTTCCTTTTGTAGATGACAATCGTGCTACACCCGTCCAGGACACGGCACAACGGAGACACGGGAGCAGACGTGTAGCAGGGACCCGCCCAAAGGTTTCTTTTTAGATTAAGACCCTGCGTAAACCTTTTTTACTGTCTCTTGTTGCTCATATCCTCCGGGTACACCACACAACCGAGAAGGATGCTAGCGTTATTGGCATGTGGCCAAGCCAGGATTTTGCACGTACCCGGACACATGGGGTTTCTTATTAAGGGCATTGTTTAGCCCGGTATATGTTATAAAGACCAAACACCTTAGGGAGTGTTCGGCGTCGCAAGTTTGGCCCTATATGCATCAGCTCCGAATCATGTCTTTGGTCAAATCTTGGGTTTGCCCGGCTCCCATGTTTTGGTACCTTACGTTCCGTTATATCGGCTAAGGTAGCACTGGGAGAACTACTGCGATTGTGCCCTGGTTCATCCGGATGAGCACCTCAGTAGAGAAAGCCAAAAACTGACTGTCATGATATAGCGAGAGACTGGTCAACCAGTCGATGACTCATCGGAATCTTCAGGATTCCTCCGCATTAACGAAGGGCCATTTCCTGGTCATGTACGTACGCGCCCCGTATTCGGACGAGCGCAGAAGTACCAGGGGCTATATAGTAGCCCCACTGTCAAACTCCTATGGCTAAGTGAAAGTGTTAAAGCAATATAGTCCGATTGCCTCGTTCGCTGCTCTATCACCTCCTTAACGGACCAAGACGTTGGATCAAGTGTGGATAAGCATTTTTTGCAAACACCCCCGCATCATAAGCGTGGGGGCGGAAGCCGACGACTGCAAACTTTCAGGTTATATACATATATACATAAACGGCCGCACAGGAGGCATCATAGTACTTCCGGGCAAAAGTATAAATACAGCCTTGATAATTCAATAAAACATTGTTTTTACAATGGGAATACATGTCACTAGAACATAATATTCTTCGAGCACTGAGCCTCTATCGAACGAGCGCCTTCAAGAACTTCTTCAAAGTAGTGCTCGGCAGCCACTCGGCCTACGGTCGAACCCTGTGTCGCAATAGTGGTGGCCTCCATCTCCGCCCAGTATGTCTTGACACGGGCAAGGGCCATTTGCGCACCCTCTATGCACGCTGATCTCCTTACAGCATCAATGCATGGCACAACACCAAGGAATTGTTGCACTAAACTAAAGTAGCTATTCGGCCTTGGCCCTCCCGGCCACAGGTGATCCACAACGAACCTCATGGCAATTCCAGACAACCTATGGAGCTCGGCCCACTTGGCCAATTGCTCATTCAACAGCAGCGGACGGACTGGAGCGTGAAACTACGAACAGAACAGGCTTTCCACATCGGGACCTTTCTGATCCTTGAAGTACTCGCCCGCATCAGCAGCACTTGCAGCCAAATCCATGTAGGCGTCTGCAAAACTCCATAGCCGGTCCAGAGGAGCATACTTCGGATCACCGAACTTAGTCCGCAACAAGAATGGCTTCCCAGACACGATATCTGCAGCTTTATTCAGCTCCTCCTTCGTCGCTCTAATTTTGGAGCGGGCTTCATTGGTAGCCACCAGGGCCTTCTCCAGGCCCGTCGCCTTCGGCCGGTTTTGTTCTTCCAGAAGCTGGTAACGGTCAGCGGCATCTTTTAACTCTACAGCCATCTTGGCTATTTTTCCCTTGCTCTCGCAATGCGCGGCCTGTTCGGCCCTTAACTCTTCGGCCGCCTTTAGAGCGGCCGCATTGCTACTCCTTGCTTGCTCCTTGGCTCGGGCAAGCTCTGCCCGAAGGGTATCCACGGTGGCAGCTCCATCTGCAGTCACAACATATTAAAGATACTGGCATCATGCTGCTCTCATTATGTGACGATCACCAGAGAAATCACTCACCCTGTGCCTCATCAAGCCACTTGTTGACAAGCACGATGTCGGCATCTGCCGCATCAAGTTGCCGCTTTATCTCGGCAAACCCATCAGTCCAGCTAGCCACCGGTGCTTCAGCCACCTGCACATAAAGGCGGTCTGGTTATTACCTGGGACTATGAGCCTCTGTTTGCCGCTGTTTTTTACGACAACCAGAGTCTCAGGGGCTATTGTTTACATAGGGCACATCTGACGTGTGCGGTACTATTAAAAACATACATTGTTTCACGTACCTCGAAGCCTTTCAGCAGACTCATAAAGGCTTCATGCAAACCGTTTTCAGCGGACGAAATCCTTTCAATTACCGTACCCATTAGCGTACGATGCTTCCGAGATGACCGCTTGCCCCAGAAGATCCTTCAGCGCGTCCGACTGCACACTGTACGGACCCTTGCTGTCGCTCTCCTTAGGAGCCGGATACTGGGGCTTCCGGGCAGCCAAAGGGTTATCCTCTGGCCTTAGTGGATCCGGAGATACCCTTCGCAATGACACATCAAGGTCGCCCGCTTCATGAGGCCGGGTGTCCGGGGGAGGCGTTTCGCTCTCCATCATCTCCAGAAGAAGATCCCCCGAAGATGAACTCTGTCGGGAAGGGCTACGATCCAGACTACAATTTATTAGCATCAGTTATTGTCTTCGGAAGTAAGGTAGGATGTTTCCACTATTAAGTACTTTTCGATTACTTACAGCTCGGTAGAGGGCTGATCCCCGTGCGGACATTGTGTGGCAAGAATACTCTCCGAGGTAGGACCCTCTATTGAAGATTTCTTCTCCCGTTTGGAAACCTTAGTTTCTGGATCTTCAGAGGTAGTCCTCTTCCTTCCCCGGCGAGAGAGAATGTCAGATTCTTCCCTTTGATTGTCCTCCCTCGCGGAGGTGCTCATTCCCCCGACTGGAATAAGTAGCGAGTGAGGCCCGCTTTCGCCCTCTTTGTTCCTCCCATCATCTTCCTTTGAGGGCACTGGATAAGGCGCCGACTCGAGCATCTTGTCCAGTACCGGATTGTCCAAGCCCTCAGGAAGGGGGGCCGAACACCTGATCATCATCGCCTTTGTTATCTAGTCCTGGTCAAAAAGCGGCTCTTTAGAATGATGCCATGATAAATAAAAGGACAGTAGGTTCGACATGGGATTACTTACTTGGGCAGCGGGGCGGTTGCAGCTCAGACCCACGTCCTCGGTGGTGGCCGGACACTATATTTGGGGTCCGAAGAACGATTTGTACATCTCTTCGAGCGTTATGCCGAGGAAATGCTGAATAGCTCGCGGTCCATCCGGGTTCAATTCCCACATGCGGAGGGGCCGGCTTTTGCAAGGCTGGATTCGACGAACTAGCATAACTTGCATTACCATAACTAGACTGAAATCTCTCTCAAAGAGATCTCGGATGCGGCTCTGCAGTATTGTCATGTCCTTTGCTGGACCCCAGCTCAGCCCCCTGCTGACCCATGACATTAGTTGTGGTGGGGGGCCCAAGCGAAAGATGGGGGCAGCTACCCACTTGGCACTTCGGGGAGCTGTGACGTAAAACCACTCCCGCTGCCACAATCCGGACACCTTTGGAAAGGAACCCTCTGGCTATGGAGCGTCAGCGATTTTGCTTATTAAATCACCTCCGCACGCTGCCTGCTGCCCCTCGATCATCTTCGGCTTCACATTGAAGGTCTTGAGCCACAGGTCGAAGTGAGGGGTAATGCGGAGGAAGGCCTCACATATGACAATAAATGACGAGATGTGAAGAATGGAATCTGGGGCCAGATCGTGAAAATCCAGCCCATAATAGAACATAAGACCCCTAACAAAGGGATCCAGAGCGAGGCCTAGTCCTCGGAGGAAGTGGGAGACGAACACAACGCTCTCGTTGGGTTCGGGAGTAGGGACGACCTGCCCTCGGGCGGGCAGCCTATGCAAAATTTTGGCAATCAGATATCTGGCCTCTCTCAACTTCTTGATGTCCTCCTTTGAGACAGAGGAAGGCATCCACCAACCTTGAAGGTTGGATCCGGACATATTTGAAGGTCCGAAGCACCTGACCTAAGCTTTGGGTGTTAGAACTCGAGGCGGGGGAAGGATTCGATTGAGCGCGGGAGGGAAAAAAGAAAAAGCCTTGTCCCCTTTATAAAGAGGGTGAATATCAGGTGTCCTCCTCGTGGCCGTTTGGGACTTGCCTAAGATCTAGGAGTCATACCAACAGGCGGTTTGGTTACCCACGTTTGTATTGATGAGAATCCCGTGATAAGGGGGACACGATCTTTGCTTTGACAAGACGTGTCAAGAAAACCGCCTCGCGTTATGTGCGGAGCTGGTTGAGAAAAATGATTCGAATAATGACCGGGGCATGGCGTGATGTCATGCTGTCAAAACGTGTCAGTAGATTAGATTCGTGGAAATATTATTCTCTCTACAGTGGTATGTGGAACTTATTTTGCAGGGTCGGACACTGTCCTTGTATTCAAACTCTTCCATGGTGTATTCGGAGGAGGAACCCGCCTTGCAATGCCGAAGACAACACTGTGCGCCGGACTCATCGTCATTGAAGCCTGGTTCAGGGGCTACTGAGGGAGTCCTGGATTAGGGGGTCTCCGGACAGCCAGACTATATCCTTTGGCCGGACTGTTGGACTATGAAGATACGAGATTGAAGACTTCGTCCCGTGTCCGGATGAGACTCTACTTGGTGTGGAAGGCAAGCTAGGCAATACGGATATGTATATCTCCTCCTTTGTAGCCGACCTTGTGTAACCCTAGCCCTCTCCGGTGTCTATATAAACCAGAGGGTTTTAGTTCATTGAACAACAGACAATCATACCATAGGCTAGCTTCTAGGGTTTAGCCTCTTTGATCTTGTGGTAGATCAACTCTTGTAATACTCATATCATCAAGAACAATCAAACAGGACGTAGGGTATTACCTCCATCAAGAGGGCCCGAACCTGGGTAAACATCGTGTCCCCTGCCTCCTGTTACCATCCGCCTGAGACGCACAGTTCAAGACCCCCTACCTGAGATCCGCCGGTTTTGACACCGACAGTGCTTTTCTAGCTGTGATCCTTCCCGAGTCAGTTAGAGGGTGGCAGTCGACCTGGTTCTACTGCAAGGACCAACCGACTCCTGGTCAGTCGACCGGTGCGAGTCCAACAACCCACTTCTTTGAAAGTAACTCCAGCAGAGAGAGCAGAGGTGAACATGCTGATGGAGCGAGTAGTCCAATTAGTTTGAGATGGCGTGACTGGTATGGACTTGCTGGAAGTGTTTCTCAGTCGACGCGTCCAGCCACTCCAGGCCCGCAATCAACCTATGTGGATGTACTCGGGCATTGAGGACACCACTTGTGACGCCCCCCGATTTGACCGTACACTAATCATACACGCAAACGTGTACGATCAAGATCAGGGACTCACGGGAAGATATCACAACACAACTCTACAAATAAAATAAGTCATACAAGCATCATATTACAAGCCAGGGGCCTCGAGGGCTCGAATACAAGAGCTCGATCATAGACGAGTCAGCGGAAGCAACAATATCTGAGTACAGACATAAGTTAAACAAGTTTGCCTTAAGAAGGCTAGCACAAACTGGGATACAGATCGAAAGAGGCGCAGGCCTCCTGCCTGGGATCCTCCTAAACTACTCCTAGTCGTCGTCAGCGGGCATCACGTAGTAGTAGGCACCTCCCGTGCAGTAGGAGTCGTCGTCGAAGGTGGGGTCTGGCTCCTGGGCTCCAACATCTGGTTGCGACAACCAGGTAGAAGGGATAGGGGGGAAAGAGGGAGAAAGCAACCGTGAGTACTCATCCAAAATACTCGCAAGCAAGGAGCTACACTACATATGTATGCATTGGTATCAACTGGAATAAGGCTATTATATGTGGACTGAACTGCAGAAAGCCGGGATAAGGGGGGATAGCTAGTCCTTTCGAAGACTACGCTTCTGGCAGCCTCCGTCTTGCAGCATGTAGAAGAGAGTAGACTGAAGTCCTCCAAGTATCATCACATAGCATAATCCTAACTGATGATCCTCCCCTCGTCGCCCTGTGAGAGAGCGATCACCGGTTGTATCTGGCACTTGGAAGGGTGTGTTTTATTAAGTATCAGGTTCTAGTTGTCATAAGGTCAAGGTACAACTCCAAGTCGTCCTGTCACCGAAGATCACGGCTATTCGAATAGATTAACTTTCCTGCAGGGGTGCACCACATAACCCAACACGCTCGATCCCATTGGCCGGACACACTTTCCTGGGTCATGCCCGGCCTCAGAAGATCAACACGTCGCAGCCCTACCTAGGCACAACAGAGAGGTCAGCACGTCGGTCTAAATCCTATGGCGCAGGGGTCTGGGCCCATCGCCCATTGCACACCTGCACGTTGCGTACGCGGCCGGAAGCAGAACTAGCCCCCTTAATACAAGAGCAGGCTTACGGTCCAATCCGGCGCGCGCCACTCAGTCGCTGACGTCACGAAGGCTTTGGCTGATACCACGACGTCGAGTGCCCATAACTGTCCCCGCGTAGATGGTTAGTGCGTATAGGCCAATAGCCAGACTCAGATCAAATACCAAGATCTCGTTAAACGTGTTAAGTATCCGCGAACACCGACCAGGGCCAGGCCCACCTCTCTCCTAGGTGGTCTCAACCTGCCCTGCCGCTCCGCCTCAAAGTAACAGTCGGGGGCCGTCGGGAACTCAGGCCCACCACTACCTGGATGGAGCCACCTGCCCCTTCAGTCCCCATCTCCAAACAGTATCACCAGTAATGTAACAGTGTAAAGTATATAGTATATGCCCATGATCACCTCTCGAGGTGATCACGGCCCAGTAGTATAGCATGGCAGACGGACAAGAGTGTAGGGCCACTGATGATAATCTAGCATCCTATACTAAGCATTTAGGATTGCAGGTAAGGTATCAATAGTTGTAGCAACAATGACATGCTATGCATCAGGATAGGATTAACGGAAAGCGGTAACATGCTACACTACTCTAATGCAAGCAGTATAGAGAAGAGTAGGCGATATCTGGTGATCAAAGGGGGTGCTTGCCTGGTTTCTCTGGCAAGAGAGAGGGTTCGTCAACTCCATAGTCGTACTGGGTAGCAGCGGCGTCGGGGTCTACCGGAAAAGTAATGGAGGGGGAACACAATAAATAATAGAGCAATCAAAACATAACATGACAACGCGAAGCTAGAGGTGATTCTAACGCAGGGATAGGTGATACCGGCGAAGGGGGGAAACATCCGGGGAAGTATCCCCGGTGTTTCGCGTTTTCAGACCGGTGAACCGGAGGGGAAAGTTGCGTGTTCGCTATGATAGGGATGCGTGGCGGACGAACGGGCTGCGTATCCGGGTTCGTCTCGTCGTTCCGAGCAACTTTCATGTAGAAAGTATTTTCATCCGAGCTACGGATTATTTTATATTAATTTTTAAAGATTTTAAATCATTTTCTAGAAATTAGCATAATTAAATTAATTTATAAATTGCAATTATGATGTCAGTGTGACATCAACATGATGTCAGCATGACCAAAGGTTGACTGGGTCAAACTTGGCAGGTGGGACCCGTTCATCATTGACTGCCTATCTAACTAACAGATTATTTAGATTAGTTAGCTAATTAGATTATTCTAACACTGGTTAATTAAGTTAAGTTAATTAATTCGTTAATTATTTAATTAATCTTCTTAATCCTTCAAAAAAATCATTTTGGGGCTGGGCCCATTCGGTCAGTGGCCCAGGGCCATTGCGGGTGTGCGGGCGCCAGTGGTGCGGTTACGGGCGCACCCATGCGGGGCCGAACCCGACCGGGGAGGCGAGGCGAGGCGAGGCCACCAAGGCGCGGTGGGCACGGCGCGACAGCGCCAACGGTGAGCGGGAAGGGGAGAGCCCGGGGTGGGCGCCGGAGTTGTTCGCCGGCGCGTCGATGGCCCGCGGGGCCAGAGGCAGAGGCGGGGCACAGGCAGCGGCAGGCCTGTGCCCACCGCGAGTGCGAGCTGACGAGCGCGCGAGGGTAGGGTGAGCACGGGCCAGAGGCACGGACGCGGGCGAGAGCGATAGGAGGCGAGGCCACAGCGGGGGGAGGCGGAGCACGTCGAGCTGCGGCGTGGGTGCGGCCAGAACGCGGCCCCGAGGCGTGGGCGGGGCGCGTGCGCGGTGCGGCCCGTTCGGCGATG